>NC_030681.2:34538481-35138481 GCF_000004195.4 Xenopus tropicalis | reverse complement strand
TCAGCGATGACATACAGGTGCACATGCAGTAAACAAGTTCTAAACAGCAGGAAAAGAAAAGAAGATTTCAGTTGGAAACTTTTGGGGGCCCTAGAAGAATGGCTGTGGTTTGGTTCATGCCTTTAAAATGAGAAAATGAGGGGTGCCAATGCAGTAGGTAACAAATAATTAGGCAAAGTGGAAAAAAAGTTGCTTATTATAGACAGGTGACAATTTAGGGCCTAGTCTAGAGACCAATGAGACCATGATATAGCCCCCAGAACCAAGGGGCAACATCAAAAAACAATATCCTGAGACTCACAGATAAAAATCAACAAAATGTAATTCAATACATCAAGTTTGCATGTCTGCCTAGGTGGAGCACCATGGGGTCTGTATGTATATTTAAACATGATGTACTAAAATCTGGAGCCCCAGGATATATATATCTTGGTAAAAATGTGCTTGCCTTCTTATTTAAATTCAGTTTTGGCATTTTTTGGATTTTTTTCCCAATAATATTGATAATATTGCTTTAGGTTTTTTTTTTTTTTTTTTTTGAGAGGGTAAGAAATCCAACTGTAAACAAACACATAAAAAAATGTATAGTTCGTCCTTATAAAACATATTTTTGTGCCAATGTGTGTGATTTCTAGATTAGAATTGTGCAGCCATTAAAAAAAAAACCAAAATCATTAAAAAAATCTCCAAAAAAAAAGGTGTATTACCCTTGTGCAATAGTCTCCCTCCACATAATACCAAATAGAAACATGGCTTGGATGCCCTGCAGGTTAACAAAAATTCTTTGAAGTACTGTATTTAAGGATATTGTTGCATTCCTATCATATATAGATATTATATACAAATTAAACAATGGGCCTAAGCACTAATCTGGAGTGCCTAATATATAAGATAGTGGTGTTTTCAATTAGAAACTATTATGTACATTTTGATACTGTATTGAGATTATTTTTTTACAGTTCTGCATATTATATAGCATTAAGTATATGTATTCAATAGAGCAACAATATTAAAATATTTATTGTCACCAATGTTGTTGTCTGTTTTAAATAAAAACTGAAAATATTACATTTACTAAAAGCTTATATTGGGCTTTAGGATTCCGTCCTTTCTAAAATAAGCTCTATCCGCTACGTACTGAGAGCAAAAGTGAACCAGAAAGGGAAGTTTGATATAGTAAAAACCACTGTGCAAAGTTTGGGGACACTGGTTTTAATAGTGTCTGAATGGCAGCAATTTAAATGTTCCCACTGATACTCAATGAGAAGCATCTGATTGACAGTTGGTGGCTCCGCCCACTTTTTATAACCTGGAACTGCAGTAACCCAGTGACTAACTCTGTAATTTTTAGGGACCCTAGGATTAATCTTAAAAGAACGGCAGCAGTTTAAATTTAAACCAATAAAAGTCAATAGGTGAATTGTGATTGGTGGGTGTGCCCACTTTTTCTAACCTTGAGTCGAACTCACCCAGTGACAAACAGTGGGCACCCTATAGTGTTAATAGTGTAAGAATGACAGCATTTTAAATTTAAACTAATGAAATTCAATGGATACAATCTGATTGGCTGTTAGTGGCCCAACCCACTTTTCCTATTTTTTAACTGCAGTCCCCCAGTGACCAACATTACAAAGTTTAACAACCCTGGAATTAATACTTAAGTAATGATATCAGTTTAAATATAAACCAATAAAATTTAATGGGTGGAAAAGGATTGGCTGTTGGTGGCTCCACCCACTTTTCCTAACCTTTAACCTTAGTCCCCCAGTGACAAACTATGAAAAGTTTGGGGACACTGTCATTGAACGTGTGAGAATGTCAGCAGTTACGATTTCCCCATTAAAATCAATTAAATAAATCTGATTGGCTGTCTGTAGCCCCACCCACTTTTTTCAAACCTTGAATTATTGTCACCCAGTGACTAACTTTGGGGACCCTGGTGTAAATAGTATAAGAATGGCAGCATTTTACATTTCAACCAAAAAAAATTAATCGATGTAATCTGATTGGCTGTTTGTGTCCCCACCCACTTTTTCAAACCTAAACATGCAGTCCCCTTTGAATGGTTTGGGTTCCCTGGTATTAATACTGTAAGAATGGCAGCAGGATGAATTTACCCATTGAAAGTAAACAGGTAAAATCTGATTGGGTGTTGGTGGCACCACCCACTGTTTCTAACCTTGAACCACAGCTACCTGGTGACTAACTTTGGCCAAGTTTGGGGACCTTAGTATTAATATTTAAAGAATGGCAGCAGTTTAAATTTAAACTAATGAAAGTCTTTACGTGAAATCTGATTGGCTGTTGTTGGCTCTGCCCACTTTCAAAATTTGGGACATAGTCGCCCAGTGATAAACTGTGCAAAGTTTGGAAACACTGGCATTAAACCAGTAAAATTCAATAGGTGAAATCTGATTGGTTGTTGGTTGCTCCGTCCACTTTTTCAAACCTAAAACTGCAGTCCCCTGGTGACCAACTGTGAAAAGTTTGGGGACCCTGGGGTTAATATTGTGAAAATGGCAGCAGGTTGGATTTCCCCATTAAAAGTCAATAGGTAAAATCTGATTGGCTGTTGGTGGCTCTGCCCAATTTTTCTAACCTTAAACTGCAGTTACTGTACCTGGTGCCTAATTCTATGTCAGGGTTTGGGGACCCTGACGTTATTACCGTGAGAATGGCAGCAGGTTGAATTTCCGCCACTGAAGTCAAAAGGTCAAAATCTGATTGGCTGCTTGTAGCGCCACCCACTGGGCATCCAACAAATATAATTTTTTCATTCAGGCTGAGCCCATGACTATATGATTCATGTTTGGTGAGTGTAGCCTCAAAGCTGTAAGATTGGCAGCAGTTTCAATTTCACTTTTCAATTTCACTTTTCACAAAGTCAATTGGTGATATTTGATTGGCTGTTTTTGGCTCCTCCCACTTTAGATCATCCAATAAATTTTGCTGTTTCATTCGGGGTGACCCCATTATTTTGTTATTCAAGTTTGGGGAGTGTAGCTTAAAAGCTGTAATTGTGGCAGCAGTTTGAAAATCTTCCCTGTCAAAGTCAATGGAAAAATTGGGGGGTTCGGAGCAGCGCCACAAAAAGACGGGGGGCAGGATCGCTTAGAAAAGCACAAGCAACCTGCTCCGCTATAGGGTGAAGAAGTGTGGAGAGTTTGGGTGTTGTACCCCTAAAACTGTAGGAGGAGTAGCGTTTAGAAAATGGAGGGCGATAAGAATAAGAAGAAAAAGAAGAATTGGAAGAAATAAATCGAAGAACAATATGTTGGGTTTTTCAAACCAACATAATAATGGTTTCTCAAAGGAAAGATACAAATTGCAAGCACGGCGAGGAATCCTGATAAAGATATATATCAGATTGCTACAGCTGGAATCATAAAGAATTTTTTTCCTTTTTTTATTTTCAAACTAAAAAAAGTTGGGTTTTTTTTTTTTTTTAAATGTGCTCTCTTGGTATTGACAGTGAAGTAATAGAAACTGACTTGATGAACCATTCAACTCTCTTTTCTTCAAAATGCTGCAGTTCTAAAAGAAAACGTAGACCTAAAATAAGTAATGCCTTTCATTAGCTGAGTTACTAAAACAAGAATTGGGACTTCTGGGTTATTTTGAAAGAGAACTGGTAAAGCAGTAGACTAGTGATTATAGACCTTATGCTCAGGGGCTACTATACCAGATCATGCCTACAACAGATATACTGTATGGCAATGAAGAATCAGACACCTGAATATGTTCCACTTTTGCTCTGTAGCTTTTAGAACTAGGATTCGGGGTGTAAATTCGATGCAGTTGTATGAGGCATAGAATTGGAATTTTGTAAGTAAATTACTTTTCTTTTTGAGAAGTTCCTGTGAGTGCAGTACTTTTTCTCATATATAGATATATATATATATATATGCATCAAGACGTGTCGGCACTCACGTTAATAAGAGCTGTTGTGCCTGGGTGCAGTTCTCAAAAAATTCTATGTAAACATTCAACATTTAGAATCCGCACACACAGGACTTAGGAACAGTTTGGATTTTATTAAGTTACACAGAACTAACGTTTCGGCCGGTACTCCAGCCTTTGTCACAGTTACATAACAATGCAAGTGAGGGTCCTATATACCATGTTTGCTGGGAACAGGAAAAGTGATGTGACTACGTGTGAAGAGGAGGATAATACAAATTGTGACATTATAGTACCCAAAAGTGTGACAAACAAAAAGCATTTTCGCCTGCAAGAGGGACAACTAACGGATCAGAAAATCAAAGTAAACATGTTAAATTTACAAAGTGAATGGGGGGAGGGGGGTTAGATTCAATGTAACCCTATAGTGTAGAATTACAACATCCAACATATTCCAACTTAATATACAACACTTACAAAGGGAATGGGGGGCGGAGGGGTAGATTCAATGTAACCCTATAGTGTAGAATTACAACATCCAACAATTCCAACATAATATACGCGTACATGCCCGTCAGAGAATTCCGTGCTTCATTCAATTAGGTGATATAGCCATTATGAGATGGCCTGATACCTAGTGTACAGGTTGTTAACATAAATAAACATAAAAAACTAAAGTATAAAATAAAAAACTTAAGAGAACTTTTCTGAGGGCAGTCCTGAGCTTTCCAGTATAGCCAAGAATACAGAGGTGGAACTGAGTAAAAGTTCATGCCCTGTGCAACATCAAGCCTACAGCCCCCCTTTTGAACTCCCCCTTTCTTAGTTGTTCCACCCCTTCCCTTCAGTAACCATATTACGGTTGAATATTACGGGAGTGAAATCCCTAACATGTTGGACAGAGACACAGCTGAAAAGGGTTGGCGTAATGTCATTAATAATATCATGATACTGTCAGCTAATAGACTTATAGTAGATTGGTTCAACCACAGATGAACTGGTATGAAAAATTGGAGGCAAAACCATTAGATGAAACATGTATAGTAGTGGTACGAGTTGCGGACCTGACCGAAGTTGAAGGGTTCTGAACTGAGTAGGGAGAAGCTCTTTTATCATGATGACAGGTAACATATGGGGAAGTGGGGACTTAGCGGGAGCTAAGTATATAGTCACAAAGAGTAGGGATGTAGCGAACCTCAAAAAAAAAAGTTTGCGAACCCGTTTGCGAACTTACGCTAAAAAAGTGCGAAAGTTCGCGAACTTTGCGAACCCCATAGACTTCAATGGGAAGGTGAACTTTAAAACCTAGAAAAGCCATTTCTGGCCAGAAAACTGATTTTAAAGTTGTTTAAAGGGTGCCACGACCTGGACAGTGGCATGCAGGAGGGGGATCAAGGGCAAAAATTTCTCTGAAAAATACTTTGTTGAAACAGCGTTGCGTAAAAACGCAAGCTATTCCTATGTATACGCAAAGGCAGCTGGCAGACCTAGCGGAAATACGCGGCGTTTTTTGCTATTTCGCACTATTAGCACCATGGAAACGGGATTTGCTTACACCAGTACTAGGCTGAAAAACGCCATGTGTGTCTGTGCTTGTGCGGCGTTTTTAGGCCGAGAAAAAACGCAGCGGGAAAAACGCCTAAGGCGAACCCAAATTGCGAACATCGTGAAAAGTTCGCTAACTTGCGAACACCCGATGTTTGCGCGAATTAGTTCACCGGCGAACAGTTCGCTACATCTCTAACAAAGAGGTCAACCGGAAGGAGAAGAAGACAGGTCTTGAGGAAGTAACGGAAGGAGAAGAAGGAGAAAGGTATAGATGGGACACGTATAGACAAGGTAAGTATAGCCTTTAAAGTGATGGGAACCATCATGTTGGAAGGAAGAAGAAGAAAAAAGTGCATGAAATGGAAATAGAGAGAATAAAAATAATGAATAAAAAAGAAAAAACATAACAGATAAAAATAAAAAACAAAATAATGAAAATGAATTTTAACGCTTACTCCATTATCGGGTGACATGAACATAGCCAAATTAACTGTTGTGGTATTGCCTACAACACTCCCGTACCTGGTTAATCATTAAGTACTGGGATATATATACTGTATATATTTATATTCAGCTTTAATAATATGAGAAAAACAAAACTAAAAATGTATTTGTTACACTGGGAAAGCATACATCAATGAGAATAAATGTAGAATAAATCCAGAATTTGAATGACATAACCCAGATAATGTCTATATTCAGACAAATGGAAGAAGGAAGAAAGCCAAGAATAAAAGACAATAGTGATTTTACACATATTAACTTCAACAATGTGAATATTATAACAATTCCTTGTTTTTTATATTTTCATTCTGTTACTTATGTTATGGAAATGAAGCACTTATGATTAATTCCTAAAAAATAGGGTTTTTTTATTCAACAAATGTGTAAAGCAGTAATCAGGTCAACAAGGATACACCAACAGCACCGACTGGAATTAAGATCTGTTGATGTTCCTCAAAATGTCCCAAACTATTGACCTCTCTTTCTGGCACAGATTTGTGGAGAGGCCACAAAGGCCCGGGCCTAGGGCGGCAGAAGTTTAGGGGCGGCATGCAGCCCCGCTGCAAGAAAATTTTTAAATTTGGCTCCCATATGGAGCAGTCAGGACCTCTCCCCACTGCTCCGTTTGGGAGTTTAAAGGAGCGGTCCGTGGGGGGTTGTCGCGCGTTCGCGCATGCGCACTGGGGGGGTGGCGTTCGCGCATGTGCACGGGTGGAGGAGGGGGGGCAACCAACAGGGGCGGCCTCGGGGCGCCCAGAACAGAAATCCGGCCCTGCTCTCTTTGCCACAACAATGTTATGAATCTTATAAATTCTAAAACAAATATTTGAAAATGTCTGTGTATCAGCAGCATAACTAAACGACACTGTTTCATTATAAGTACCAAATTGCCTCTGAGTGATTCCTTTATTGTCTGCATTGGATTTATCTTACTATTTTGGTATGAAAACACAGAATTCTGTATTCAAGGGAGAATCTGGAGCAGTTTCATTAAGACATCATGGAGGTGCTGCTGTTCTGTGCATTACTAGTAATCATTCCTGGCAAGAGAATACATTTTTAAAAAACAACAAGGTTTAAGGTGTCACTAAATCATAACTAAAGACGTAGGCTACAAAAATGTTGCACATTATGTTTTGGCTTCTGTACCAGCCCAAGGCAACCACAGCCCTTTAGCGGGAAGATCTGTGCCCCCAAAGATGCCCCAGTAGCTCCCCATTTTCTTTTCTGCACATGCTCTGCTGCTGTCAGTTACCCAGCCTAGGTAGCCAACTCACAATATACTAAGGCTGATTAGTAAATAATACAGAATATTAGTACATGGCAGCTCTGAAACCAGTGCAATAAGAGTGTATTGGAGTATTTTCGGATTCGTAATTGTCCCAGTCACAGACACTTTTAACAGATTCCACTATGGTGACCCTCTGTGACAACTTTAATGTACTGAATCATTATTACTATAGTAATGTTGAACCTTTAGGCTGGTGCAATAAGTTCAGTATATAAAAACTGGCATTTCTAGCTGTATTCCTTCTTTTATTTATATTCCTTTTTTTTTTTCCAGAAATAACACCATCAAAAATGTTTTCACGTATTCCACTTTCAGCTTTCACGCAACACAGGTGGGCAAATGTACATCTGCAAATGTAGTGAGCGAAGTGCAATTTTCGAGCACAGTTGCACCAGCGATGTGGCCCCCCCCTCACTCCCCTCTGACACAAAAAAGCTACACGCGGGGGGCATGGCATCAACTTGGCCATCTCAGGGGGCCAGGACCCACACAACTCACCGTGGGAACTTGAGGGGACAGCCACTGCCCTTGCGGACGTACACTTTCTCCATAAAAACAGTGCTCAGTGCATTAGTCAGCCCTGTATTGCTGAGGAGAGGGAAGCCTTTAGGCACCCCCCCCCCTCCCAACCTTGTGCACACAAGTTAGTGAGTAGCAGGAGGCACGGCCTGTAATGGGGCTCAGTCCTCAAGATATACAGGGCAAGAAAAATTTGACCCACCCCCCCCTACCCTAACCTGCACACTCCCAATCTAAACCCTACCCAACCCGGCTTCTCCCTTCTATTTATAGACCTGCACTTCCAGATTTATAGGCGTACACCCGCCCCAACCCTTTTGTGATGTCATAGTCAGGGTGGACAAGCGCCTATAAATCTGGAAGCTGTAGGCCGGCAGTGTAAGGGCGCAACCTGCAGATGGTGTGCCGAGTTTGGCCTCCTGACCTGCAGGTAAACCCATGGGTTCCAATAGGTATCTACTCTGTCCCTACTCGGCTCTTACACAGCTTGGTTGTGACTCCTGACGCTGGCACAAGGAGGAGGGTGCAGCTTATCCTGGGGCACTCTTGTGCCCCCTAGAGCTCCAGCACTTGACCCCAGGGAAAAGTAAATCCCCCCCTATAATGTCAACTTTGACATTTCCTGTGGATCTAATTGGGGATGCATGATACATATAAATACACAACTAATCAATTCATTAATTGATAATAATTAACATGAATTAAAATAATGGTTAACTCATATTCATTGGTCATTATTACAGACATATATTACATGCATTATAATACATTGCTATCATTTATTCATTATTAACAGAAACTATGTAATATTGTATTTTGCAATGGAAAAAAAAATCTTGATGAAGATTTATTGCAGAATAAATAGTTGACCTAAATGGGAGGCAAAAAAAATCCTCACAGCCTGACAGAAATATAGCTTTTACACTTGAGTTCATAACGGCAGCCATCACAAGACAGATTTCTCTCTTTGCATTTTAGGAGACATGGAGCGCTGGGATCATTTCGGCACAAAACTACTTGCAGTCTTAATGGGTGATGAGATGTAGTCAATTTGAATGGATTTACACATTTATTATAAAATTGTTGATGCTTGACTTTTTCTGATCATTCATTTGTAAATAAATAATACCTTTTTTTTTTTTTTTTTTGTAATGTCTGCACTTTGCACCAGTAAACCGTGGAAAAATGGAATGTGCGTTGATGAATCCCTCTTGTGTGTACACTATTTTGTTATTCAGAATTGCACTATATAAATACCACCTATTTATGCAGATACACTCGTTCTCTCACCCTGGTCTTTGTTTGCAGGAAGCTGTTTTTTTTTAATGAAAATTATGTATAAGGCCACAAGCAAAATATTTCATGTGTGTTTTGCCAAAGTCATTAACCACCTCAATGTGATCACTCATTCTGTCAGGCTTTCCCTGTGCACTCAATAAACAGGCTCACCCTACTGAACATAGGATTCAATTTGATTTGCATGTTGTGTGGCTAAATCAATGTTGGTGAAACAGACCTATATGTCAGGAACATTTCTTTTAACTTATGTGGAGTTTATTTTATTGACTAAAGCCTTATATGTCCAACCCACAGAGGGATGGGAAGCATTCAGTAGTTACTTGGGAAAGCGAAGACACGCTATAGGCTATGGTGTAGTTATGATTATTCTTGCAATACTTTTCAATATCTTCATAGAAACTAAAACCCATCCATTGGCCACTGTCTGCAGTCTTTTTATGGAGTCTAATCATATTGGTAAAGTACACAGTATGGCAGCCCCTGTACCTTTTATTTAGTACATATTTAAAGATAGAATAATATAATTTAGCAACTGTCACCTACAAGTCAATCAAAACAAAGTTAATCAAAAGCAAACATCTGATTGGTTGCTATAGCCAACATCACTGGTGATATTTATCTCCAATCTTAGTAAAAACGCCCCTAGTCTCTATGGCCGGCAGTAAGGGTAGGACTGTGTCCTGCACCCCATGATGCTGTGCCCTGCACTTATCTGGTACAGCCATTACCCCAGACATAATATAAAATAAAAGTTTCAATTGCGTGTGCGGACACAAGGTTGTTGCACATTGACGCTATTCATTTAAAGTATTGAGGCCACCAATATGTTTAGTCTCTCCTACCTCTTCTATATGTACAAGCGTATCTATTAACATTATCCCACAGTGGGTTGCACCATGAGATGCTACAGACTTGCACGCAGCAAATAGGACACTAATGCAGTTTAGGACAGACATGCAGATAGTGACCAATTCCCATAGCCAGAAATTTCACCTGATTTATGGAAGTGCACACACACACACCATAACTCTGAATGCAGCTACAATGATGCTGGAATCCTGTTAAAAAAAAACACCTCTGATTCTATGCTGTTAAGCATTTTGGAATGTTTTGATAAGCTTCTACATCACTGGCAAATAATGAGTTATAAGTATACGATCACCATAAACTTTAATACCAAGTTCCATTTCCACAGGTGCTATGACTGGCAGTGAGTTTAATAAGATCTCTAAAACCATTAAGGCTTTTCTTAGCCATTCCTCTATGCCCTTTATCCAGAGCCATGTCAATGTGGGTCATCATTTTCTCCTTTGCCGACTTTTCAAATAACCAATTTATGGACTTGGCTCATGAGAAGTTGTTAGATTTGATATGTGCTGTTTTTCATTGTTGGCGACAAAAAAGCCGAAGTTATTGAAAAAAAAAAATACATTGTTTTAATGTCTGCGTGATCTGTCTTGGCCTTTAGTTTTTGAAAGGCCATAAATCTTTCCCAGTGCAATAGGTCATGTATAACTGAAATCTCTCTCCTACCAACGGCTCTTTGTAAAATGATGTATTCATGCTTGAAAGGAATGATGGATTATTTACAGAGTGAATGAAGGCTGAGGAGGTGGTTGCACGAGAGATTTGTTTTTGTTTGATTAAGAGACTAAAACACTGGTATTTTTTTGGAATAATATGTATTAATTGGTTTGAATAGAGCTTGAATTAGAAATTCAGAATGCACTAGAAATATATTTAATTTGAAGTTAACTGTGCTGTTTTCATTCTTCCCTAATGATTCTAGTGTTACAGGCCCCCTAAAACAAACCATTTTGGGGAGCTTGCCCTAGTGCCCAGTTTGAGTGGAATGGCATCTTTGGGGCACTGAGTAATATTTATAATGAAAATGATATTGTCTTAACCCTTTCACTGCCAGCCGTTTTGGACAAAGCGGAACTTCTACTGCCAGACAGTTTTTGAACATTTTGCACTGTTTCACTTTAGGGGCCTTTCCTCGGGGGACTTTTAGTTTACCCAGGAAAACAATATATCGTTTTTTTCAGGACAACCTAAGCTTTTAAAATATGGTGGAATTTTTGTGTAATTCCAATTTTGTAACAAGATATAGGCTTCTAGATGTCTAAAAAATGAAAAAAATAATATTTTCCATAATATAAACACATATACCAGAAACAAAAAATATTTTATGCATGAAAATACACCTGATTTGGAATGTCCCATGTCTCCTGAACGTGCCAATACCAAATATATATAGTTTTATGGAGATTTCTCACATGTATAGGTCAAAAACTCTCAGCAGTACACTACCAAATTTCCAAAGCACTGCTCCAGAAAGCTGCATACTTTAGATTTTAAGGCCAAAAATTCCGCTAACAGAAGGTTTATCCCAAAAAATTTTACATTTTTAGAAAGAACAGATTCTGGGGAATCCAGAATAGGTAGAACTGTCTGTCTGCTCCAAACTACCAAGTCGCAATGCTTTCCTAAAGTTATTCGTTTTTATCAAAATTTGTAAAAAATTTTAAAAATCGCTTCAAAGCTTCCAGTCAATAGTATCTTAACTCCTAAAGGTCATAAAGTAACCAAATAAAACACCCTAAATATGAACGCCAGGGGTCCACTGAACAGTTTGATGCCCAATATGTATAGGTTTAGCTAAGTATGTGGCATGTAGGGGCCCCAATGGGAACATACCCCCATATGTACTGTCATTTCTGTCATTTCTGCGTCTGCAAAATCAACACATTTACATCATTATACGTGGGATAACGCTAGTAAAAAGTAAATTCACCCCAGAAAGCCATATATTTTTGGAAAGTACACATTCCCCCGAATCTAAAATGGGTACCCATGTCTTTCTACTCCAAAGTACCAAGCCGCAAAGCTTTCCTAAAGTTGGCAATTTTGATAAGATTTCCAAAAATCCACTCAAAGCTTCCAGTTTCCAGCATCTTATCTCCCACATAGCATTAGGTACCAAGATAAAACACCCTAAATATGAACGCCAGGGGCCCACTGAACAGTTTGATGCCCAATATGTATAGGTTTACCTAAGAATGTGGCATGTAGGGGCCCCAATGTGAACATACCCCCATATGATCTATCATTTCAGCTTCTGCAAAATCAACACATTTACATCATTATATGTGGGATAATGCTAGTAAAATGTACATTCACCCCAGAAAGTCATATATTTTTGGAAAGTACACATTCCCCCGAATCTAAAATGGGTACCCATGTCTTTCTACTCCAAAGTACCAAGCCGCAAAGCTTTCCTAAAGTTGGCAATTTTGATAACATTTCCAAAAATCCACTCAAAGCTTCCAGTTTCCAGCATCTTATCTCCCACATAGCATTAGGTACCAAGATAAAACACCCTGAATATGAACGCCAGGGGCCCACTGAACAGTTTGATGCCCAATATGTATAGGTTTACCTAAGAATGTGGCATGTAGGGGCCCCAATGTGAACATACCCCCATATGATCTATCATTTCTGTCATTTCAGCTTCTGCAAAATCAACACATTTACATCATTATATGTGGGATAATGCTAGTAAAATGTACATTCACCCCAGAAAGTCATATATTTTTGGAAAGTACACATTCCCCCGAATCTAAAATGGGTACCCATGTCTTTCTACTCCAAAGTACCAAGCCGCAAAGCTTAACTAAAGTTGGCAATTTTGATAACATTTCCAAAAATCCACTCAAAGCTTCCAGTTTCCAGCATCTTATCTCCCACATAGCATTAGGTACCAAGATAAAACACCCTGAATATGAACGCCAGGGGCCCACTGAACAGTTTGATGCCCAATATGTATAGGTTTACCTAAGTATGTGGCATGTAGGGGCCCCAATGTGAACAAAGGCATAAGGATTTCTCGCCTGCCAGCTCATCTTTTGCACACAGAGCCCCCTGTCAGCGTATTATGTGCCGAAACTTCCCCTAACTATACAGAGACACCCACAAAACCATATATTTTTGGAAAGTACACATTCTGACAAATCCAACAAGGGTAAAGAGTCCTTTCTACACCAAAGTACCAATCTGCAAAGCTTTACTAAAGTTATTGGTGCAGAGAACACGCTGGCTGAATGAGAATCATAGCTCCTACTCTACTTAGCAACTTTTTTTGTCAGCACGTAGGAGCTACGGTCTTGGCAGCCAAAGGGTTAAATGCAGTAAGAACAATATATTGGTTGGAGAAACATAGTACGGAAATCTGCAAAATAAGTATTCTATAAAACAAACCCCTTTATGTCAGAAAGTGTCATTGTGGACTATTTTGCCATTAGAACATCCAACTGTGTAATATAGAGTCAGTCAGATAATATTATTAATTGCAATGCTATTATCCATAAACCAACTACAAATATGATAGAATGGCAACAAAATGTTCCGTCTATGCCAAGGGAATTGATGAAGTGCAGTGTGATATTCAGCTCTCAAAGTGACAGAACTATCTATCTTTCCAGTATCAGCAATCCCTATGGACCATATATTCCCAGAACTACAAAGTTATTTCCAGCAGTCCTTTCTATCCCCTTATGAAATGTTCAGGATATGATTGGGAAAGCAGCAATCCCTTGCCCATTGAAACGTAAGACCCATCAATCCATCTCTATAACCCTCAACTGAAGGGAGCAATTGGTGTCACTGGAACTGTATATGGGCTAATGTGACAGTAAGTCTGGTGTCTACAGATCTGGACCTTCAATCACAAGTTGTCTCAGCTGTGCAACAGTATTGTAGGTGCTGCTGTATTGCTTTTATTTGTAAGATTAATAACATCTGTGCCATGTCTGCCTTCTCTTGTTTCACCTGGTGTGTTCCCTGCCATCTCAAGTACGGTACCTCAACAAAAACACTAAAGCCAAGGGTACATATATGATTTTGCAGTGCTTTGTCTTTTTCCAAAGATAATTGTCCATACTACAAATAAGGGTTGGATTGGGCCACCGGGGCAGTGGGAGAGATCCCAGTAGTCACTGTCCCCATTGGGCCCCAGCACAGGATCTGAAGGGTAGGGGGAGCTTTTCCTTCATGTGCAGGGGTGGGGGTTGGTACCCATGCGTGCTGTGGGGGGGCTTTGGCAGAGAATTCACAGTGGGGAGTTGGGGGCCTCATAAGTACATTGTCGACAGATGTGGGGGCCTTAGCGTCAGAGGTCTCTTTAGCTAAAGGATCTTGAGTTTAAAGCAGTTCTCTGTACCCTGCTGCCTGAATGGGATTTATTTAATCAGCTATCACCCCTGTGATTGGTAGTTACTGTGTACAATACAGTGTACAACTAAACTCCTGGCAAATTCACTAGATACAATGTAATGCAACGTTATTAAGCATTCCTAGCATTTGCAATATCTATTGCTGTCAGGCTTGTAGTGTTACTGCCCATTAGTGGTTTTACTTTTACTGCTGCACACTTAAATTTGTTTTCTGAAGGAAGAAAATTGATAGGAAGCACACATTTTGAAACTTTTAAAGGATGACGCAGACAACGCCTACACAGCAAGAAAAGCCTCCATAGTAAACATATAACCATAATAATCATATGCCACCCACACATCAGTACCCAAAAGAGTACTATAAAACATATTACCATCATGGCCCGAGGTTATATGGAAAGCACAATCATATCCATATCAAATAACAGCATGAAACACTGCTTTGTGTTCTAATCATTTATATATATACATTTTGAACTGTGGAATATTAAAGCATAGCCAGGATGTAGTGAGATCATCGCTCAGGAGGAAGCCATGAAGTGGCGAAACGCGTCCGCGGTAAGAGAGGACGCGGATAGGAATTTGGAAATTTACCTATGTGAAGTGGTTCCTAATACTGCCTGAAACACACATAACTCACAACTGGGCACAAAAGGGTGAAGTAAAAGTTATCACTGGTGTTAAAAAGCACATGGGACAGTATTACACTATGGGGCATATTTATTATGCTGTGTTAAAAATGGCGAGAAAATTCGCCACACATCGCCAGGCTTCATCGTGTAAAAATGGCATAAAAATGGCATAAAAACGGCGTAAAATCGGCGTAATTGTTTATGCGTTTTTTCTTCCACTGGAACTTATGGAAAATAACAGCGTAATATCCGGCGTTACGACGGCAATCTTTTTCATTTATTTTACACAGCTTTTTCCTCCGTTTTTTCTGCGAATTAGTTTTACACAGCATAATAAATACGCCCCTAAATGTTTTTTTTTCTTTTTCTTTTCCTCATAAGACCTCATCGTTAAGTCTTAAGCAGAAGAGGGCACTTTGGAGTATTTCACTGAACCTCCACCATGTAGGCCAGAAAAATTATGTTCCTCTGTACCACAGAAGTTGGACAGCACTGCTGGAGAGCGCTGAAATAAATAATTAAAGGGACTTAAGGGACTGTGGAGCCAGCTGTGGCTCAGTTCCCTCCGTGCTAGTAAGGGGTTAAACTCACCCAGCCAGTGCAGTCAGGAAAGCGCAGCACCCCTTGCTCGCTCCTCCTCCCTCCCCCTCTGTGCCTGCATCTCCCGCGCTGCTGCTGCCACTCTGCTTCCGGATTCCACCGAGCGGCATCCCCCTCCCACCCTCCCTGATAAGGTCTTATGGTCTTATGGCTTCTACATGCCCACTGCATGTAGTTTGAGTTTTTAAGAACAGAACAGTTTGAGATGTTTGAAAAAGTTGAATATACATGGCAAGGACTAATTCTGAAGGTTGTCAGCTAGGTGCAACGGGGCAAGTGTGAGAATGGGAGGGAACAAGTCTCCACAGTCCCTAAGTGATGCAATGTACCCATCCCAGTGTCATAACCTCATCTGGCATTATCATCTTGTCCGTCCCTGATGTCATCATGCCCCCCCCCCCCCCCCCCCCAGCTCACTGCCCCAGCCCGATGCCATCAGCCCCACCCTGCAGGGTGCATATACATCATGCACATGTTCTGAGCACCATTTTGTCCGCATACCTGCCCAGTGCACACATCATATTACTAATACTCGAATACACTTGAGCTGATCTGAGTACACCAAGCAGGTTTCAGAAGTAAGTGCCTGGCATCCATTTAAACCTCACTAGTCCTAACCTTATTAATAGCTTTCCTGCCCCTAGACAGGGAGAGCCAAACCCTCTAGAACTAAATCCATCTTTTACAGTCAGAACAAACTACAAAGTACTGTCGCTCTTTGGACTGTGACTGCTGATTTGGTACAGTGTGTGCATAAAAGATGTTAATAACAAGAAGCTAAAAACTCGAGATGGAGAGAATCTTCTCTTCCTTAACTGCTGGAGACTCCAGTGTTTGATTTGAAATGATTCATTTTGCAAGTATTGCGCAGCCCATAGAATATATTACCAATGAACTATTTTTAGCTCAGGAAGAATACCGTCATCTAATCTGATTTTAAAACTCCTTATGCAGCATTGGTTTAATATAACCTATAATTTACACAATAAAACTACCCATCATTTTAGATATATTTTTTTGACATTTTTAATATCCAGTATCTGTTTTAATGAGTACTTGAAGGCTAATGTATCTGAATGCAAGACTTGAAGATCCAGTTATATTAATGTTTTAGGCAAATAAAATAAATCTATTTGACCTAATAATTAGTGGGGAGTAATTTGTATACGTAATTGGTCATTGTAGGATGATCTAGTAAAATTTCTGCTTGAACAAATAGCACCAGTATACACCAGATGGTATTATCTGCTACAAATCCTCCTACCCATCCCCTTACTTGTGCATTACTAAGATGGGAGGAGGAACGAGATGCCAGGAAGCCATGTTTGTACCACATGACCTATGACAGTGTTGCCTTCCCCCTGCCACCACAGCACTCCGCACCACATTTTTAATCCAGTGTGAAGTGCAGACAAATGCAATTCTAGTACTAGAGCTGCCCTGAGGCGCCCTTTGCCCCCAGCAATTACCTTTGCTGTGTCAGAGGGGGTTCTGGGGGGGGGGGGGGGCACATTGCTAGTGCAGAGCAGAGGGTGCTGAGTGCAGCAAGATGCAAGTGATTTTTGCTTGAACACTTATCCCTGTGTGTAATAAAAGCTACTAAGTTTCCTCCCCAAGAGTAGTAAACCATAGCAGCCAATCAGATAAGATGACCAGTAAATTATAGTGGTTCATTGGTTGCTATGGGTTACTGCTCCTGGGCAAACGTAGTGCCATTTATTACATAACCCCGTAAGGGGTAGAACTGAAAAAAAACACTAATTGATTCTGACTAATCAAAGTTTTGGCATCTCACAAATGTTTCCAGGGTTTGGAGTTTTTTCAGCGAAATGGGCCAGATTCGCTTCACCAAAAAATTTGTTTCATGAAACGACCAGAAAATTCCTGAAACGACGAAAAACCCAAAAAACATTTGTCACGTGACTTTTTTGTTGCCCGCGTCTTTTTTTTATGCAACCATGCCATTTTGACGCACCCGTGCTATTTTGACGTGACCATGCCCAATTGGACGGGACCACAACTTTTTTGATGAATTTTTCACAGAAGTGTGTGAAACAGCAATTTAATCAAAAGAATTTAATCAAACTTAATTTAAACTTAATTTGCCCAGTAGCAGTAACCTATGGCAGCTAATCAGCAGGTAGCATTTATTGGTCACCTATTTATAAACAAACTTTTAGTTGGGTGCTATGCGTTACTGCATCCAGGCAAACTTAGTGCCCTTTATTACATATGGGGGATAATGCCATTACCAATAAATCTATAAAGCCCTTAAAGGGATACTGTACTAATTTCTATGGCATACTTTTTATTTCTAAATTACACTGTTTACATCAAATAATTCACTGTATTGGTGTGTAGGCACCATCTCAGTGCATTGTGCCTGAGTCTGAGCTTTCAGAAGGAGCCAGCGCTCCACATTAGAACTGCTTTCAGGTAGCTTATTGTTTCTTCTACTACCATGTAACTGGAGGAGTCCCAAGCCGGTCTTGGATTTCTTACTATTGAGTGCTATTCTGATATCTACTGGGAGCTGCCATCTTGCTGCCTTCCCATTGTTCTGCTGATCAGCTGCTGGGGAGGAAGGGAGAGGGGTGATATCACTCCAACCTGCAGCTCAGCAGTAAAGTGTCACATGGCTGTGGCACCCTGGGAAATTAAGAATATGTCTAGCCCCATGTGAAATTTCAAAACTAAATATAAAACAAATCTGTTTGTGTTTTTGAAAAATGGATTTCAATACAGGATTCTGCAGGAGCAGCTCCATTTACTGATGTGTTTAAAAAAAAACAAAAAAAAAAACGTGTTTTCCCATGGCAGTGTTCCTTTAAGCATGCTGCGGGCCAGGGGCAGGTATACTAGTAATGCCACCCTAGGCTGCAGAAGTTAGCAACTTGACACTGCCTCATGACATGCAGCATTGGGTTGGGGTGTCTGGGGCCCACAGGACTGCAAGTACCCCTCTTGTGACCTCAAGGGCACCCTTCCCAGTGTCTGCCCCCACATAGCTTTTACCTCCATCTTAACTTGTAGCTGGGAGTATCCACAGCGTCTATGTGGAGCAGGTCTTGTTCAGCGGGGCCCATGAAGGCCAGAGGCCAGTCGGAGCTGGAAAGCATTGCTGGTTTAGATAAATATATCCAGCTGTGCAAATGGTCTTTAGCTGAATCTATTTACACAAGGTCACCAAAAGAAAAAATGGTTTTATTGTGCTACAGTAACCCACTAAACCTACAGTATGCCCATCACTAACCCATGTAATAAGCACTTAAACTGCAGAGAAATGTGTATCTTACCCCCATTAAGCTAAAAGTAATTCACATACTGTATATTTACTGCAGCTAATTTCCACATGCTGCAAATAAGAGTTTTGCTTACTCTGCACAAGAAATTAGAGAGCTGCAGCGGGTTTTTGCATATATGAAAATCAACCTACTTCTCCGTTAGCTCTGCAAATAATTAGGTCATCCTAGAAATTAGCTATGTCATGGGACTTTGCTTATTTTTAAGTTTAGCCTTCTATCGGAAAAAGGGAATGTTTTAGAAGTTTTAGAGGAAATCATTTCTCAAGTGTTTTGCATAATCTGACTTTGGCCCAGAAAAAATAAATAAAAATTACTGAATTAATTATCCCCTATTTTTCAACAGAGCCCTGATCTTCGGATTGTGATTTACTGACATTTGTCCAACGGCATCTACCAGTGGAAGTCACCACAAAACTCACTGACCTCTATAAAGATTTATAGATAGGGGAAACCCTCCGTGAATTCTAATATCCTGATAATCTGCAGTGTCTACAGAGGGGATCCATTCTGCATTATACATTACAGTCAGGGGTATATTTTAATATTTTCTTAATGTTTATTACCTGGAAACCAGTTATCCAGAAGGCCATTCACTTATAGGGTCCGATTCACTAAATGTCAATAAAACGAGCACTATTTAATGCATGTGATATGCGGATTATGTTCTCATTCACCTGCAAACTTAATGCACCTAGTCTGGCATTGCCCTACCATGAAGTGGTTCTTGACAAAAGTGACTGGACAAACCAATCTTATAGTAGCACTTATTATCCCGCTTACCCCTGAAAGTAATGGATCCAAGCGGTCAACAATACCGTCCAACTAACATACTTGTAAAGAGAATGCCCCAAAAACTTGATAAGGTGTGGTCACCCAGGATGACAGAACATCTTCCTACATTAGTGAGTAAAATCGCGTACTAATATAGCACGTGGCGAAATATATCACGCGCAGCGGAAAATAACGCAACAAAAACGCTCATCGTGAGTTAAATAATGCTTTATCGCCTCTTAATTATGACACGTGTCCTTTTAGTGAATCGAGCGTTAAGTGGCAAAAAATAAGAAGCGATAACATTTTTAACGCATGTTATAAATGGCGCTCGTTTTATCGACCTTTAGTGAATCAGCCCCATAATATGATGGGAACAAATTAATTTATTGTTTTGTTTTTTGCATCTCAGTTGTCTCACAACTAGTGAATATGTATAAAGGCTGGTAGATCAGAATTAAAACATAGTAAGTTACAGTAGGTTGAAAAAAGACACACATCCATCAAGCTCAATCTATATATAACCTGCCTAACTGCTAGTTGATCCAGAGGAAGTCAAGAAAACCCCTTCTGAAGCCTCAGAGTGGAAAAAAATTCCTTCCTGACTCCAAGATGGCAACCAGTCTCTGGACCAACTTGTACTAAGAGCTATCTCCCATAACCCTGTATTCCCTCACTTGCCAAAAAGCCATCCAACCCCTTCTTTAAGCTATATAATTTCTCAGCAAGTACAAGCCAGTACGATGAGAAACAATTTCACAACTTCAAAGTTCTCACAGTAAAATACCCTTTCCGGAACCTCTTTTCTTCCCACTCTTTTATTCATCACAGTGGGTTCCCTTGTGTCTGCTGGAAGTACCTACTGGTAAATAATGCATTAGAAAGATTTTTATATGATCCCCTTATATATTTATATATAATTATCATATCAACCCTTAAGCCCCATGCTCCAATGAAAACAATCCCAAACTGGCCAGTCTTTCTTCATAACTGAGACTTTCCATACCCTTTACCAGCTTAGTTACCCTTCTCTGGACCCTCTCTAACTCAATAATGTCCCGTTTGAGCACTGGAGACCACAACTGCACAGTCTTCTCTAGATGGGGCCTTACCAACGCTCTGTAAAGTGGAAGAATAACCCCCTCCTCCTGTGAATCTATACCCCTTTTAATACAGCTCGAAACCTTGTTTGCCCTTGCAGCTGCTGCCTGGCATTGCTTGCTACAGCCAAGTTTATTATCTACAAGGACTCCAAGGTCCTTCTCCATTATGGATTTGCCTAGTGCAGTCCCATTAAGCGTATAAGTGGCTGCATATTTTTTACATCCCAGGTGCATGACCTTACATTTATCCACATTAAATCTCATCTGCCACTTAGCCGCCCAGATTGCCAGTTGGTCAAGATCCTGCTGCAAGGATGCCACATCCTGGATGGAATTAATTGGGCTGCAGAGTTTTGTGTCAGCTGCAAACACTTACAGGACACGGATGTCGAACTTACTGGCCTGCAATTGCCTGGCTGAGATAGCAATCTGTTTTTAAATATAAGAATAACATCCTCTTTCCTCCAATCCATAAGTACCATAAAAGATGACAGTTAGTCTGAGAATATCAGAAACAGAGGCTTAGACAAAATTGAACCTAGCTATCTTAGTACTGGAGGGTGTATTCCATCTGGGCCTGGCTCCTTGTTCACATTAATTTTGAGTAAACCATTATGTACCATATGCTGCGTCAACCACTCACTAGATTGAGCTGTGCCAATATTGCAGCTATTAAGTGGGTCTTGGCACTCTTGGCTCCTTTACTGTATACACTAAAGAAAAGAACTGGTTTACACATTTGCCTTTTTCTATCTGTTATAACCATATTGTTATCATAATTCAATGGAGCCACACTCTCAACCCACATCTTTTTGCTATTAATATACTTAAAAAAATTTGGAGGGTTAGTTTTAGCCTCTGCCGCGATTTGCTCCTCAGTTTCTATCTTTGTCTTCCGGATTGCAGTTGTACAACCCTTTGTAGTGTTTATATTCATTAAACGCAGTTTCTGTCCCAACTGACTTGAATTTCTCAAATGCTTTCATTTTTTACCTATTAACTTCTTTACCTTCCAATTAAGCCACATAGGTTGGTTCTTAATAGCGATGAGCGATTCTGTCCCGTTTCGCTTTGCCATAAAATTCATGAAACGGCGAAATATTAGTGAAATGCATTTGTTGCGTGATTTTTTTGTTGCCCGCGGCTATTTTTTTTTTTTGTCGTCCGCATCTATTTTTGTCACCGCTGCTTTTTTTTTTTGTTGCCGTGGCTATTTTTTTGACGTGACTGCACCCATTTTGACGCAACCGTGCCCTTATTGATGCGGCCGCGCCCAATTTGACGCACAACAAAAAAAATTCTGTGCGACAAATTTTTTCCCGGCGAATTTTCACGGAAGTTTCGTGAAACAATTTGCCAATAGCAAATGTGGAAAAAATTCGCTCATCACTAGTTCTTAATGCTTCTACATTTATTTCTTATGGCAATAAATTGTAAACAGTAATGATTTATTATTATTGTAAATGACAACCATTTCTGCTCTGTGTTTTTAGCAGAAAACATAATGCCCCAATCTATGTTCTGAAAGACAGCCCTTAAGGGGTTCAAAGTTGCTTTTCTGAAATTCAGGGTTATTGTTACTGTCCCAGTGTATATTTATTTTTTTGCAGCAAACATCATATGAAATAACATTATGGTCACTGTGACTAGGATATCGAACATTACATACCTTGGATTTGATGTACCACCTCTTGTAATGCTAGAATAGGTAACTGTTTAGGATGCAGTTGTAACTGCTTAAGTTATTTTTTACTACAGAAAAAAAGGAGTCTATGTGAGATGGCTTCTTGAGTTTACTGGATAACAGGATTCCGGATAACAGATGCCATACCTGTACAGAGAAAATGACAGCAATATAAAGGTTAAGCATGTAGTCACACACATCATCTGCCTCACTGACAGAGCAGAACTATTATTGGCCGTGGCATTAAAAGTCATAAGCACTGTACTGTATGTGTGTGCTGCTGGAGTGAAATTGCTGGAGGGCATATCTATGCATGTTATGGGAATGTTATTGCTTGAGCATCAATAACTACCTTGTATTATAACAGAAATAGCTATTTCCTCTTGACATTTACTTATATATGTTTCTTGTTAGATTTAAGGGCTTATTTATCTAAGGGTGAAAAGGTACAAAGGACACACTCAAAGCATAGTGGTTTTTTCTGTTAACCTACTGCCACCACTGTTGCACCTGGTGCTGTTATGGACACCCACATATATGATATAGGTATGGGACCTGTTATCCAGAATGCTCAGGAACTGGGGTTTTCTGGATAAGAGATCTTTCTGTAATTTGTATCTCCATACCTTAAGTCTACTAAACAATAATTTAAACATTAAATAAACCCAATAGAATTGTCCTGCCTCCAATAAGGATTCATTATATCTTAGTTGGAATTAAGTACAAGGTACTGTTTTATTATAACAAAGAAAAAGCAAATACTTTTTAAAAAATGTGAAGTATTTGATTAAAATTAAGTCTATGGGAGCTCCTGTAATTCGGAGCGGTTCTCAAAAATGGGTTTCCAGATAACAGATTACATACAGTACCTGTACTTGTGCATCATCCATGCTCCAGACCGGCAGAGAGACTGCTGAGCTTTGTGCTATGGATAGGTGCAAGTGCTTAGTGTATGGGTCTCTAAGGGGTGCGTTTTGCGCCCCTTAGCACTCCTGTAGTTGAACTGATTTCATTTAAGCTCTTGTTCATGTTCTGTTCGTTAATCCAAAGACGTCAAGACAAACTAACAAACAGATGCAGTATAAATCATGGCACCATGTAGGAATTTACTGTGTTGGGGAAACAGACACGTCCCTCATAACAGCGGAATTCACTTTCCCAAACGTTTGCACTCTGATTCACATTATCAGGACTATTATCTCAGTTCAAATTGCATTTCCTGTCTATTCCACGCTGATTACAACAGTGGCTGGAAAGCAACTTGACAAGAATCAGGCTGAAGGAGAATTACTAAGGTAAAAGTGTCAGTCAGCTGTTATAATGTGCGACAGCAGCTGTCAGGCTTGGAACAAATAAAGCAAAACTAACCCATGGAGATATAAAACTGGATGATTTATTTCTTAACTGAGGTTATATTACACGTTTTTATGTCAAAAATATATATATTTTTCAGGTTTAAATATTTTGACACTACATGGCATATAAAAATCTTAATAAACTACGATTTAATTTGTTGCTTAACACCAGACTTTTATATATACATTGAATTTTTTTTAACTTAATTATAAATGTTATTTATAAATAAATGTTATAATTTATGAATGCAATACATAAAAAATATTAAATTGAAATCCTACAAAATATGATCCGTATCAAATAACTACAGATGAGCTAATTTCTTCCCCTGAAAAAGATTCCCATCAAAATTCCTGTTTTCGCAAGGGGGAAACATTTTTGTGAATCTGCACTAGAATTTCATTTTAGGGCTTTTCGCTTTTCTTCGCATTGATATGTTTCTAAAACCACTTTTGCGGGTAGGAGTGCTTATTTCACCCTAAAATGCTTAGGATGTAAAGACTGTGGAGACTTATTCCCTCCATTCCTGCCCTACCCCGATGTATTTATCTAGCAAAAGAAGACACAAGGACACAGTTAAGTGGGGTGGAGTTCGGCCACAGCTTTATTATAGGATACATCATCGATAGTCCTTGCCATGCATTTCAGCTGTTTTATAACCGCATGCCAGCCACTGTGAATGCAGTGGGCATGTGTAAGACATCAAATAACACCATAGATTAAATGGCCAACGACTATCACCCACCATTTGCTGTGACAAAATATTTACATGAAATTCTGTGAAACGCATTTGTCGCCCGCATCTATTTTTTTGTTGCCTGCGTATTTTGACGCAACCTCACATTTTTTTACATGACTGCACCCAATTTGATGTGACCACGCCCTTTTTTACACAACTGCACCATTTTTGACGCGACCGTGCCCAATTTGATGCACGACCAAAAAAAATTCTGCACAACGAATTTTCCCGTTGTGAATTTTCACGGATGTTTCACTAAACAATTCGCCTATGGCGAAATACGGAAATTTGCTGCAAATTCGCTCATCACTACTCCACAGTCCCTCTGCACTTTCATTATGCATTTTAGCGCTTTCTAAGTATTCATACATGCACTTCTGTGAAGGGTTCTCCACCCATTTGTGTTTGGGATCAGTTAGCTTAAATGTGTTTTAGTTTTTATAACAAGAAAGGCAGTGGGTACTGACATCCCAGGCACATTATATTTAGTGAAATGCAATCTTTATTTACAAAGCCAACACATTATATGAAGTGAGATGCAATGAGTACTGATGGCAGATATTCAGCCATGCCTTGGTACTATAACACAGGCACTAAAACATTATTTTGTTTCACAGCTATGCAGTCTCATGAGAGCTCCATTGTAACTAACTAGATATGAACAAAACAAAAGTCTAAAAAAATTAATTGCAAATAACAGCAACTAAAAGCACAATCAGCTTTTTCAGTGGGATAGGGTTAATTTAGGACTGGAGCAAGGGTGATAGGATGTTATAGATGCCAGGAGACAAAAAAAGATGTAATTTCAGCCAGTGATTCAGCCTTTAGAACATATACAGTATAGTACCTGTGGGAGTGGGATGAAATCTGCAGCAAAAGTTCAGAGTTGGTGAGGTTCTAAGGTAAAGTTACAGCCTGCAGATCCTTCTTATTAGTCTTCATTTCTGCAGTGCCTTCAGGTTGTAATATCTCCCCAGCCCTGCCCACATCTATGCCTTGATTGGTCAAATATGACTGTCTTTTAAGAGAGCTTTGAGAGCCGCAAGAAGAAAGATCCAAATGGAATTTACAGGAATGGAAAAATGTTTTGTTAAAGGTTCCAGAGCAGTGCAGAAACAGAGAGAGGATATTTTTTCGTTTGTTTTTTTTAGGTGCCAACAGGTTTGCCTCCCCTAGCCTTATTGCTAAAAAATTAAGCGCAACTGCATCGAATTGACAGCAAAATGCATGGTCCATTTTGACAAATCTCAAGACATTGCACTGGACAAAGGGGGCAATAATGAGATGCAGCACATTTGTGTCCGATGCAATTCCTGCGTTGTGCGTGCAATGCTGCATGAATTCCGTGAAAATCCATGCATTGTGGGTAAAAACAAGGTGATTGCATCTGAAAGGGCACTTTTCTCACTGCGTCAGGGTTAGCGAATGCACCCTCATACACTTTGGGGCACATTTATTAATCCACGAATCCGAATGGGAAAAATTCGGATTGGAAACGAACATTTTGTGACTTTTTCGTATTTTTTATGATTTTTTCGTCGCCGTTATGATTTGCTCGTATATTACATAGTTACATAGTTACATAGGGTTGAAAAAAGACCATTGTCCATCAAGTTCAACCCATCCGAGTAAACCCAGCACACAACCTATACTAACCAATCTATACACTCACATACATAAACTATATATATACAACCAGTAATACTAACTGTAGATATTAGTATCACAATAGCCTTGGATATTCTGCTTGTTCAAAAACTCATCCAGGCCCCTCTTAAAGGCATTAACAGAGTCTGCCATTACCACATCACTAGGAAGGGCATTCCACAGCCTCACTGCCCTCACCGTGAAAAACCCCCTACGCTGCTTCAAATGGAAGCTCCGTTCCTCTAATCTATAGGGGTGACCTCTGGTGCGCTGATTGTTTTTATGGGAAAAAAGAACATCCCCCAACTGCCTATAATCCCCTCTAATGTACTTGTACAGAGTAATCATGTCCCCTCGCAAGCGCCTCTTTTCCAGAGAAAACAGCCCCAACCTCGACAGTCTAACCTCATAGCTTAAATCTTCCATCCCCTTTACCAGTTTAGTTGCACGTCTCTGCACTCTCTCCAGCTCATTAATATCCTTCTTAAGGACTGGGGCCCAAAACTGCACTGCATACTCAAGGTGAGGCCTTACCAGGGACCTATAAAGCGGCAAAAATATGTTCTCATCCCTTGAGTCAATGCCCTTTTTTATACAAGACAGCACTTTATTTGCTGTAGTAGCCACAGAATGACACTGCCTGGAATTGGACAACTTGTTATCAACAAAAACCCCTAGATCCTTCTCCATTAAGGATACCCCCAACACACTACCATTCAGTAGATAGTTCGCGTTTATATTATTCCTACCAAAGTGCATAACTTTGCACTTGTCAACATTGAACCTCATTTTCCAGTTTGCTGCCCAGTTTTCCAATTTTGTCAAATCGCTCTGCAAAGCGGCAGCATCCTGCATGGAACTTATAGTTTTGCACAATTTAGTGTCATCAGCAAAAATAGAAACAGTACTCTCTATGCCCACCTCCAGGTCATTAATAAACAAGTTAAAAAGCAAAGGACCAAGGACTGACCCCTGCGGTACTCCACTAACCACACTGGCCCAATTAGAAAATGTTCCATTTACCCCCACTCTTTGTACTCTATCCTTCAGCCAGTTCTCTATCCAATTACAAATATTATGTTCTAGGCCAATATTCCTCAATTTGATCATTAACCTTCTGTGAGGTACTGTATCAAACGCTTTAGCAAAATCTAAGTAGATGACATCAACTGCCATTCCAGCATCAAGGTTCCTGCTCACCTCCTCATAAAAGGCAACTAAATTAAATTATGTTACGCATAAAACCATGCTGGCACAAACTAATAGTATTGTGAACTGCAATGTATTCAACTATCCTATCCCTTATTACCCCTTCCAGAAGCTTTCCTACTACTGATGTCAGACTAACAGGCCTATAGTTTTCAGGCTGAGAACGAGATCCCTTTTTAAATAATGGCACCACATTAGCAATCCGCCAGTCTCTCGGCACCATGCCAAACCTCAACGAATCCTGAAAAATTATGTGAAGAGGCTTGGCAATCACAGCGCTCAGCTCATTTAATACCCTGGGATGAATCCCATCCGGTCCTGGACCTTTGTTTACCTTTACATGTTCAAGTCTCTTTTGAATTTCCTCCTGAGTGACCCATGCGTCAGTAGCTAAATTACTAGCACTGTTGCGACTTTTTCGTATTGAGCGCTCGTAAACGGCGGGCAAACCTTTCAGACTTTGCATGATTTTGGAAGCCTCCCATAGGACTCAATGGCACTCTGCAGCTCCAACCTGGCCCAAGGAAAGCCTCCCATAGGACTCAATGGCACTCTGCAGCTCCAACCTGGCCCAAGGAAAGCCTCCCATAGGACTCAATGGCACTCTGCAGCTCCAACCTGGCCCAAGGAAAGCCTCCCATAGGACTCAATGGCACTCTGCAGCTCCAACCCGGCCCAAGGAAAGCCTCCCATAGGACTCAATGGCACTCTGCAGCTCCAACCTGGCCCAAGCAAAGTCTCCCATAGGGCTCAATGGCACTCTGCAGCTCCAACCTGGCCCAAGCAAAGTCTCCCATAGGGCTCAATGGCACTCTGCAGCTCCAACCTGGCCCAAGGAAAGTCTCCCATAGGGCTCAATGGCACTCTGCAGCTCCAACCCGGCCCAAGGAAAGTCTCCCATAGGGCTCAATGGCACTCTGCAGCTCCAACCTGGCCCAAGGAAAGTCACGATACTGAAGCTTGAATGAATCCAAAACTTTTGTACTCGGCGCGGCGGCTACGAAAAAGTCTCGACAATTTGCGCAAGTCGTAACGCTACAAAAAAGGCGCGACAATTTACGAAAAAATCACAAAATACCGATCATTACGAAAAAAACGCATTTGGACGCTTTTCGGACGTTCGTGGATTAGTAAATGTGCCCCTTTGTTTTGCAGGGAAGTACATTTCTATTGACTCCAATGTATTTGGTGCAAGAAAAAATGTAAGAAAAACACCTATTGAGTCCAATGCGTTACATTTTTCTACAGTTTCACAATTTTTATTGGTGAAACAGGGTAGTTTTGCTCATTATTACAAACAATTAAACCATATTTATGACAAAGCCGATCTCCATTTACATGCAATAGTCGTTATATCAATAAATACACATATATACACATATATTAGAAAAAAAATTATCCTAAGGAAAAAACAAAAAAAAAATTGAACTTGAATTTGGCTTTTTGTAAATGGCAGCAAAACCAACTTAAGGGAAAAAGCTGATTTAATTAAAAAATGAACAGGAAAACATTTACGCTATTAGTGAACCAGTCCCTTAAAATGAATGTGACCTTTTCGCATATAGCTAGCACTTTGCAAGTAATGTTAATATTCTTGTCTGTGGCTTTTCTAATTATTTTTTAATTAGCATTTTTGGAGAACTACAGTGTTGTCCATCTCATTATTTTTAGGCAGGCCCTGCCATGGGAGAGAGTTTTAAATGAGATCATTTAGATAAATGTAGTTTGAGGGGAATCTAGATGCATTTTGGAAGAGAAAGCTCAGGGAAAGCCTTAACATGTTTGTTAAAAAAAAAA
This sequence comes from Xenopus tropicalis, assembly GCF_000004195.4. Classification (NCBI taxonomy): domain Eukaryota; kingdom Metazoa; phylum Chordata; class Amphibia; order Anura; family Pipidae; genus Xenopus; species Xenopus tropicalis. The sequence goes on along the minus strand of NC_030681.2, from coordinate 35,109,343 downwards.
ACAATATCAGATATTTTTGAAATGTTACTCCTAAATTAGTCTTTCCTATGGGGCACTGAAAAAAATGCATTAGTAAGCATACTGTTTATAATATGCTTTAGGATGTCCTTTCACTTTCTAAAATCTGATTCAGACAAAATACAAGAGAAGAGGTGAGTCGGAGAAAAGGCGATGTACCCATTTTATTCCCGCTTGCCCAAAAAGATTTTGTTTTATCTTCATAAGAAAAGAAGAGGTGATGTATTCAGAGAGTCAGAAAAAAGGTGATGTATTAATTTAGAGATCTTACCTTGCCCAAAAAGATGTTGTTTTATCTTCATCCCTACTTGCTGTTTCCTCTTAAAGTCAATGTCAGAGAAAATCTTCTGAAAACCATTGGGGATAACCGACTAATGAATAGTGCATGAACTATTTTCTCATTTTATATTTTGTTCCTCTAGTAAAAAGTACACTTTTCATTACCTTGTGTGATAGATTGTTAAGCACCCATCAGTAGTGATCTAGTGATTGCTAACATCACAAAACCTGCACAAGGAATAGAACATCTTGATAATAGTGACCATCCATAGGAAACTTCATTTTATCACTAACCCCACCACCCTAAAACTACCCACGGTACTCTTTAGCTCTTTAGATGACCAAGGAAATTTAAATTAAATGCTTAGCATTATTTCAGTCATCCGCTGTTTATGGTGTTGTTTTTGGCTCCATGATATTATACTGTAATATCATGATGGATCAACTGGAAGACATACTGCTTTGTTGTTGTCCTGTTGCAGGAACAAAAAACACAGAGATTGATTAACACAGATCAGGTATGATTCTCATTTGGTGTATTAATTTGTATTGTAATTGGTCTACTTGTAATGTAAAGCAGAAATCAGGATGGCAAAATGGAAAATAATGAACTGATTGCCATACTTGAAAAGACCAATGCTAAAAAAAAATAGTAAAAAAATAGTAATAAAAGCAGTAGCAACAAGATGAGGTTTGATAGTGTGGGTAAAAGAGACATATGCCTTCCATAAGACTCTTTTGCTCCTCACAAGCTCTTGAAAATAATTTCCACAATCATAATTACTAATATAAGAGAATTCTATAGCAAGAAGTAGCCCTTGAGGACTAAGAAGAAGTGTTCCATTGTGCAATGATGCTTTTATAATGAATCTCTAAGGTTGTTGGACCACAACTCTCATCAGGATGTTTCCTTTGATAATAAGCTGAAGTATGCTGAAAGTCAGGCAACATATTAGTGAAGCAACACTGCCATCTAAAAACAAGCTAATGTTTCGACAAACATTAAGAGCTTGCCAGGTTTACGGCACAAATAAAAATGTGTTATTTATTAAATGTCATTAGGCAGCAAACCAGACCAATTGATTTCTAAGACGTTTAGAAGACTAGTGTTTTCAGCAATCGATTGCCCAAACAGAGTTGGGTGAAGATGAATAAATCTGCCCCTTAGTACTGTTGACCCACAGGCTGGTGTATTTTTTTAAATCAGGAAATATTTTTTTCTTCTGGGGCAAATTGAAGAGAGCTTCAATGTTTTTTACCCTTCCGTTGGATCAGCTAACAGTTCAAAAGGGTTTACATGAGAAAAAGCTTGAACTTGAAGCCTTTTTTCAACCTCTGTTAAAACCCAGTTTTTTTAAAATCTCTGATTGCCTGACCACCCAGTGCTCTTGGATCACAAGCAAACCAATAATATCAGACCAGATAATAATTGACCAAAACTTTTCTTCCTCCTCCAAACTTATTAGCATTAGGGAACAAAGATTGGGAAGGCAAAATAGCCGATAACAAAGTCACCATTAAGTACTTAAAATTAATATGATTATTATGTAAACTATATAAACAATGTTGGAGCAGATCAAGTGAAAAATATCAACACTGTTTTCATCTTTACAAACAATTGTATGGTTCTGTGACTTTATATTAAAGATTCATTTAGCAGAAATTAGTAAACCAAAATAAATAAAGCCCCAAGTGTATAACCTAGTGAGAGAGACTCTAGAGCACACAGGAAATGATTACCTATTATTCATTAAATATATTGTAGCGATTCCAGAACATTATTACTCTTCATGGCCATTGAACAATGTCTTATTTACTATATTTGATATAAATATATACTCCGATAATTCTTGGTCTATATTATTACATAAAAAAATTTAGTGCCTAGGACCCAAATAACATAATGTTTAAAATAAATCTAATACTTGGGGCTGAAACCATATGCCTGGTAAAGCACAACAGTAACGAATGCTTACATTTCTCTCTTGCTAAATACTATCTTCAAGGGCTGAGTGCTAAGCCCTGTATAATTATTTCTAAATTAAATAAGCTAATGGATGTAATGCTTAAAATATATATTTAACACAGATGGGCAAACAGAGTGCAAATTATATCAGCTTGTGTAAATGACAAACACAGGGAAGGAGAAGTTGTTTTACATCTGCGTATGGTGGAGGTAAGTACAACGAACATGGGCAAAAGGTCCATAATGAATGGAGGGTGTGCCTCGGTAGGGCTAGTGTTAAGTATACAATATTCTATGAAGCGCAAAGAGCTTGAGTAGCGAGTATTCACAGAGGGGTAGTCCACACAGTGAGCTAGTCTACAGCCTCTTATTTAGCATTAAGAATTCAGGTGGTTTCTCTGTGGAGTGGGAACTCTGGAGAGTGAGGGTTTAATTCTGTGATGCCAGGGATAGAGCTGAGCGAGGGCTTAAAAGCAACAGTGCCCTAATTATCCAGACTATAATTACCAAGGCATAATGAGTACTGCATGGGTTGTTGAAATACTGTTAACTGTACCCTGCTGCTGAGAGGATAACATACTCTTTTAAGACCCTTTGGAACCAAAGAACATCTTGTATATTATTACAATGGGTAAGGTAAATGCACACCTTGCTTAGTCAAAACTTAGGGCTCATTTTGCTGTTCTTTTGCACTTTGCCCACTGTGTGGGGCATTGCGCAAATAGCCGCAGGCCTCTGTGTTCCACTTTGAAGCACAGAGTTCTGCACATCATTCAGAGACATGAGGTAGGGTGCTTTAGGAGACGCAGACCATACGGGCCCTGTTCTTGCTGCCTGCTTTCTTCACTTATCCAGCAAGGGTGGTGCAAGTTCTTCCCAAATAATCAGTCTCTTGTGCCCCCTTGTGCTCTTGAACTTGTGCCCCCTGGGGTCTTAAATTTCCCCTTTGAGTCTGAGATTGTTAATTATTCACTCTGAAAGGAGTCAGAAGGAGCAAGTTGTGAAGTTCCATTTTAGTTTGTTGCTCAGTCCTCAGGTGCTGCTGCGCTTATTGATACAGGGGAACCCTGGAGATACTGCCCCCTCCACACTAGGCAGAGGCTTCAGGGTTCCCTTCATGTTCTGCGTCAATCACCACAGCTGGCAAAAGAATTGGGCGCACACAACACTTGCATGCCAGGCACGCCAGGCAGACTTAGGAAATATTCCCTGATTTTATATTTTCTCAAACTTTACACCATTTTTTTTAATGAAAAATATGAAACAGGGTTCTGCTGTATATTATTTACATTTTACTAAGCGTACATTTTTTAGTTAATATGTGTATATTTTGGTACATTGTTTTTGATAAATAATAAAGTATTTAACTTCTATGAGACAAAGACCCGAATACTTCATTATTATTATGTACTTAAACAACCGAACTTTCCCTCATAAACACTGAAGCAGAGGCTATGAAAATAAATGCTTTGCTGAAATGTCAGTGTAATTAGAGCTAAATCCAAGAATTGATCTCCAATATAATTGCAGACATGTTGTCACTTTCAGATCAATATCTGGAAATGGAGGACAATTACTGTTAAAATATAGCTGCCCTGTTTAAATGATTATACAGGTCTCATGGACACTTAAAGGCACAGCAAACAAATACAAATATATTACATTTTGACCACAATTCATAAACAGGATTACAGAAACGTATGCAGCTGACCAATGTGATAACATGATGTTTATTGTAAATGTTTCTGTGTGTTCTTGGAAGACATATTAAAGGTCAAATGAACAGGTACTTTGTTTTACACACATGCTGTAGGTATAGATAAAAAGGGCTCATTAACAACTGAAGGGAGCAAGCACCTTGGGCAGCTACTGTGCTCAGCGCCAGCGGCATCTTTGATAGCAAATCTGGGGAAAGGGGGAGAGCGCAATGCTGCGTGCATAAAGACAAGTCTAGGGATCATTCACGACCCAAAAGTGCAATTTCGAAGGCATTTGCCATGGTTTTTTTTACCCACAATAGTTTTTATCCCTGAATTTCAGTCTAATTGCAGTCACCAGGGGGTGACGCAACTAAAGCTGATTTATGCAGTTGTACTTATGCTGATAATGTTTGAAATTCGGTTCTGGCAAAATGGTGTGTGTGGGTAAAGACATGCAGACACTATTACATTAAAAATGGAAAAATACATAATCAAATCTTCATCTCATAAAGCCTTATGTGTTTTGTGTTTAGCTGACACTTAATCATTTGGCCTGTTTGTGGATTTCCAGATTGTCCAATACCTTTTTTTTTGACAAAAATAATGTGTGCTCCTGTGTTTTTAGTCACAAGAGTGCTCCATCCCCAGTCACACCCCTGCCACTGCCACTTGGTCAACATGCCCAATCCCTACACAGCTCTCCGCTCACCCCATCTGTAATTGCCCCAGCTGCACCCAAGCATGTTGCCTTGGCCTAGTTCCAAAGAAAATTATTTAGGTAATGTAATAATGTAGGTAATACTACCCCTTTAAAGAACCAGTATTAAAATGAAAAAAATATTATTTTTACAGTTTGTATTGTTCATCCAGCACCTAAAAAGTAAACCAATTGTTTTGTGCTATTTTAAATGAGAAATGTTTTCCTAATACAAGTATGGGATTGGTAATACAGCAACCCATTATCCAGAGAGAAACGGGGAGGTCATCTCTCGTAAATTCCATTTTAATCAAATAAGTCAAACTTTAATGAAAGTTTTTCTTTAAAATATTTCCTTTATCTCTGTAATAATAAAACAGTACCTTGTACTTGATCCCAACTAAGATATAATTAATCCTTATTGGAGCAAACATTTTGGTGGCAAAACAATCCTATTGGGTTCATTTAATGTTTAAATGATTTTTAATAGACTAAAGGGATGGAGATGCAAGTTGCAGAAAGATCACTTAGTCTGAAAACCCCCAGTCCCAAGCATTCTAGAGAACAGGTCCCATACCTGTATAATTATGGTGAAAGTCATTAATGACATTTAACCCTCTGTTTGTCTTCCTGTAAAGTAATTGTATTCTATGCACCTTATCTGCTATTGGCTGTTTAAATATGTACCCTGCAGCCCAATTTCAGTTTTATTAGCTGCCCCCAGCACTGAACATCAGCTCATATAACTAGTAGAAGTGCTTGCACATTTTTTACAAGCGCCAGACAAGAGTACATTACATTTAAAATGCACTCAACACACTTTCATTTTGGTAATACTGGTCCTTTAAACATTCCTGAAGATATCCCATCTGGCCCTGAATTTATGTAACAGAAAAATATAGAGTCAGAGATAAATGAAAAATTGAGCAGCTGTGGGTAGATTTGGGATTAAATGATTGTAAATATTTCTTGTACCAATCTAATAACTTTATAGCAATATGAGTTCATTTTTGTAGTTCAAACATTTTCCTTCAGAGTATTTTACAGAACCATTTGAAGGTCCATAACTGGATGGTCAGGTTAAAGAACGGCTCCCATGAGGGTGCAATGCTATTCTGTATCTGTGTTAATTCATTTTTCATTTTAATTTCTGTCATATTTCACCAATGTTACAGCGGTTACGACAGAATACAAGATCGATTGCCCCTATGCATGTGCAAGAGAGTGATCCTGTGAGAATGAAGTCCCAGTTGTGTTAATAAGTAAATAAAGCAGGTAAATGATTGGATTAAACATTGTCATGATAGCTACAGCCAGTGCCTGAACATTTTGTAAATAATAAAACTAGTATCTGGTATTTTGTATGCCACAATTGCAGTTATTAACACTTTCCTAGAGTAAATATGCACCCTTGTAGGAGACATCCACCTAGCTCCCTCGGGATACTACCAATTTACCTAGGAGACACATTAATCAATCAGCGATTTTCTGTAATTTAGAAAATAATCACAGAAACAGAAAGTGAAATCATACCAGCAAAAGATGTAAAGGCTAATTGGCTTCTGACTAAATTGAGCATAGAGTGTGTGAATGTGATAGGGACCTTAGATTGTAAGCACCCCTGGGGCAGGGGCTGATATGAATGATGTATAATCTCTGTAAAGTGCTGGGGAAATGTGCTGGCGCTGTATAAATATCATGAAATAAATAAACAAAGAAGGATTTAGTTGACAGCTAAATGGGCAGCAAAATATTGCCAGTTATTTAACCAGAGAAAATACATTTATCCACCAATTCATTCCATTACTGTACCTCTTGTAAAAGAGGCAATTCACCTTAAAAAGAACTTTTAACATGATGAAGACAGCAAAATTCTACTTGTATTCTATTCTGTTTTTATTAATTGCTTCTCTTTTTGAAGCTTTGAATTTGAAGTGTTTACTAGTAGGGATGAGCGAATCTGTCCCGTTTTGCTTAGCCAGAAAATTAGTGAAACTGCAGAAAAAATCAGGAAACGGTTCACTAAACAAGGGTAGACCACGTCTTTTCTCATGCACGCTATTTTTTTTATGCCTCCACGCCCTTTTTTGATGCACCCACACCCTTTTGAATCCATTGCACCACTTTTTAGATGGAAATGTTTCTCAGCAAAATTTTGAGGAAGTTTTGTGAAGCAATTTACCAATGACAAAATGCAAAACTTCTCTGCGACTCCATGTCTGGTGAAAACATTCGCTCATCCCTATTAACTTGTGCTTAATTACCCTGGCAACCAGGAAAAAGTAAGAAAGCCAGATTGGAATATGAATAGGAGAGAGCTTGAGCAGAATGATAGTCAAATCAAAATAAGCATCACAGTCATTGGATTTCTGGTTGCCGGGGTCAGTAAACCTGGAAGCCATGTAGAATTTTCAGTTGCAGACAAGAAAGGAATCTTCATTGAACAGGACAGAAATGCTAATAGTTCAAAAGCTGTATAAAAGATTAATGAACTGGAAAACCTGCTTAGAATAAGTGAATGCATAACATAATAAAAGTTCATTTAATGGTGCCCTTGATTATGATATAGAGAAAGAGTTTCAGATCTGCCTAAACAGGAGTCAATCAAAATGTTAACTGGCTCAATACATTACCATTTATTGAAATCCTATGGGGCACATTTAGCAAAGTACGATTGTTTCCGAATACAAAAAAATCATATTAGTTTTCGTACTGTGCATATTTTTTGCGACTTTTTTGTACTTTGCGACAATTTGTGTGACAAAATCGTATTTGTCGCAATGAGTACGCCAGTTTTGGATCAATTAAAGCTTTGTTATCGTGACTTTCCTTGGGCCAGGTTGGAGCTGCATTGAGTCCTATGGGAGGCTTCCAAAAACATACACAGAATGATCAAAGTCAGAAAGGTTTTCCCACCGTTTACGATCGTTTGGATATGAAAATTTCATGACTTTCGGAACGCCATTACTATATTATCGTGACTATTATGATTTTTTCGTAAGCATTTATTGTATTTAATCCAAATTTTACCCATTTCGGGATTCAAACTCATACTTTGCTGAATGTGCCCCTATGCATGGGAAGGTGAATTTACATTGAGGTTAAGGCATTTGTAGCTATGCAATAGCATATACATTGCCTACCTTGTTATGGAAACTCCTTTCCAATATACTACAATTGTTCTGCATAGGAAAAACAACCCCCATGTTACCAATTTATTTCAAATATGGCCCTGATCAGACTGGTAAGACTGGAGGTGAGTTCCAATTGCATTAGTTGATGTGGAAGAGACAGATAATAATAGTAATAAACATAGTAACCAACTACATAGTAACAATGAAATAACTAACTTTGCCTAACTGCTAATTGATCCAGAGGAAGGCACCTGTAGCCTCTTCAATTTGCTACAGAGGGGGATAAATTCTTGCCTTACTCCAAGATGGCAGTTGGACCAATCCATGGATCAGCTTTGTACTAACACCTATTTCTGCAACCCTGTATTTCCTTATGTGCTAAAAAGCCATCCAACCCTTTCTTGAAGCTATCTAATGAATCTGCCAGTATGACCAATTTGGGGAGAGAACTCCACAACTTCACAGCTCTCCTTCCTTCTAATGTCAGTGGATGCATCTCAGGTGCATAATGACATCTACATTTTTTTCAGGAGCAACAAACTTTTTCTCTGGCAAAACAGACTGCATGGTGAAATTGTAGTGAGGATTTGTAAAACACTTCACTTCTGGCGAAACCTTACATTTCAGCACAACATTGTACTACAAATTGCACTATAAATTAATAATAAAATTCTGTCTCTTTTTTTCTAAAGAAACTGATGGAATCGATCATTACATCTTCACCTTGCAAAGAATTCCATACATTTCCTGCTCTCATAGTAAAGAAATGTTAGCAATGCCTTTTGGGTGAACTCATTTAGTTTGTGCATTTCTGTGAGTGAAAAAATCCCAACTGATTTGTCAATATTAAGTTCCAGCATATTTGTAAAGAGTTACTATATCTCCTCTTCTCCAGAGACAAAAAACCCAGGTTTGACTGCATTTTCTCAGATCGTAAATGGGCAATAGCTGTAATTTCACACTTTTCCAGTTGAATGATTATATATTTTAAAGAACTGCTGTCCACACTTATACTGCTTTTATAAGAATGAGGACTAACTACAGGCTTACAAAATAGTCAAAATGCTACATTTATTATCCTATATTATATGTATGTATTATAAAGTGCACTGTTACCTTCTTAGACTCTAATTAATACTAAATTCTTATGTAAAGCCCCAAGTTCCCATGTGTTTCCTAGGTGCAAATGGCACCAAAGTGCAGAGTACCGTAGCTCTGCAGCTGAACCAGGTACAAGAGCTTTAGTATATATATTTTGCACCATTAGTGCACTTAGCACTTGAGTTCTGTAACAGTAAACATGCGTTCATGAACTCTATAAACATGGATACACTTAGGGGCCCATTTACTTACTCACGAACGGGCCGAATGCGTCCGATTGCGTTTTTTTCGTAATGATCGGTATTTTGCGATTTTTTCGGAAAATAATCGCGACTTTTTCGTTACCAATACGATTTTTGCGGAAAAACGCGAGTTTTTCGTAGCCATTCCGAAAGTTGCGATTTTTTCGTAGCGTTAAAACTTGCGCAAAAAGTTGCAATTTTTTCGTAGTGTTAAAACTTGCGCAAAACGTCGCGCCTTTTAAGTTTTAACGCTACGAAAAAAGCGCAACTTTTCGCGCAAGTTTTAACGCTACGAAAAAATCACAACTTTCGGAATGGCTACGAAAAACTCGCGTTTTTTCGCGCAAATCGTATTGGTAACGAAAAAGTCGCGATAATTTCCGAAAAGTCGTAAAGGCGCCGAAAAAATCGCAAAAAATTAGAAAAAGTCGCAAAATGTTCGTTTTCCAATTGGAATTTTTCCAATTCGAATTCGTGGGTTAGTAAATCAGCCCCTTAGGGGCACATTCAATGTACAATTGAGTCAGAATACTAAAAATTATTTTCTAAAAAGATTTTTAAACTGTTTTAGAACTGTGAGTATTTTCTGTGATCTTTTCATTAATTTTCATGACTTTTTCGTACTTTGCGACAATTTGTACGACAATGAGTACGAAAGTTTTGGAATTCATTCAAGCTTCAGTATTGTGACTTTCCTTTGGCCAGGCTGGAGCTGCAGAGTGCCATTGAGCCCTATGGGAGACTTTCCTTGGGCCGGGTTGGAGCTGCAGAGTGCCATTGAGTCCTATGGGAGACTTTCCTTGGGCCAGGTTGGAGCTGCAGAGTGCCATTGAGTCCTATGGGAGACTTTCCTTGGGCCGGGTTGAAACTGCAGAGTGCCATTGAGCCCTATGGGAGACTTTCCTTGGGCCGGGTTGGAGCTGCAGAGTGCCATTGAGCCCTATGGGAGACTTTCCTTGGGCCGGGTTGGAACTGCAGAGTGCCATTGAGTCCTATGGGAGACTTTCCTTGGGCCGGGTTGGAACTGCAGAGTGCCATTGAGTCCTATGGGAGACTTTCCTTGGGCCGGGTTGGAGCTGCAGAGTGCCATTGAGTCCTATGGGAGACTTTCCTTGGGCCAGGTTGGAGCTGCAGAGTGCCATTGAGCCCTATGGGAGACTTTCCTTGGGCCAGGTTGGAGCTGCAGAGTGCCATTCAGTCCTATGGGAGACTTTCCTTGGGCCAGGTTGGAGCTGCAGAGTGCCATTGAGCCCTATGGGAGACTTTCCTTGGGTCAGGTTGGAGCTGCAGAGTGCCATTGAGCCCTATGGGAGACTTTCCTTGGGCCGGGTTGGAGCTGCAGAGTGCCATTCAGCCCTATGGGAGGCTTTCCTTGGGCCAGGTTGGAGCTGCAGAGTGCCATTCAGCCCTATGGGAGGCTTTCCTTTGGCCAGGTTGAAGCTGCAGAGTGCCATTGAGCCCTATGGGAGACTTTCTTTGGGCCAGGTTGGAGCTGCAGAGTGCCATTGAGCCCTATGGGAGACTTTCCTTGGGCCAGGTTGGAGCTGCAGAGTGCCATTGAGTCCTATGGGAGACTTTCCTTGGGCCGGGTTGGAGCTGCAGAGAGCCATTGAGCACTATGGGGGACTTTCCTTGGGCCGGGTTGGAGCTGCAGAGTGCCATTGAGCCCTATGGGAGACTTTCCTTGGGCCGGGTTGGAGCTGCAGAGTGCCATTGAGTCCTATGGGAGACTTTCCTTGGGCCGGGTTGGAGCTGCAGAGTGCCATTGAGCCCTATGGGAGACTTTCCTTGGGCCAGGTTGGAGCTGCAGAGTGCCATTGAGTCCTATGGGAGACTTTCCTTGGGCCGGGTTGGAGCTGCAGAGTGCCATTGAGCCCTATGGGGGACTTTCCTTGGGCCAGGTTGGAGCTGCAGAGTGCCACTGAGTCCTATGGGAGACTTTCCTTGGGCCAGGTTGGAGCTGCAGAGTGCCATTGAGCCCTATGGGAGGCTTTCCTTGGGCCGGGTTGGCGCTGCAGAGTGCCATTGAGCCCTATGGGAGACTTTCCTTGGGCCGGGTTGGAGCTGCAGAGTGCCATTGAGCCCTATGGGAGACTTTCCTTGGGCCGGGTTGGAGCTGCAGAGTGCCATTGAGCCCTATGGGAGACTTTCCTTGGGCCAGGTTGGAGCTGCAGAGTGCCATTGAGCCCTATGGGAGACTTTCCTTGGGCCAGGTTGGAGCTGCAGAGTGCCATTCAGCCCTATGGGAGGCTTTCCTTTGGCCGGGTTGAAGCTGCAGAGTGCCATTGAGCCCTATGGGAGACTTTCCTTGGGCCAGGTTGGAGCTGCAGAGTGCCATTGAGTCCTATGGGAGACTTTCCTTGGGCTGGGTTGGAGCTGCAGAGTGCCATTGAGCCCTATGGGAGACTTTCCTTGGGCCAGGTTGGCGCTGCAGAGTGCCATTGAGTCCTATAGGAGGCTTCCAAAATCATGCACAGAAGGATCAAAATCAGAAAGTTTCTTGCACCATTTACAATTGTTCAGATACAAAAATCTTGTAACTTTCGGATCGTACCACAAAATTTTTGGATCGTAACGATACAAATTCTCGTAATATTTACACACATCAGAAATGTTCGTTAATAATATGAATATTTTGGTACTCCCCATAGGGTCAGATTTATCAAATGTTGGCAAAAAACACTTGTATCACTAGTTTTTAGTGGTGCAGAAATTGCCCAAGATTTTTTTACTTTATTAGATTGAATTTGGAAGTCTTTAGTCCGTATGATAAAATGTTTTTTTCACTGCTCAAAGATGGACAGCACTATCCGGACAAAACAAATGGGGAATGCTTGGGGGATCATTATAAATTTCCAAATCTGAATTGCATTCAATAGAAATATTTAATCTCATTTTTAATTTAGATTGCCCAATTTATGTAAATCCTTAAGTAAGGTTGGGTTCTGCAAGTCCATTCATAGGTAATCTACCACCTGCTGGTGCAGAACTTGCAGGGATGGAGCTGTTCTTGAACTATAATTCTTTGCATTTAGTTGTCAGATTATTAGAGGTATCACATGTGCGATACCTATGAATTACTATGATCTGTTTTCACTATTAGTGATAAGCAAATCTTATTTTTTGCTTTGCCGTAAAATTCGCAAAACGACCAGAACATTTTTCGCTGAAGTTTAGTGGAACAATTTGCCAATGGTGAAATGCAGAAATTCGCTGGTGATCTATGCCTGGCAAAAAAATCTGCTCATCACTATACATGCATTTCCGCCATACATATATATTTAACTACATATAAGTAAATCTACAGAGGAAAGGTTTAGATGAAGGTCCCATAAGCAAGATCAAAACAAATACATTGTGTTTTTGTTCTTTTTGATATATTTTAGTGTTTCCTCACAAAGTGGGTTCAGTAAAAGGAAACTATTTAATAGAAAGATTTGGAAATAACCATTATAGTGACAGCTGTAGCCATCAGAAACACACACTGATGGGAGCAATCTAGCTGTGTTATTTGAATGTGTTATTAACTGGTTCATGCAGAAGGAGTTTATACTTTCCCAACAGATCTCATGGATTTGCCTTTATTTTATCCCCAAAAATAGTAAATGGATTAAGTCAACAATGAATATTATGCCTATATACATACAGAGAGAGAGAAAGATGGTAGATACAGTAGCACTAGAATAAGTTATTGGTTCTTGTTACCACATACAGAGAGAGAGAGAGAGAAAGATGGTAGATACAGTAGCACTAGAATAAGTTATTGGTTCTTGTTACCACATTATGCCCTTAAATGTCTACTAATTTTTTCTTAAAGTGGACCTGTCACCCAGACATAAAAAGCTGTATAATAAAAACCCTTTTCAAATTAAACAAGAAACCCAAAACCATTTTTTCATTACCACATCCATACCCATTATAAAAGCATTTAAGAATCCCAGCTGTCAATCATATATTGCCTGCCCCACCTCTATGCCTTAGGCATAGAGGTGGGGCAGAGAGTTACTTTCACTTTCAATTCAGAACTTTTTAGATGTTACTGCCCTCCTCACATTCCCCCTCCCTCCTCACCATGTAATTTCGTAACCAGTGCAGGGACATGGGCATCAGGTCCCCCCATACTGGCACAGAAACAAGATTTTGGCAGCATGCAATGCCTGCTTTGATAACAGTGTCCACAAAATGGTGCCGGCCTGCTTGCTGCAATTGTGAATTCCAAGGCTGAAGAAAATAAGATTAAAATAATTTATATAGTGTAAGTTAAGTTTATTTTGCTTGACAAACACAATAGAAAACAATTTGGAATTATTTCTTAAGGTGACAGGTCCGCTTTAAATGAGTTACTGTGTGCCATTTCTATGATAGTTGACTTCCACATAAAGTAAACAGGACGAGACACGTGGGAAAGACAGAAGTGATGGTTAGGGTTCAGTATTGTAGGGACCCATAAAGGCCCTTATGGCTTTAATACCTATACTTTCTAGTTTCTGTTGTTACCAGGCAGACATCTATGTTGTCATTTCTCTATTTACATATTTGTTTATTGTTGTATTGGACTTTATAATTATGACCACTTCTTGCAAAATTTAATATAGTGTTTAGCTGGGGGGTGGGTTCTTCCTTCTTGGCCTTCATCAGTTGATCTGTGTGGATGTGCTTCAGGAAGCCTGGGATCAACATGGCCCTCATCTCTAGTGAAAAGCCATCATCTCTATTGAAGTCCTGGAGCAGGGACCGTGCGAAGAAGGATTAGATAGAGACAGGCAAGATCTTGTAATATCACATTCTAGGAAGGTGAGTCAGATTAGTAATAGCTAGTAAAAGCAGTTTGTGTGCTCCAACCAGGAGAGATAGCAGTGGGGAGCAAAAATGTTGCTGCAAAAAATTTGCGGGCAGGTCAAACAAATTTTGGTTGCGTAAAAAAGGGCTCGGTCGCATAAAAAATGTTGTGCAAAAGGACAGATTCGCTAATCACTATATCCGGGTCATTTGAGGTGAAAACCCAAAGGATATCTTTTAATTCCTGTGTTATTCTCCACAGCGATGCACCAATGCTTTGCTCTGAATCGAATCAACTTTGCCTATACTGAGCATCATCAATTATTGTGAGTACACTTTCCCTGGACATTGTCTGTTTTACAGCCAAAATGGGGTTACAGTATCTCTCTTTCATGTTCATATTATGATATCATATGGATTAGAGCTAAATATGAGAAAAACGCAGCAAAGGTAATATAGCTTATTAAGACAGATGTACAAGCAAGGGGCTCCACCAGTCAGTTATCAGTTTTAATATACAGAACATAAGACCATAGGGATTTGTTTCCAATTCCAAATCATACTTACAGTTAAATAAAAAATGTGGTTTTGACCTCACTGTGTAAAGTAAATCCCATCACTAAAATGGATACACATTTTTACTGTCTTTATCTGGCCTTGAATAGCAAACAAAATCTAGTATGAACAATATTTCATACTAAATGTGAACGAAAATTTGGTTTCATCAAAATCGGATATTAACTCGTACTTGTCTGGGGACCTTCAGGTGAGTGTTCCAGTAATGAGGTGAATGAATGCAACTTCATAGATATTCTTTTGTTATGGGTTATATTTATCCCACACTTTAAAGGAACTAGTATAGTACCCCCAAACAAAAGGCAAAAATGTATAGAAAGCATTGTCCTCATCTTTAACCTTCAGGCTGGTGGCAAACAGGGAGATTAGCTGCCCCTGATAAATCTTCACTATTAATCTACCCAAAATGCCTTCCCACTTGCAAGAATCAGAATCACTGGTAACTAATCTCCCAATGTGCCACCAGCCTTAATGTTAGGCACCCCCAGTAACTGTAATCACCCACCTGGTGCTCCTGCTAGCCTGAGATACATACAGGCGAGCTATCCTCTTCCGTGCTTCTTGTTTCTCTGCAATCCTGGGGCCCACGCATGCACAATAGAGTCAAAAAGCTGACTTTTTTGTTATAGTCTGGCACTTGACTCCAGCTCAAAGAAAGAAGATAGAAGTGGATAGCTCCGTGCTAACAGAAGCGCCAGCCTGGGGATCAGGTAAGTCAATACAATCACTGGGGGCACCTAACATTTTGGCACCTCCCACTTATTTGACCTTACATTAACTAGGAAAGCAATCAAAAAGTGAGACAGATACAGCAACACAGGCAATGACATAGTGACAAGTGTTCACTGGTAGCTAAAATCACTTATAGCAAACTGTAACCCATATTAATAAATACTCAGAAATAGAGATGTAGCGAACTGTTCGCCGGCGAACTAATTCGCGCGAACATCGGGTGTTCGCAAGTCCGCAAATTCGTGAACTTTTCGTGATGTTCGCAATTTGGGTTCGCCGGCACCGAAAAAATCGCAAAACTTACGATAACGTTACGAATGCTCCGAAAAAATCACAAAACTTACGATAACGTTACGAATGCTCCGAAAAAGTCGCAAAACTTACGATAACTTTACGAATGCTCCGAAAAAGTCGCAAAACTTACGATAACGTTACGAATGCTCCGAAAAAGTCGCAAAACTTACGATAACATTACGAATGCTCCGAAAAAGTCGCAAAACTTACGATAACGTTACGAATGCTCCGAAAAAGTCGCAAACTTACGATAACGTTACGAATGCTCCGAAAAAGTCGCAAAACTTACGATAACGTTACGAATGCTCCGAAAAAGTCGCAAAACTTACGATAATGTTACGAATGCTCCGAAAAAGTCGCAAAACTTACGATAACGTTACGAATGCTCCGAAAAAGTCGCAAAACTTACGATAACTTTACGAATGCTCCGAAAAAGTCGCAAAACTTACGATAACTTTACGAAAGTGCCGGAAATTACGAAAAAGTCGCAAAATTACCGATCATTTCGAAAAACGGCGTGTGTCAATTTTTCAGAGAAGTTTTTGCCCTTGATCCCCCTCCTGCATGCCACTGTCCAGGTCGTGGCACCCTTTAAACAACTTTAAAATCAGTTTTCTGGCCAGAAATGGCTTTTCTAGGTTTTAAAGTTCGCCTTCCCATTGAAGTCTATGGGGTTCGCAAAGTTCGCGAATATTCGCAATTTTTTTTTGAGGTTCGCTACATCCCTACTCAGAAATAGTTGTCTCAGTTTTTTTCCTTTTGCTAATGAATACAGTACTTTACATCTGGGGCACAATGTGAAAACCCTTCTAGTATAATTTGTTTAACTTTCTACTCACTGCTTTTACATTAGATTTCAGATTACACATTAGTGTCAGATACACCATCAACTGTCTAACCAGTATAATACATATGTTGTATGTTCATTCTAGAAAGCTTGATTATAGGAGAACATTCCCTGTTACTCTTGTACTGGCCACGCACACAAAAACCCATTATCAAATAGACTAACAGCTACTTAACTATGTTATTACTGCAGAGAGCATTTCTTAGTCTTCAAAGTTACTTACCTTGTTAAGAATCTGTATTGTTTTTCTTGTATACTGATCGTGAAGTTACAGTCCTTAAATACCATATGCACAATTTGAGATACACTAAAAATAAATGCCAATGTTAATAGTCGGTAAAGAAAAGTAAAAAATGTATGTACAATGTAATGTTTATATTTGAACATAAATAAAGACTTGAATACAAAAAAAAACCCTTTTCCAGAGGACCTGAATGATGAGAAAAGGTTAATCGTTCAATATGTGTTATTTGGGTGGCATTTTGATAGCCAAATTGAATGAACTGTAGGCAAGTCAAATGTATTTCTAAACACACTTAATTTTTTTAAATTCATTTTTAACAGAAAAATAATAATTATTTGCTGTCGGCTACATGAAGCTGCATAGTAGGGGTTTCCCTTCTGTTTATTTTGCCACTGGCAGTTGCTGGCTTAAAGTAGGAAGGAAGTCTCTTTGCTGCTGTCACTAAATGGGGTAACTTTATCAAGCTTGAACTGGGAATACTGAAGGTTTCTTACTACAATTTGACCTGAGAAGGATTTTTTCTTAAATCAATCTAGCTGGTCTTAAATTTGACCAGTGAGATAAAACTGCTATTCATTGTTGCTCGATGTTTCAAGTATTCCCTCAAAATAACCCTAGGTCTGCGCTCTTGAACCCCATTGTGGCTTTTTGCCAATTATTTAACCCGATGAAGATCAATATCTTTACTGACCTTCCTGACAGATCAGCATTAGATTAATCCAATTTGTTCATATCCCATATCCTTTTAATCATAATCCTAAAAAACATTTTATACTGAATTTAAATACAAAAACTGAAAAGAACTGAAACAAATAAAGAAAGAAAGAGAAAGAACAAGCAAGTACTTGCTTTCTTATCTAATGTAAAATAACATGGAAACATTCTTGTTTTGGGACATGTCCATTTTATAAATAATTCATCTTATTTATATAGATGTCTAATTACCCTATCTAATCTAAATGCTTAGCTGGCCATATCTATGGAACAAACAGATTTTTCCAAGATAATCAATCGTCATTTTTTTTTTTTCTAATGTGAAATGCATTGCCCTGATTTTACATTAATACGGATTCTTATATAATAGAATGGAATGCATACATTTCTTAATTTTCTTTAATTGATTCAAATTTGATCAAGAAACAAGTGCATAAAATGTATGCTTTTATAAAAACTAAAAATGTTATGAATAATTAGTTTGCACAGAACTTGTTATTGCACAAAAAATATAAACACAAAATCCTCATAGATAAGCCTAGGTTTTTTCAAGGGAAATGAATGACACTCACTGATGTTAACGCTATTATGATTACAATGAATAATTCAACACGGTATTTTGGCACTGGCACTGGTACAGGCATGTAAGCTGACTATTATATGAAAAAGCAGAAAGGAAAAATGCCAATGTGAAATAGACATACTGTACAAATAAATGCAGAATTCTTTAAATCAAGCACATTCAACATGTTATAGTTAAAGGCAATAGTGATGAGCAAATCTGTCCTGTTTTGCTGAAAAATTGCGAAACGATAGGAAAATTGCGAAAAGGCAAAAAATCTGCAAAATGCAAAAATTTCCTCATAGGCAATGGTAATTAAACAAGTAATATGGTCATACGGATGGAGGGCAAAGCAAAGTGGTGCTCTGAACAGAAGGATTTTGGATTTGCTTCAAAATTGACTTTTATCAAACTTAAATGCATTATTAAAAATTAACCAAATGATAATATTGCCTTCGGTGGATCTATATTTACAGTGAAACCATTGATTAATATATATATTTTATTTATTTTCATTTATGAGTTTATACCCAGATGTAATTGCTATTGTAGGGTCAAGCTTAAGGTAAAAGGGAAGGCATACCTTCAGGATGGAGGAAAATAGGAAAATATACCTCATCTCTGATAAGAGCTCATTCAGTGTGGCTTATGTAGGAAAGGTTCATATGCACTAATATGTAAAATTGTCCAAAAACAAATATACATTTTTACACAGACCTGATTCAACAAACTGAAAGGTAGCCGTATTACTAGTAAGAACCATTTCCCAACTACACCATAGGCTTGCAGTATAACGCAACCCTTCCCCTACCGTGTTCCTTTATGAAGTGATGGATTCTAGGGCTTGAAGTTTAGGCAGTGAGTGGTGGACCAATCTCTAAAGAGTAGAGGGGCTCCAAGTCCAAGCATCGATCACTTCACAATGGAACAAGGCGTAGGAAGGAGTTGGATCCCTCTGTGAGCCTTTTTGGTGGGGAACTGGCGGACTATCATACTGTAGCTTTCTTTCAATCTGTGCAATCAAGTATGTCTGCATAAAAAAATACATTTATATGTATTTTTGGAGGTTTTTTTTGCTCCTATTAATATAGTCCCATCTGAACAAGTTTGTACCCCCCCCAAAAAAAATCTATATAGATAGATAGATGATAGATAGATAGATCTGTGTTCAGAGTTTGTGCTCTCCATATAATAAACGGGGTGAGCATGAATCCCCACTTCAGCAATGTGTATCCTGGATAAGATGTACTTCTTTAATCATATAGTTATGGGCTTATAGATATAAATAGGGATCAAGTAGTTCATGGAATGATGAAACCTATATATGTTTTCACTCAGGATTATAGGGTTTTGCTAACCTTTGTAAATAACAAGGCATAACAAGATATCTTGATTTAAAGACAGTATTTGCTCTGTAAATGTGCAATACTGTATATTTTTGCTTTTTGTCTTGAAATGGCATACCTCTCTGTGGATTTGTGTATTCTGCAGTTGGATTCGGAATAATCTTGGAAAAGGGAAGAACAAAGTACAAAATGTGACAGCCTATCCCAAAACCCTTTGCTTGATAAGACAGAAAATAAAAGTCCTACTGTACAGTGCCAAAAAGTCAGTGTATGTGCCAGTCAATGCATTATTACTGTTACTCATGTGACTAATACATAATAGAGGTCATTGAGACCAGCAAGTGCACCAAGCAAGGTATTTTGTATCTAAAATCGATTAGTGATGAGCGAAATAATTCGCCAGGCATGTATTTGTGGTGAATTTCTGCATTTCGCCATTGGTGGATTTTTTGCACAAAATGGGCGTCTAAATTTGCTGCGGAAAAATTTGTCGTGTATCATAATAAATTGTTGCCTACATAAAAAAAAATTGTTTCATGTGTAAAAAATGGCTTGCGTCATTGTTAACGCATACGTCTAAAAAATGTTGTGCGCAACAGTTCTTTTTGATGTGCAACATTTTCTCCGTTTCGTGATTTAAAGACATCTTTAAAAGATTCGCAAATTTTCCAGCAAAACGAAACAGGACAGATTCGCTCATCACTAGTGCCTATTGGCGAATGGGGACCCTGAAGCTATTGCCATCCTCAAAGGGGTAGTTAGTTTCAGGATACCCACAGTACTCTGTACCAACTGCCGCTGCAAATTTGTGCCTAAAGTCTCAGGCTCATTTCAACACCAAATTCCAGAAGCAACACCAGCCAATTATAATCTGTTAGCTCGTATGCATGATTATTTAATAATGATAGCCCCGGAATTATGTTACCTGTAAAAGTTGTGACCCTCAACAGAAAATAAAACTACAGGTTTTTTTTATTCTTTAATGTTGTGTTTTAGTTCAATTTCTAATCCCAATAAAAAAAAAATCAATTTCTAAAAAAAAATGTTTAAACTTAGGTGTGTAACAGAAAATGATACTTTATGATAAACCAGGAAACATTTGCGGTTTGGATTGGCTGAGAGCAGTTAAAAATAGCACTTCTTTCCTTAGCTAGTCGCCATGGCAACATATCCCTTAGGCATTGTGACACAAGAAAAGTGGAGAAAATCCATGAAAACAAATTTACGTAATCTAACTATATGAAAGCATTTGAAAGCTTTCGTGGATAGTGGTGTACAGAATGTAAGACTAGAACCAATAGAAATATGCAATATGTTTTTATTTAAAGCCTAATATTCTGGTTTAAAATATATATAATGCAAAATGTACTAGGACTTAACTTGCTATACTGTTATCCTCAAAGCATTAAATAAATAACAAATTAGCCTCTGTATCATTTTACCAGTCCTCCTTTACAGGGTATAATATATAGTCTTGGTATTCTTCATTTCTAAAGTATATCTCCCTAGCTAACACTGTGACTGCACTCTACGGTTGCCACCTGTCCGGTTTTGACCCAGACAGCCGGTTTTCAGAAGAGCTGCCCAGGTCAAAACCTCCTGCCTGGGTTCCCAAATTAGGAAAACTGGACAAGACTAAGTAACATTGATGCCACAATCGGGCAATCACCAATTGACGCGTCATAGCCCAGCCCCCTGCCCGGCAATGTCACGCCCCCTCCTCCCCACCCCCCATGACGTCACCCCCACCTCCTACCCAAGAAAGTCGACAAAGGTGGCAACCCTACTGCACTCTCATAGGTTTAATGTGATCAGGCATACCTCCCACCTGTCCCAATTTTTGCGGGACAGTCCCTCTTTTGACAGCTCAACCCGCAGTCCCTGATTCTTACTGAAAAGTCCTTCATTTCCCTTTGGGGCACCTGTAGGAAGCGCTTACTCCTTCCTATTCGCTCGCGCTGCAGCCAATTGTCCCGGACAAACGCTTGCGCAGTAGAGTGAAAAGCCGACTTCTCTGTTAAAGTTCCACTATTCACTCTACTGCGCATATTTATTATACTGTGTAAAAAACGGCGTGTAAAAACGGCGCAAAATTGGCATAATTTTTTTATGCGTTTTTTCTTCCACCGGAACGTTTTTTTACACTGTTTTTTGGGGGAATTAGTTTTACACAGCATAATAAATACACCCCTTAATCCACCTTCTCCCCCCATGGTAGCACTATGGACATAAAACCTGCACTAAGCCACCAGCCAAAGCTGCCAGCACCACACTGTTGCATATAATTTGTGCCAGCATTGCCGTGGTTATGTTGCAGCTGTTTTTCTGCGTTACATATTTTGCCATATACTCATTGTGTTTTATTCTATTTGTTACAGTTTCAACTCATTTTCCACAATCACCCAGTAAAGTTCAACAGATTTCACCCTTGGTCTCTTCATTGGAGTGTGGGAAGGTTTAGCTGTATGCAGGGTCGGACTGGGGGGCGCAGGGCCCACTGGGGCTCCCGCCCCAGGGGCCCTGCAGGTGCCCCAGCCACGTCCCCTAACCCCCCCCAGGGGCCCCCCTAACCCCCCCGCAGGGCCCCCGCCTGACGTCCTCCCTGAGCGCGTATAAATTGAACGCGTCGGGGAGGAACAGTCAGAAGGGGGAGCGCCGGCAAAGGTCGGACTGGGCCGCTGGGGCCCACTAGGGCCGGGGCCCACCGGGATTTTTCCCGGTGTCCCGGCGGCCCAGTCCGACCCTGGCTGTATGTAAAGCTACATACCACCTCAGGGGAACATGTGGTGAGGACTGAACAAACAATGTAGGTCTCTAGAAAAAGATTTTGCATAAAACAGCTCATATTTAAAACTCTTAAATCTAAACAAACCATTTTCATAACAATAAACTGAAATGATGTAAAATAGCAATATTTACTGATATATATATATATTCCAGTTTGCTGCAATTCTTTGATAGACCACCTAATATAATATAAATTATCTGTTGATTTAGTATTCATTCGAATGGTATAGTTTTCCTTTACGAAAAAACTAGGCCAAGATAGTCACGGTCACACACAAACAAAAATCCCAATGTTGATTTCATTTTCATAAAGGCTTAAATTCTTGAATATTTTAATAAACTCACCATCTTTTGCTTTCTTTCTTTCTTTGATAAATCTCAGCTATTCAACAAATATTCTTGTATATATTGACATTGGGATATTTGTTTTTTGTTGCATTTTTCACCAGTGAATATGTTTTGATAAATCTGCCCTATTGCAATTCTATATATATATTTGACAATTTATTTGTTCTTCAACTTAACATTTTTTTTCTTTGACTGAAACCAACACTCGAACACTGAGTTGCAGTAGCAAAACAATATTAAGTTGGAAGCACAAAAACTCACAAACCATAAGAAATACATGGTCAAACAAATTTGTAAAAATGAATGTTTTAGATACCCTTACAGTTTAGTGTATATCTTTATAAAAGCAATGCTTTCTCTTGAATAGAATTCAGGATGTGTATACACACTGACAAGGGAGCATGTAAGCAAGCTGGCGATTGCCTTTCATCATGAGCATTTCCAGTTTCATTGATATCACATAAGCCAATCACACAGGGGCTCAAGTCATGCATTGGGCAAGTGCCGACAAAGTCTCTATACAGAAAGTAATCCTATCCAGATGATTAGATTTCATGGATGTACATTTTTTAAGAGTAAGTGGAAGGCCATAATTGGCAAAAAATCCATTCCCATACATTTTAAACATACATTTAAAACAAAGGGTTTAACATATTTTTTCAGTAGGAAGGTCAAATTAATTTTAACACCTTCTATTAGAATCTGTTCCCCCTCTGAATAGATGCAATAATTTAGTATTGCTGGTACTTATTATTTGTCAGAACTTCACTACTGCTTGTGTAATTACCATGCCTTATAGATATAATAAATGAGAAGACTGTGGACGTCTAGATAAGGGCTATAATTAATGATGAGTGAATTTTTTCGAGCGAATATCTGCCGTGGAAAAATTTGATGCACGTCAAAAAAAGTTGTGGTCGCGTCAAGATGGGCGTGGCCACATCAAAAATATTCACAATCGTGGCAAAAAAAGACGTGTGACAAAAAAATCGTGTGACAAAAGTGTTGTCACACAGCCAAAGAAATAGAGCAGAGTTTAATTTACAGTAGATCTAGTCAGGGTTTGTAAAATATAAAACTGAGTTGAAAGCTAATTGGGCCCTGTATGGGGCCCTCAGATGAGCCTAACTGACTGATATCTAGCCAAAAATCAGATAGATGTCAATTGGACAGGTTTAAAAATCCCATCAGGGTGAGGAATGCATCGGCTGGTTGATGGAGTCATTGCGCCAATGGCCTACATCACGTCAATATGATTCGATCATTTAACCCTAGGATCTTTTAGTGTATGGCCACCTTAACACAACAAGATAGATCAAAGGCATGGGCAGGAACTCTAGATACAAAGACATATAATTGTAATTCAAAACAGATTATTATATGTATGATGAATGCTTCTGCTGACCCCCCTAATCTTGTTCAAGATTGCGTAAATGTATATGTTGTGTCACAGTAACTGGAAAAACTCTGGAGGCAATGTATATCTGTCACAAAAGCCTCTAGCAGTCAGAGCATGTGGAAAGAAAAACAAGAGGAAAGGCTAATAAAAGCTGCTGGTTCTGATTAGCACAACTTGTGAAAAAAAAAAAGTTAGGCTTGTAGCAAACTCTTAGACCAGGAAGTGAAGGCCAGTTTAAAGTAACTTAGAGAATTGAGGAAAGGCATTATAATGGCAGGTTTTCTAGATATTCTGACTGCCAGTGAACCTGTTTCTTATGGTTTCAAACTAGTGAACTTTAATTTGCTATTGTGTGCCTCTCCTGACCTTCCTAACTGCCCCTTTTTACTGTCCACCACTGTACCTCGCCATCAATGCTGCTGTGCGCCCCAACCATCCCCCCACACCACAGAACGGCTCTGTCCCTATAGGTCAAAAAAACGAGGAGTAGGATAACAGACAGTGGGGGAAACAATGGGAGTAACAGAAACAGTACAACAGAAACAGAAGGGACTGAGGCAGAGATACTATGGATACTATGATCAGGGGAGGGAAAAAAGAATGGATGCAGAGACATGCATAAATGCGATGTTGTGCTTGTAGAAAGGAGGGAGGTTGTTGAATTGAAAAGTGTGACCTAAGCAAACAATAAAGTCAAAAGTTATAAGAGGAAAAGAAGCACATAGGGAGACTAAAGGGCAGCTATAGCTGAATTAAGTAAGTGTCTGATGAGGAGAGCATCCAAAAGACCCCTGAATAAAGCAAAGTTAACCCTAGACCTGTTGCTTCTTTTTCCAACAAAAAACTTCCCACATAGAATGCCTACTAAGTAAGAAACAGAAAATATTGTAAAAAAAAAAAGCAGGACTTGTCTCAAGGTATCCCCATGCCTCCCGAAGCCAAATAACTATTAAACGAAATAGCCCACTGTGTGCATATCCACATTTGATGAAACACATAAAAAGCAGGCCTGTTTTTAAGGAACAAATCTAAAGGTAATGAGGAAGAGAGGACCCTCTTTGCCTGTGGTGAATATTATTTAAAATCTTATAGGCAATAAGCTGCTGCCTGTTGGTGACTAGTCTAAGTTACCTGGCCTACAGCTGTGCTTTTGTTGTTTCAAACACATCCATTTGCTACACATTTATACACATTTTATGGTTTACAAGCGGCATTACAGATATTGTAAATGTTTTTCTCTTTTTCAAGTAACTTACCTTGAGGTGCCCAGTACATTTGGAAGGATTATACCATTCATTTATGAACATTCGTATTGATAAGCAAAACAGCTGTGTTTCTTTTTACTGAAAACTTCTCAAAACTGCAGCAACAATTTGCGAAACTGTATCATTTCACTGAAATGCTTTGGAGTCAATTGGAGGCTCAATTTCATTATGCTAGTGCTGTCCAACTGGTGGCACACCCAACCCCCCCCCCTCCCCGTCTGCCCCCCTCCCCGTCTGCCCCCCCCCCCCCCGTCTGGCTGCTGTGATGTTATTGCCTTTTAAACCAGACAGTGTCTTTTTTTACGTGTTTTTAAATCTGTATAGAAGTCTATTCAAAATATAAGTGTCGGCTCCTGTAAAATTTCAATTTAATGTCTACAGCTGGTAGCAAGTAAATGATTGCAGACTCAACTCCTTCTGTAGAAGATAGCTATTATGTCTCAAATCTAATGTCACTGCCATCAGAATAAAAATCATAGTAATACGATAAAATATTTTGTATGAATTTCATCAAGATTTCATGACTGAGTCATCCTCCATTTACATGATTATTATATAGCTACACATACTATTGAAAGTAGTTTCAAACTGTAGGTGACATTGATGCAAATCCAGTTAATTCATGTAACCTATCATTAATGTCCTACCTAAGCAGTCAATTTCATTGGTATTAATAAAAAAAAACAATGGCACAAGTATTGGGTTTTACTTTGTTTGGTAAGAGGAGCGCTATCTCTGTGATTAGATGGATTCATAAAATTTTCCTTTATGTTTTTGTTCAACAATATGCTTGCATGGAACAGTGGAGTCAGCACTGCAGTGTACTCAGGTGTGAATATTATTCCATAAAAGATAAACTTATGTCTTTGTTGAATTAAAGCCAAGACAAAAAAGACCTGCTACACAGCTACCTTTGCCTAATTATCAAACACTCTTTAATGGAGAATAAGCAAGAACACCAATTAGTGTTCAGTCTGTTATTTATTGGTCATTAGCAGAGGGCATTTCTTAGTATAAGCATTTCTGCAAATACAGACAGTCTATTAGAAAATATTTTATATATATACACATATATATTCATACACTGCATTCCTACACTAAAAAGAAACTAATGTCAGCATAAAATATTTTTCAAGAGATAACAAGAAACAACAACCAAAAAAACTGTCCAGTACCTAAACTTGTTGCCACTAATAATAGTTTATGAAATAAGAGGGTCACATTCGAGGAAGCATTACGATTTTAGGTTTATCCCCATTTCAGTGAGCCAAATTATGGGTACAGCTAATCTATCATACTGAAAGGAAAGCCCTGGAGCTATAAGAGCAGGGACTGCATGACAAAAGATCCGAATGACCAGCAGCCATATTACATTGGTTTATGTTTAGAGAATCAGGTACAACCATGATTAGGTGAGAAGGAAGGGTTAAGGCAGGTGAGAAGGAAGAGTTAAGGCAGGAGAAAGCGGGGGTGGAGAAAGAGAGGGATGTGATGTCAGGAAAAGATGTATTCACTTACTTATCTTCTGAGCAGGTAGAACCTTTTTGAATATTTTGCGAAAATATCAGGATTTTTCTTCATGTTCTCATATTATCTATTAATAACTGAATGTGGATGTTTTCCTGAATGCACTGTTATATTGTGCTGTATCTTTATACAGTATAAACTTGAGAGTCAGCATTAAGAGTATAAATTAACTACGATTGCTTGATCTAGGGAATGTTTCTGATCGCCATGGGGGTCAGGAAGGATGCTACTACTGCTTGTGCTAGGTGACAGCCTGCTTGGATTTCCTATCATAGAGGCACTGCAGATTCAGGACTGGCAGCAGGGCTGCTGAACTTCTCTCATGGTGGGACATACAGCTCCTGCTGGTTAGTGATGGGCGAAATGTTTCGCCAGGCATGGATTCGCGGCGAATTTCCACGTTTCGCCATTGGCGGATTGTTTCGCGAAACGGATGAAAAAATTTGCCGTGGAAAAATTTGCCGCACGTCCAAAAATTTCGCCGGCGTAAAAAAAGAATTGTCGCGGGCGCGACGAAATAATAGCCGCGTGCAACGAAACAATAGCCACGCAACAAAATAATAGCCGCGGGCGACGAAACAATAGCCGCGCGACAAAATAATAGCCGCGGGCGACAAAATAATAGCCGCGCGACGAAATAATAGCCGCATGCGACGAAACAATAGCCGTGCGACTAAATAATAGCCGCGGGCGACGAAACAATAGCCGCGCGACAAAATAATAGCTGCGGGCGACGAAACAATAGCCGCGCGACAAAATAATAGCCGCGGGCGACAAATTTTTTTTGTCGCACGACATTTTCGCCGTTTCGCAAATTTTTCGCCGTTTTGCGGATCTTTTTATAGATTCGCGAATTTTTCGGCGAAGCGAAACGGAACAGATTCGCTCATCACTACTGCTGGTAGCAGAGTTTGGGGCCATCCTCTCTGTAGGTAGGGGCAGTCTAATACTCAGTGGCGGATATAGCTGCAGTTCATTGCTACACAAATACAAAAGGGCATGGTGATATTTCTGTATAAAAAATCCTAACATAATGCTGATCTCAAATGGCAACTAAAAGTAAAATTCTTACTAGTGACCTCTTATGGAATTCTGGCTTTGAATATTGCCTTAGGTTAGGCTGGCAAGGTCCTATTTATTTGATAAAATGGGAATAAATGCTGTGGCCATTTTACCCCATCTCTGTCTGCTGGTGTTTCATTAAGTTATTTAACGAGGGGGTTCAGTGGGTTGGCTCAAGGCAAAGGGTCAATTGAGAAGTCCTCTTGTCATGTGCTGGGCACTGCAGTAGGTAGTGATATAAATAACCATTTATAACGATGAGAGAAACTGCCCAATTTTTCTTAAAAATTTTTGAAATGGTGAAAATTTGGCAAACGCATTGGAGTCAAAGGGTGTTATTTTCTCACACCGAATGCACTGGAGTGAAAGGGCATTTTCTGGTGAAACAAAAGGCATGGTGAAATTCTAGCCCAGATTCACAAAAATGTTTGCAAGTCATAAATATTGATCAACCTCAGTCATTCACTGACTGCTAATCCTCAGAAAAGAAAAAAAATACTGTATAGTCTAAAAAAATATTTTCTCTTTTGACCTTGTGCTGCATTATTCAAAGAAAGGGGGCTGTTTTGAATTAATTGAAAAAAAAATATCTGTAACAGACCAGCCAGTGTGCATTTGAAACTAAAGAAAATACTGTCTGAGTTGAGCAGCAAAAAAACCCATAATTCCATTATCAAAAGAAATTATGTGGGTTGAGAAATTAATTTATTTCCTGGCATTAATAAGGAGATATTTGTGAATTTTGAAGGTTTTTTGCAGGATTCACAGACATTTGAACTCTGGCAATGAAACTATTGATTACAAATATATTGACTTAGAAAACAAACATGAATCATTCTAATTTAGTCATAATCGTTATTATGGAAAAATCGGAATAGATTGATCCACCATGGTTTTCAATAAATCAGTCCCAAAAGTTATTCAAGTGCTTCTATTTGGCTAAATGGTCCAAGATATTTAAAAAAAAATGGCAAAAACCAAATCAAAGTGAGATATTTATCATAACCACACCATGTCTAAAGGGACAAAGTGGTTTACAGCGATAAACACAAGGGAAATGTAAAGGTGGGAGCAAGGTATAGAGAATCTGGCAAATCACAGTTCTGCTTTAAATTACCCAGCAGGAATAGCAATTTGAGAGACAAATGACTTATGTATAGGGTTGCCACCTGGCCAGTATTTTACCAGTCTAGCAGGTAAAATACGAGCCAAGACCAGGGCTGTTATTACATATTTACCGGCAATGTATTGGCTGGTAAATTTGTTATCACGTGTTGCCCAGCCCACCACCAGTTCCTGCTTGCAGGTCAGCTCTGTCCTCTATAATACCTCTTTCCCCCACCCAGGTCACCAATTTTTTTAGCATTAGCCCTATACATCCCACGTGCCCCGTCACGTCATCACTCTGCCCTCATTTTTTTCGTAACCCCATCCATTTTACATTATAACCACGTTTGTAGCTGATCTGCCCCCCTCTCCTCTATCTCCTGGCTGTTATTATTCCATAGGAAAGGTGGCAATACTACTTACGTGTATGTACAGTATACATTCAGGATATTTTTTGCAATTTTGTGTTTGTTTTTGTGACTTTATATAATACAAGAATATCTACCTTGGGATTTACATTTAAAATTATAATTCTATTTTCTTCATTTTTCTTCCATGAAACAGTGCTTTGCAGTTTTTTTGGTGGGGGATAACAGCAAAACAGTAGACATAGGGAGAAAAACTAGCTTTATTTATTTTCTTAACATGGATATACTTTTTCTTTTACTTGCATATCAACAGAATGGTTCTTCTGCTCACAGGATAAGTGTCCACTACTCTAGTATTTATAGCATATAACTCATTATTCATTTATATGGGCATCTCACAGAGTGACAGTAAAATTCTGAAATACCGTAGTGGGTCACACTAAGAACCATCTTCTTATATGAGCAAGAGATTGTTTGATAAATTATTGGCTTGGATTATGTGTTTCACATATAATTAACAGTGCAATCCATTGTGTACTGAAGGTCTTCTCATATTGTCTCATATTCCATAGATATACAGTACAGTCAATTTAATTCATCATTAACCCATCATAGACCAACATATGTAACAGAAGAGTCTTAGGTTCTTTCCTTATGTGGGTCACACCGTAAAATGTACTAAGAAGATAAATTGTTCAACTTTAATCCTTATCAACCCATAGATATAGTGAAAAGTATGATTTATATTAAATCTAACAGACTGTACAATCTTTTATTTGTAAGTATAAAGTATGTATGTGTATCTTTTACTTATAATGTCTCAACACAACTGGAAATGCATCAAACTGGTCAACAACTGGAAAACTTAGCAACACAGATTGTATTCTTGCAGCATATATCAAGCCATTTCCTTGTAACAATGACCCATACCTGAATTTAATTGCCTGGTCATTAAGAGTGGGATCCGTATCAGAAGGAAATCAGCATGACATTGTCCTTCTTTACTATACTGCAAATGTCTTTTGTTAAAGCCAACAAGAATAATCATGATGATTTATAATGAGCATTAGGACCTATTTCTGAGACCTAAATTGAAATCAGAGAGATAATGGAACCTACTAATCTTTCACCAGTGTTCTGTTCAAAAAGAAAGAGGAGAAAAACATGTCTAGATAGACAGCACTATGAGTTTTATACATTTCCCACGGAATCATCTAACTTGTATAAAATAATTAAAAGAAAGGTTTATTTTACTATTAGTCATGCAAATAAGACCACAAGGTTTGTAATGACTAGGCAAATTTAATAACACATAGATGTCATTATCACACCCTTGAATGAAAAAAATAGCTTGACTGTTTATCCATAATTCATTACATGGATATAAATGATATGAACCATTCCTTTAGGGAGAAAATATCATTGGAAATTACATGTGGAGGATGAGCATTAAACATTTTTACATTTACCCTTGTCTGTGACCTTACTTTCTTACTGTCACCCTAGAATGGCACAATCCTCTCTGAGGTCAGCACCAACACCATAATCATAAAGACACTGTGCTCGCCCTTACCTATTCACCTTTAGAGTTTAGAGTTAGGTCTATTATTTCTCAGCTCAAAGCTTTAAATTACCACATTTCTGTTTTGACCAATATATGGTGCTTTACACTGCCATTTTACAATCAGACCAGACTTATAGTTCCCTACAAAACAACTTGTAATGGGAAGCTAGGATGGGGTGCAGAAGTAGGAAGGATTTAAGAGGTGGTAGAAAAAGGTAGAAGGTGACCACTGATCTTCCTACAAGAAATCCACACTGCAGCATTGACCATCTGCTATTTTTTTAGTACAGATATGGGATCCGTTATCCGGAGACCCGTTATTCAGAAAGCTCCAAATGATCGAAAGCCTTTTTCCCATTGACTCCATTTTAATGAAATAATTCAGATTTTTAAAATTGATTTCCTTTTCTCTATAATAATAAAACAAAAATAAATCTGCAAAATCTGAGTTCAAAAATGTGAAAAATTTGTTATACATTATCTTGGCCATGATTTTCTCAAATTGAAAAAAAATCTTGCATTTTAATATATTTGCCCCTTGTTAGTGTTAGTGGTGATAATAATAAAAGAAATTTAATAAAAGGAGTATAATTTGCTCCAATTTTTTTCAATCCTTAGCAACCAGTGAGGTGATTTACTTTGTACAGGTATGGGACCACTTATGCAGAGTTCTCGGGACCTGGGGTTTTCCGGATAAGGGGTCGTAATTCGGATCTCCTACCTTAAGTCTGCTAAAACAATTATTTAAACAGTAATTAAACCCAATGGGATTGTTTTGCCTCCAATTAGGATTAATTATATCTTAATTAGGATCAAGTACAAGGTTCTGTTTTATTATTACAGAGAAAAAGGAAACCATTTTTAAAAATGTGAATTATTTGATTAAAATGGAGTCTATGCGAGATGGCCTTTCCGTAATTCAGAACTTTCTGGATAATGGTTTTCTGGATAAGGGCTCCGATACCTGTACAGCATTGTGTATGCAAGTTGCACTATATGAATAAATATACATTACCCCCCTAAATTACTTTCATAAAATATGGGGGGTTGTAATAAACAGTGCAAAGTTCACTATAAGTCTTGTAACCTAAAGCCACTAATCAGCATGTAGCATTTTACAGTTTAAAAGCAACTCTTTTTGGTTGCCAAATGTTACTTTTTCTGGGCAAACTGTGTGCCTTGTATTACATATGGTTAGTTGAATATTAACATTTTTTATAGTGAACAATTTAACATGCTCTGATCCATTGATAGATGAGGACAACGAAACAAAATAGTCATGGCAATTATTGATAGGGTGGTAGCATCCAACCCCTGCACTATAGTTATCACTCCCCCATCAACCCTCAGCAACCACGGCCAATCTACGTTTAGGTGCATGATCATGTGTTGTTTTTTTTTTCCATTGGTTATTTTGCTTTAAACTAGGAATCCCTTAGTAAAGTGAAGAGCCCTGTTGCATCCTGGGATCTATCAGAAGAACATTTCTTTATTTGCTTGTACTTTTAATATCAGAAAGTTTAGTACATTTCCATAAAGGTATTTTGTCTTTTCAACTTTCTCATTAAAATGTCATTTTGAAAGAATCAATGCACTTTCTCTAGGGAATGGGCACATTATCCATTGCTTATAGAAAACTGTTTTTGTTTTTTGTTTTTAGATTAGAGGTGTTAGATAAAAAGTCAAGAATGTTTTGAAGCAAAAGTTCACAATAATAACAAGTCTAAATCCCCAAAATGCATTTCAAATGTCATTGTTTCGCTTGTGTGTATGTGCACTGAATATTAACAAGTGCTCAACAAAATGAGGTTTTTATTTCCTTCAGCAATGCTCTTAAATAGAGAAAACAGCAGTTTTAACTTGGGTTTGTCAATTTCCATATTCCCAGTATTACTCTGCAATTGTTCGTAGGCTTCTGGCATTTTTGTTTCCTTGTTCAGTAAACACTGAGTTGACGCAATTCCAGCAAATTTACAATCCCCTAACCATAGTTGTATACTGCCAAAAGCTTCTAGTGACTGCTGGATACAGAAAATATATTCTTATCATACAATGTGAAATAAACACTTTCACTAAACTAAAAGTCAACACTGGCAGCTATTTAATTGGACATACTTTATAGAGTATGAAGCATAAACTGGCTTTTCACACATTCATTAAAGTCAGAATCCGATCTATAATTGCACCAATTACTTTTCACCAAGAATATGCCTTATTTTTTTTCCACACAGATAAGGTGAAAACAGGGCACAGTTTAACCCTTCCTTAGCGTGGCACGGCCTGTACAGATGAAGCACACTTATCTGCTGCATGCAACACAAAAAGGATTCGCACAGCAATTTAATTAATTTTGAATTTTTGAATGGAAGAAAACCTAATTTTAAGCAACTTCCTAAAATATATTAAAGGGGTTCTTCACCTTTAAATTAACTTTTAGTATGATGTAGAGGGTGCCATTCTGAGACAATCTGCAATTGGTTTTATCTTTTTATTATTTTCAGTTTTTGACAGCTATCTGGTTGCTACGGCACAATATACCCTAGCAACAAGGCAGTGGTTTGAAAAAGAGACATGAATATGAATAGAGAAGGGCCTAAATAGAAAGATAAGTAATAATAACAATAATATTGAAGCCACACTGAGGAATAATTTTTCGGCTGCTGGGGTCAGTGACCCCCATTTGAAAGATGAAAAGAGTCAGAAGAGGAAGGCAAATCATTCAAAAACTATACAAAATAAAAATAAAGACCAGTTAAAAAGGTGCTAAGAATAGGAGACTCTATAACATAATAAAAGGTGACCCACCCCTAACTAATGTTTTTCATTTTATTATTTAGAGTATTTTTAAGATTTTTAAAATGTAATTAAATAAAGCAGTATTTGTGTGAAGCTCTCTATTCATTGTCAGTTTTATTACATACACTGCACACTGGTACAATTAGAAAATATGCAAACATTTTCTGCACTCCGAGCATCAGACTGAGGGCTGGGGGGGGGTTTAAAAAGCGTTAGACGTGTGTCCTGTGAGTCTGGGGTCACGGCATATTGACACACGCCGCCAAGTGCTGCAACGCGAATACAGACCCGCATTAAGGCCTATATACTTATATACAGGTATGGGATCCGTTATCCGGAAACCCGTTACCCAGAAAGATCTGAATTAGGGAAAGCCTGTCTCTCATAGACTCCATTTTAATCAAATAATTCAGATTTTTAAAACTGATCCCCTTTTTCTCTGTAAAAATAAAACAGTACCTTGTACTTGATCCCAACTAAGATATAATTAATGCTTATTGGAGCCAAAACAATCCTATTGGGTTTAATTAATGTTTTAATTATTTTTTAGTAGACTTAAGATATGGAGATCAAATTATGGATAGACCCCTTATACAGAATACTCTTGGTCCCGAACATTCTAGATAACGGGTCCTATACCTGTACATATATATGTAAATAGTATATGTATATAGTATATGTATATGTATAGTATTTATAAAGTATTATAAGGCACTGAGGAGTTCCATGACCATATAAAAGCACAAGGCGGAAGTTGTATTAAATATCCGTAATATGAATTTTTAACGTTGCAGAAATTACATCACTAAGCACCGATTATACTTGTGACATGACTAAGCACAATTATAAGATTAAAATTTACAGGATATTAATTGCTCCTGTGCATTATATTGTTATAAACAGTGCTTAGTGATGTCGCCAATAAAAACTGGTGCTTAGTAATGTAATTTATGACAACGCTTTCTTGGCACACTTGGCAGTTTAAAAAAGGGGAGTGGTCAAAACTGGCTTCCATAATTGGCCCTCCACCATGTAGGCTGGAAAAATTCCGGCCCTCGGTACCGCAGAAGTTGGACAGCACTGCCCTACACTATAATAAATAATGAACCCCTGTTGTAAATTATGAGGATATTAGAAGTCACTTTGGAGATCCATGACTTGTATAAAAGCACTCGACCTTCCTCCTTATGCCTTTATATGGTCATGGAACTACTTATTTTGCAATAAGGGGTACATTATTCAGTGTATAACTGATACAGTATATTAATATTACAATACAGACATATAAGGGCTGATTCACTAAAGTGCGTTAATTTTTATCGCTCGCTTTTTTGCAGTAAAATTGACGCGAAAATTAACGTGCGCTTCGCTACAGTATTACCACATGCGTTAAGTCGCATATCGCATAAGTTAAATTTCACGCTACCGCACGCGTTAATTTGCACGCCGAAGTAACACTAACGCATGATTTACAAACACTTAGACGCGCTAAATATTGCATTAGGCTATGCGAAAATTAACACCTACTTGGGGCAGGCGGTAATTATAGAAAAGTACAGTTAATGAGCTTTTGGCAACACAATATGGACTTTGCAGTGGGATTTATTCAAGTCTGTGTTGGCCCCTGGTCTGTTGTTGAGTGATGCAGCCTCCAGTTTGCAGGGAAATGGTCATTTTCAGTACAGTAATTTACCGAAAGTAATGCCGTGTATGACTAACATGGCGTGTGTTTTTTCACACGTGGCAAATATTTGCGCGGTGCGTTGATTAGCGCTCGTTCCGCCAAATACCGCCCGAAAATAGTCTTCGTGACAAAAATAACGCAAGCAGTATCGCGCGTAAATTAACGAAAGTATGCTTTTAGTGAACCGTGCGTTAAGACGCGGAAAATTAGCCGCGATAAAAATTTTAACGCATGCTATAAATAACGCACGTTTTAACGCACTTTAGTGAATCGGTCCTATATTGAATTCAGCAGGAAGAGGTTTGAATTCTTCAATTATGGTTCCGAATAAACTAATGTACAGTGAATATACATTCCATTTATAGTTTTCTTTAAATATTGATATTATCAATTAACAGGAAAAAAGCTACCATAACTAAAGCTTACATAGCTGTCTAATGCATTCAATTGTGGTATAAGATAATGAATCCATGAAAGCTTGGACAATGATAATAATGTATTGTTTTTACAAGTCCATAAACAGGCTGCACCAAAACAATAGGGTACCTACAAACCCCTCAACTTGACTGTCAGCATATAGATTCCCTAATGTTAGTATTGATGCTTTCTTCTCTTAGGTGATTCACTCTGGTAAATAGAAGTTGGTAAAGCACCCAAACAGTGTAAAAACTTTTTCTACTTAATACCGTTTTACTTTTTTGGAAACATTTGGTGCAAGTGTGCCGCGCTTATAGACACTGGGTGCAAAGAAAAACCCTGGAGCTACCGCCTGAACAGGAGGTAACGGTAGCCTCATGGTTCCCCTGTGTCAATAGATGCAGCAGTGCTCAATTCAGAACAGAGCTTGAGAAAGGGTCCGGAGGGTCCCGAAACGTTGCTCTTTGCTTGTTTATATGTACTTGGGCAAATAAAACACAATTTTTTCACGGCTTGCATCTTCAGTGTGCTACTAGATTTTTTTGCTGTTGGTTATTGACCCCCATGCAAGGTGAGGTTCTTCCAGTATTTGCACCTGATACCCGTTTGGGTAAGTTAACAGAGGGTTGAGCTCCCCAATACTGCTATTGCAATTCAGAACAGAAGGTAGGAAGAACTGATCGGCGTAGAGCACAATGATACGGATGTGCAAGCAGCGCAATTTGGCACAAGTACCTTTAATGAAAGTGATGTTTCTTGCAGCTGAATGTAGGGAAATTGCAGGGACCAAAACTGCACTTGCAGATGTACATGAGTCCTAGTCATAGAGATATGATGACTATTAACTATTAGGAGGCAATAAGGCAAGATTGTGTTGTACTGCTGTATTTTGACCTTTATCTAGGTTAATCATGCAGTTTTGGCTATAATTATAGCTTTATCTGTGACACAGTTTAGTTGATAACTTATATTGACATGGGCTTAATCTGTGAAAATGGCTTTGGCACGTTGTAAAGATGCAACAATATTTACAGATGGAGCAAATTATATGCAGACATTTGGCTCAGGCATTTGGCTCAGGTGGCTCCCCATGTCCCACCATGTGACATTTAATAAGATCATCATTCCCTGTTCTTGAAATGAATAAATGCTGCTGTGCCTTAGTGCACTGTGTGAGTCTTGTGTTGTCAAAATAAAGCTCCATCTCTAGATTACAAACACTAGCAAACAAAACATAGATATTATGTTCAAAAAGACACATCAGTGTGGCTACAGTATCATACATTCCCATTCAGGTCATGCAATGTCAGATATAAGAGGAAAAAGTGGGCTGCAGGCCTCATTATTTCAAAATATAATACTTTTTTAGTCAGGCATGAAAATTAAATTACACTGTACTGTTTTCTAGGCTATTTATCACAATACTGGAAATGCCAGCTCAGCCCTTATCATTAAGAAATGCCATATTTCCTTAATGATATGAGAAATTATATTAGCTTAAAATATAGCTCTAATCAAACTTTATTAAAGGCCAATTAAAAATAAATCAAACTTCTTTGAATAAAAATGCACAAAAGCAATTATAATCCCTACTACATGGGGAACCACATAATAACGATCAAAGTTATCCAGCCAAGTTAGTCGAAAAAAATGGGGGAAAGGGGGGGAACCTAGAGGTGATCCAAGTGGCAGAACAGATAATTAATTTATCTCAGTTACCTTTAGAAAAAATGTGCCCCCTGTTTAAGAGACTTTCCTTCTCCTTACTCGGAACATTGATGTTTAAAGGAGAAGGAAAGGCTACATCACTTCACTTACCCGAAACCCCCGGCTGGTGCTCCTATTAGGAGAAAACTGTATGTACTCTGGACGTATGCAAGCCTTCTTCTTCGATTTTTGCGCATGTGCAGTAGAGTTTTAACAAAACAGCTGGCTTTGTTGCACAACAGCTTTGTCAGCCCCGGGATTCTGAAGACTGAAGACAGAAGGAAAAGGAGCACCGGCTATACTAGGCCTTTATTTTTTATTTTTCTATAATTATATACCCACCTACATGATGCTACAGAAAGCATAAATATTGTACATGCAAAATGTGTATTTCAATAAAAGCTGTTGGAATACAAAAAAGGTTTTGGCATCACAAAAGACTAACAAAAAAATTGCGCAACAGTAAATGCCCCCTGAAGTGTGCAAAATCTGTTTGACACAGTAAACACTATGGGGCACATTTACTAATCCACGAATCCGAATGAGAAAAATTCGGATTGGAAACGAACATTTTGCGACTTTTTCGTAGCCGTTACAATTTGCTTGTATATTGTCGCGACTTTTTCGCA
This sequence comes from Xenopus tropicalis, assembly GCF_000004195.4. Classification (NCBI taxonomy): domain Eukaryota; kingdom Metazoa; phylum Chordata; class Amphibia; order Anura; family Pipidae; genus Xenopus; species Xenopus tropicalis. Next base: position 35,071,452 of record NC_030681.2, on the reverse strand, counting down.
TTGAGCACTCGTAAACGGCGGGCAAACCTTTCAGACTTTGCATGATTTTGGAAGCCTCCCATAGGACTCAATGGCACTCTGCAGCTCCAACCCGGCCCAAGGAAAGTCACCCATAGGGCTCAATGGCACTCTGCAGCTCCAACCTGGCCCAAGGAAAGTCTCCCATAGGGCTCAATGGCACTCTGCAGCTCCAACCTGGCCCAAGGAAAGTCTCCCATAGGGCTCAATGGCACTCTGTAGCTCTAACCTGGGAGACTTTCCTTGGGTCAGGTTGGAGCTGCAGAGTGCCATTGAGCCCTATGGGAGACTTTCCTTGGGCCGGGTTGGAGCTGCAGAGTGCCATTGAGCCCTATGGGAGACTTTCCTTGGGCCAGGTTGGAGCTGCAGAGTGCCATTGAGCCCTCTTGAGACTTTGCATGATTTTGGAAGCCTCCCATAGGACTCAATGGCACTCTGCAGCTCCAACCTGGCCCAAGGAAGTATCCCATAGGGCTCAATGGCACTCTGCAGCTCCAACCTGGCCCAAGGAAAGTCTCCTGAGCCCTATGGGAGACTTTCCTTGGGCCGGGTTGGAGCTGCAGAGTGCCATTGAGCCCTATGGGAGACTTTCCTTGGGCCGGGTTGGAGCTGCAGAGTGCCATTGAGCCCTATGGGAGACTTTCCTTGGGCCGGGTTGGAGCTGCAGAGTGCCATTGAGCCCTATGGGAGACTTTCCTTGGGCCGGGTTGGAGCTGCAGAGTGCCATTGAGCCCTATGGGAGACTTTCCTTGGGCCGGGTTGGAGCTGCAGAGTGCCATTGAGCCCTATGGGAGACTTTCCTTGGGCCGGGTTGGAGCTGCAGAGTGCCATTGAGCCCTATGGGAGACTTTCCTTGGGCCGGGTTGGAGCTGCAGAGTGCCATTGAGCCCTATGGGAGACTTTCCTTGGGCCGGGTTGGAGCTGCAGAGTGCCATTGAGCCCTATGGGAGACTTTCCTTGGGCCGGGTTGGAGCTGCAGAGTGCCATTGAGCCCTATGGGAGACTTTCCTTGGGTCGGGTTGGAGCTGCAGAGTGCCATTGAGCCCTATGGGAGACTTTCCTTGGGCCAGGTTGGAGCTGCAGAGTGCCATTGAGCCCTATGGGAGACTTTCCTTGGGCCAGGTTGGAGCTGCAGAGTGCCATTGAGCCCTATGGGAGACTTTCCTGGGCCGGGTTGGAGCTGCAGAGTGCCAGAGTTCTATGGGAGGCTTCCAAAAATGTTTTGCGCAGTTTACAAAAATGTTGTGACTTTCGGATCGCAACCATGATATTTTTCTCATGAAGAATTTTCGCGCAATTTTCTCACATCAGAAATTATCGTGGTTACTCCAAATTTTTTCCAATTGTGCTTTTACTGTAATTAGCAAAAATTCATGGTTTAGTTAATGGGCCCCTTAATGTACATTAATATTTTGAAGAGTAGTTTTTTAGTGTCAGTATCATTTTAAGTATGTATAAAGAAAAAATTTTCAGAGAAAATAAAACTATAAAATACATTCAGTGAATCTGTTGTGCTTACGACATTTTTACAATTTGGCGACTTTGAGACTGTGTACTTACTGACACTTTTGTGAATTCCCCCCATAGAGTTTGTAACTGATGCAATTAGTTCTAAAGAACAATGTAATTGTACAGTATTTATTTTACAGCTACATGTCTAGTGATGGCCATAAAGAATAGGGGTATATTTATCATGCTGTGTAAAAAGTGGAGTAAAACATCACCAGTGATGTTGCTCATAGCAGCCAATCAGATGCTTTGCTTTGGTTTTCAGACTGTTAAAATCTAATTGCTGATTGGTTGCCCTGGGCAACATCACCGGTAATGCTTCACTCCACTTTTTACACAGCATGATAAATATACCCCTATGTGTACACCCTAAATATTCTCTTGTTGCGAGTATACAGGCATGGCACCTTTTATCTGGAAAGCTTGGGACCTGGGGTTTCCAGATAAGGGATCTTTCCATGCTTGAAATCATTTAAACATTAAATAAACCCAATAGGATTGTTTTTCCTTCAATAAGGATTAATTTTATCTTAGTTGTACAAGGTACTGTTTTATAAACATTGAGTGCATGGGAGATGGCCTTCCCATAATTTGAAGCTTTCTGGATTATGGGTTTCTTGATAATGGATCCCATACCTGTATAGGAGTCTGAAGATATTTTTTTAGGCTTGGTGGGTATATCTCAGACTTGGTGAGGATGTAGTTTTATTGTAACATATAGGTTATATAGGTATAGGGTATACAGGAATCTGAAGAGATCTTTGGGTACATTTTAGTCTTGGTGAGTACATCTTGGGTACATTTTAGTCTTGGTGGGTACATCTTGGCTGCATTAACTTAACTTATAAAAAAAATGGGCCTACTAAGGCTGTTTATAGGCCTTGCTAGGCCCTGAGCAAAGATCCAAATGGGTGACCCCCCCCCCCCCCCCATCCTGCACAGACAATAATTATTCACAATTTCCATCCATTCTCAATTTGACAATATGGTAAGCCAACAAACCAAAGCCCAAAATGGGCCTTATAAGAAAAATGACATGTAAACCCTACATTTACCTAAGTGAAGGGACCAAGTGGGTAAGTGGAGGAGAAGGAATAATAAGTGATTAATGGGATGCTGCAGCCTTACTATCAACCAGGGTGGCAGGTGTTTAAAGATTTCAAAGAAGCTGTTCATTGTTTATTATTTTTGTGGGAAGTTTGCATGTCCTTTGATAAAATAAATACACACTGTAATGTCTGTGATATATGATTTACTGTGGCACACAATGGATAACAGGTGTCACTTGCATGTAATGTCTGTATTAGTAGCAGTGGAGCTGCAGTGTGAACAAGCCCTTAAATAAGTCATGAGGATTGGATTGAGGAGTGGCTGCGGTGAGCGAAAGACAACTAGGTTATACCTCCCAACATGTGAAAGCTAGAAAGAGGGACAAATAGACATTTTGATCATGCCCACAGCCCTAAATACCGCACCTAATTTGTCAAAACATCAAACAGACATGTCAGTATAATTGCTACAGAGAATGAATAACAAGCATATTAACCTCAGAAGTGCCAGTATAATCACTAAATAAAATGGATGAGATATATTAACACTAGACGTACCAATATAATTACTACAGAAAATGGCTAATCAGCAAATTAACCTCAAACGTGCCAGTATATTAACCCCAGCTGTATATATATATAATATATATATACAATCACTGTAGAAATGGGCAATGAGCACTCCATTAATTCTAGATAAGCCAGTAAGATCACTAAAAAATGGCCATTAAGCATTCCATTAATCCAGACATGCCAGTAAGATCAGTGGATAGATTGCAAGCATTAATTACACATGCACACGCAGAATACCAAAGATTGATTTTACCTTGTGCTCCCATTCTGCTTGGCTAGTTCTCAATCTGCCTGGCTTAAACTCCTCTTAAAGAAATCCAAGATGGTTGTGCATTCCACTGTGGAACACTCAGCCATCTTGGATTTTTTTCCAAAGTGCAGGGAGCAGAGAAGAACAGAAGAGTCAACGCTGGATAAGGAGGGCAGCTGCGGCTGTTGTATGTAGTATGTAGTGTTTTAGGTTATATTTGGTTGCTCAACACTTGCAAATAAATTATTTCTTGGCAGCAACAGTTCTATTCTACATGAGAAAGGTGTTATCTTATTGCTGTTTAAAAGACCCATAAAGCACATAATATTGTATTCTAAATTGCAGTTATTTGCTACCTATCATGTAACGGGGGTCCTACAGCTATACTGGAGCTGGACTGGCAGACTTTAAGGATAAATCTTATTTATAGATATTAGACTTTTTAAAGCAAGCAGCTGAATGATGCTGGGTCCATGAACATTATAAAATGACATGATGTTTCTAGTCCTTTAAGAGCATATGTATATATACTGTATGTAGATAGTGGTTACATTTTATTTAAAAACAAAAGGTGTGATTTTCATTTTGCTGATTTGCTTATCACTATCATTGAACCATGCATTGTGTATTAAATAGATTAACTGAGATAGCAGTATCTATATGCAAAAGTGTCACTAAGGTGCCATTAATATCTGTTAATAATTGTAAAATACATTAACACAGATTTTACTAAGCTGGTGTTATAAAGTAATGACATCTAGTGGCTGTTTTTAGAATAACATTTTATTAATATCCAATGCTTCTGCCATATTGAGCACAGAAATATAATCTGCAAAAATTGTAAAAACTGCAGATTAGATTTCTGGGTGCTTTCTTGGCTGAATGTTCAAATGTATTTTCTACATCAGCATGGATTATATTTTTTCTGTATTTTTTCCTTTTTATCTTGCTAACTCAAACCTCAAAAAATTCAAATTAGATTTGAAAAAATTATCCTCCCCCCCCCCACCAGGTGAGAGCATGTCCATTTATGCCAATACAGTGGAATGAGAAGTGGGTCTCGAGAAATGTCTTACTTATGCTTATAGTCTACCCAAGTGATCCCCAACCAGTGGTTCGAGAGCAACATCAACCCCTTGGATGTTGCTCCCAGTGGACTCAAACCAGGTAGTTATTTTTGAATTCCTGACTTGGGGGCAAGTTTTGGTTGAATAAAAACAGGATTTACTACCAAATAAAGCCCCCTGTGAGCTGATAGTGTGCATAGAGGCCTCTAATAGCCAATCTTGGCCCTTATTTGGCTCCTCCATGAACTTTTATGGTGCTTGTGTTGCTCTCCAAGTCTTTTTATATTTGACTGTGGCTCACAAATAAGAAAGTTTGGAAAACCTTGATGTACCCATTAGAAAGATTTGTCCAATCCATTATGGAGGAAACATGCCTTTATTCTTACAGAAATCCAGCCACACTGTAACCTTGATGATAATAATGATTCACTATCTGAGAAAAGCAGCCTCTTGGAGGAGATACACAAGGATCAGGGTTGGTTTTCAATGGGATCTAACCCCCCCCAATGAATTATTATATATAAACTTATTCAAAGTGATCATTGCTTTTGAAATTTAAATTAGTTTTCAGTTGTAAGTGGCTAGAGATATTCACATTTTTAGATTGATAGGAAGGCTTTAGCTTAACAACTCTCTATGAGGTCCCATAGTATCAGCAACCTTAACAGCCTATGTGCTTCATGGATTCAATTCATTCATTAATTCAAGGCTGCTCTTGGTGTTAGCAGTCTAAAAGTGTATATAGAAATTAGATAAATATAGGAAAATAGAAATTGAATGTTAGTTGCACAGCCACTCAGCACACTGCTTTTACATCAATATTTTTGGGGGTTTAGATTCCCTTTAAGGTAGGACTTAATAGACATTCACTGTGTCACGCTTTGGGTCCAGGGTCCTACATTTGGCCACACAAGTTTCTTTTGTGTACCAGAAAGGCTGCAAGGTTATAAGTTTTTCAAGTCAGTTCCAATCCTGCCTTCAGTGCCTCGAGTCCTCCTGGTTGTTCTGTTATTCTCCATTCTCCTTATCCAGTCTGTGACTTTCCACCTTCCTTCTCCTCACTGCACCTTGACTCCATTCTTCACTGACAAGCTGCTTCTGCATCTCCTGCTCTTGTCAATGGATTGACCACTGGATGGAAAGTGTTCCTTCCTGCCAACAGCCAAGTTGCCCATGGGCTCTAAGACTCTGCCTTGCTTCCTTTTCTGGTACTGAGATCCTGTGACTCCTGGTATGACCCTGGACTGTTACAAGTTTTAAAGTTCTTGAGTTTCCCTTTATCTTTTCTACTGATGATAATCCCTGGCTGCCCTCTCTGGCACTTACCTACAGCACTTACCCATGGATTCCCTTTATCTGTCACCTGCAAAGAAAAGACTCTATTACTATTCCAAAGCCCAAATATATTTTTAAGACTCAACCTTTGTATGCTGAATGTCGCCATTCCCTCAGAGTGGTTAGACCGTGTACTTTCTTCATACCTGCAAATAAAAAAAACTGTTACTCTGTACTCTAGCCAATAGCTTCCAGTTTCTCACCTTTCTTCACATTACGCTGTTGGCTGCCAGCACCTCAAAAGCCCCTGCGACCCTCCAGCTGTTTAAATGCTTTTAAAAGCAGAGTTTGGCTGACATTTGACACTAGCTGAACCATTTTGCACTCCATTGAATCCATTGTTTTCCCAGACAATGACAGTATGTTTTTGCCTCAGCCATGAGCAGTTATAATCTTATCCTATGTTCTTCATGTGCTATCATTAAGCACAGCAGTCTTCATCACTGCACTCAAGCTTCTGTCTAATGATCCTCAGGTATTATCGCCTTTCACTCATCATGCAGTCAGCTATCTTTCTATAGCCAGCATTGTTTTATATATATAACCCTGACCATGAGATGTCAGTTACTCAACACAACAAGGAGCTGATTTTAGGCAATACTGTGTATTCTGTATACTTTTGTATATTTTTTGTATACTGTATATTATTAGTTTACTCTGCATTGGAAAATACATACATTGCATTCCAGAAAACACATTTCGTATCCTGTCTAATCAAACTGAATTTTGTAATTATTCATTTAAATTAATCTATATAATATAATATTTAATAGCTTAAAACCACAAAAATCTATAACGAAAAGTACAGGCTACTATAAGGCTAGATATTTCTGCATTGCTGAAATCTATAATCAGTCACAAATACCACAGAGCCCTTTCACCATTATTGCAGTCCATTTTCTCATTAAAACAGCACAGCTGCTCTATTTTAGAAAGAATTCTCAAATCAAAAGGCTCTTGATGAAAAGCTCTACAAGCTATGGCAAAAGTCATTTTTTTTCTCAGTTAAACTCTTTATTTAAGATCAAATTGTACCCAACTTCACATAACATTTTTAACAGTCTAAAAAAGTAAAAGCATTAACATTTCTGAAATGTTAATGTTGTGTATTTTGTATATTAGATATTATATATTGCACTAGTATGGGATCCCTTATCTGGGAACCCATTATCCAAGGAGCTCCGCATTACAGTTAGGTCACCTCCCTAGAGACTATTTTCACTAATTAATTCTTACAAAACATTTTTTCTCTGTAATAATAAGACAGTACCTTGTACAGATATGGGAGATGGTATCTGTAAGTCCAGTATCTACAAAGTTCTGAATTATGGAAAGGCCATCTCAATAGACTATTTTAAACAAATACAGGTATGGGACCTGTTATCCAGAATGCTCGGGACCTGGGGTTTTCCGGATAAGGGATCTTTATGTAATTTGGATCTCCATAACTTAAGTCTGCTAAAAATCATTTAAATATTGAATAAACCGAATAGGATTGATTTGCCTCCAATAAGGATTAAATATATCTTAGTTGAGATTACAGAGAAAGAGGAAATAATTTTTAAAAATTAGAATTATTTGATTATAATGGAGTCTATGGGAGATGGGCTTTCCGTAATTCGGAACTTACTGGATAATGGGTTTACGGATAAGGCATCCCATACCTGTACTTCAAAACTGTAAAATATATTTTCTTTTTCTCTGTAATAATTGGACATTTTATAGTATTTGATCCAAATTAGGATATAATGAATCTCAGGTATCATTAGGGTATAATGAAGGCAATAAAGTTTATTCAATCAGTGTTTAAATTATATTTTAGTAGGCTTAAAGTTTGGAGATTCAGATTACGGAAAGACCCCTTACCTGGAAATGCTCAGGTCCCAAGCATTCTGGATAAAAGGTCTCAAACCTGTACTCGATGAGAATAAAGCTATATGAATCTATATTGGTGGCAACACGATACTATTGGGTTTATTTAATGTTTACATGTTTTTAGTAGATATATGGTATGGTGATCTAAATTATGGAAAGATCACTTATCTAGAAACCCCAGGTCCCAAACATTTTGTATAATAGATCCTGTACCTGTATATTATATATGTCACAGTCTGGGATAGCATTTGTTATAAGTATTTTTTATAAAGAAGGATATCCCTGAGCAAAAAGAGGTCACTAGGGAATACATGACAGGTGAAGCATTAAGACTAAAACCCTTCATCCTTCCATTTTTTGTTCACCAACCCACCTTTACCTTACCTTTCCCCAATTAAGACTCCTACAAACTTTGTCGGAAAAAGTATATATAAGCAGTTATTATTTATTAAATATAACTTAACATTAGTATAACATTAACATCTTGTAACAAACTGTTTGTAACATAGTAACTAAGTTAGGTTAAAAAAAGACACATGTCCATCAAGTTCAACCTTAATGTCTATAAATAACCTGCCTAGCAGCTAACTGATCCAGAGGAAGGCAAGAAAACCCCTTATGAAGCTATCTGTCATAACCTTGTATTTCCCTCACTTGCTAAAAAGCCATCCAACCCCTCCTTGAAGCTATATAATGTATCAGCCAGTATGATTGATTCAGGGAAATTCCACAACTTCACAGCTCTCACTGTAAAGCAACCTTTTCTGAATATTCAGACAGAACCTCCTTTCTTGTAACTGAAATACATAGTTACATAGTTACATAGGGTTGAAAAAAGACCAGTGTCCATCAAGTTCAACCCATCCAAGTAAACCCACCACACCTAACCCACACCTACCAATCTATACACTCACATACATAAACTATAAATACAACCACTAGTACTAACTGTAGATATTAGTATCACAATAGCCTTGGATATTCTGATTGATCAAGAACTCATCCAGGCCCCTCTTAAAGGCATTAACAGAATCTGCCATTACCACATCACTAGGAAGGGCATTCCCCAACCTCACTGCCCTCACCGTGAAAAACCACCTACACTGCTTCAAATGGAAGCTCCTTTCCTCTAATCTAAAGGGGTGACCTCTGGTGCGTTGATTGTTTTTATGGGAAAAAAGAACATCCCCCAACTGCCTATAATCCCCTCTAATGTACTTGTACAGAGTAATCATGTCCCCTCCCAAGTGCCTCTTTTCCAGAGAAAACAACCCCAACCTCGACAGTCTCACCTCATAGGTGCCCTTCTGTCTGCTGGAAGGACCTACTGGTAAACAGACACAACCTGGCCAGCCTTTCTTCATAAATGAGACTTTCTATACCCTTTACCAGCTTAGTTGTCTGTTTCTGGACCCTCTCTAACTCAATAATATCCTGTTTGAGTACTGGAGACCAAAACAGCAAGGCATATTCTAGATGGGGCCTTACCAGCGCTTTGTATGTATGTTTGTATAAGAAACATTTTTATTGACCATACAGTGTATCGCCATCTTAAGCCCTCTGGATGTTCAATAAACTCTATCTGTTTTGTTGTTTGCAAGAACCTCTGGCACCCTCTGTCTGTATTTTCCTGTATAGCAGCAAGAGAGGTTTAGTCGCACAACACCCTCACCTTTTTTTCCACTGTTGGCATATCATCGTATGATATTTCTCTCTACAAACTATAAGGAAATTTAGGATGTTGCTCATGATATGGAGAGTTCTGTTTGCAGCTCTGTTTGGTTAGTCACACCAGAAACATCATGCCATGCTCCTTTGCCCTATGGACTCTTAGCACACAACAAAAAGGGAAACAATGACATCTTAAAGTACATGTAATCCCCCCACACAAAAATACATTTAGTGAACAGCCTTTTTAAAATCTTTCAGTACTTGCCACGCTGGTTCAAAGGTTAATAGTAAGGCTGCAGCATCCTCTTAATCACTTAGGATTTCTTCTCCTCCTCTAACCCACTGGGTCCCCTCTCCCAGAAATTTACTTTTGCTTGGCTCCTGGGCATGCTCAGTTCTTCTCAGCTCAGATTACTAAACACACCCTCCAGTCTAGCAGCCAATGAAGACATGGCATTACTGGTTCCCATAGAAACTCTGCTCTAGCTGTCTGCTCCTATTTTTTTCTCCTAACCTTCTCTCCTGAGCTCTGCTTAATCACTACAGTGCTCAATGCAAGTAGGACTTTTTTTTTTTAATCAAAGTAAGATCTGCCTGTGTAAGCCTGCATTCTTCATTACTTGAACTTTACAGTGTACATGTATTCTTTGCAGATGAAAATGTCACTGATGATGTGTCAGAGGAAAAATGGCCGCGAGGTGAAAGCTGCTCTTGATGGTACTGGAAAACGGAGGGGATATATGCAATACAAATTATGTCATTTGAGATGTCTTAAGCAAAACAAATACATTAGGTATACATACAGTTAATTTAGACAAACTAAAAGTTAAACAGGGTATGGTGGACTTTTTTAGAAAATAGTACTGGGACTCAAAGGATTGGAACAGACACTGCATTTGCCACCACCACCAGCAGCAGCACTAAAAGATCTGGGTATCTCAGTATAAATAGGTTGCGGATAAAGGAGAGTCGGTTGAATAGAGTTATGTTTACAACAAGATAGACGAGGAAATGTGTTGTAAGATCCACTCAAGCTCTTTGTAGAAACACAATAACACTGCAGGTGATCGAAGAGGTACCTGACAGATTTAGGTCAGTAACTTGAGTATAGACCTGGAAAGGGATAAAATAAAGAGTATGCTGACTAAACTAAGAGACACACAGCAGGCTGGTGACTGTACAGGAAAATGCAAAGACAATCTAGTTCACAAATAAAAAAAATAGCAGCTATTAAATCCAAATTGCTTACCATCCCAGGACAGCGTGGGTTCAACTGCTGAATCATGACATACATAATGGTGTTGGGTTTTGATCTAATTGCTATATCAATAAGATTTTAGCAAAACACTGATTCTTTACCGCACAAATGGCTATTTTAGGACTACAAAATGATTTTGGCTAAGACATAGCACAAAAGTTTGTGGTTGATGGCATAAGCTTGGGGTAAGAAAACATTGAAAAAGTGGGCCTCGGGGATTTTCTGTTGGATACATTAGATATTTGTAAGGGGATTATTGTGCCTGTATTTGGAAGTGATACTGTCTGGAACACTCCACTCCTGTTTTTCACTCTGTTTCTTCGCTCTCCCTTTTCTGAAAACCTTAATTTATTCTTCCTATACTTCTAAACTGGGCTCCTACTTGTAAAGTGGCATCGTGTAATTTTTTGGAACACTTGGAAAACATTTTAGATGTAAATAAACCGGAGGTTAACACAATGTTGCAGATGAACTCATGCATACTGGGCTGGTGGGGGGCTGTGTCTGTGTACTTGAAATGCCAGGGTCTATTATGATTCTAAGCCCAGACATGAACTCAGGAACTAGTTCAGGTGTAGACTGGGATTTAAAATATACCCTGGCATTTTAAGCACACATAGGCTCAAACAACCACTCACCAGCTCAATAAATAGTGTCTATCACATCATATAGCAGCCATGGCCAGAATTAAAAGATTGCCAGCCCAGGCCTGGTTCAGGTTCTTGATTGATAGCTGCTACACAAATCCCCCAAGGAACAACTTCCTTTCAGGAATGTTGTAACTTTATAGACTTTTAGCACAGGAGTCAGCCTTGCATTTTAGACACTAGGCCCCTACTTGAACTAGTCCATCTTCCACTGGGTCCCTATCTGGGCAATGTACTGCTGGGACACTGGTCTCTTCCTCACTTCTAGTTGGAGCCTTAGCTGCTTGACTATCTGCCCTACCACTAACTTTCGCTGTCCAACTGGCCCCTCTGTGTGGCCCCCCACCTGTCTGGCTGCTTTGATGGCTTAACTTTGTGTAAGATTTAAATGGTATCAGTACTGAGATTACCTGCCCCCCCCCTGCTTTGCTCACACCTCAGATTCAGGCTGTAATTCCCCTGTATTGTTTAATCATGTAATCCCCTGTGTTGTTCACGCCTTTTAATGCCTGCATTGCTCACCCCCTGCAGTGTTCACACCTCAGGCTCAGGCTGTAATCACCAACATTGTTCTCCTGTTCACACCTCAGACATTCCCTCTGACGCATCCAGCATTGTGTCTCTGTATGCTGCCTGTGTGTACACAAAAAGAGATCGTTCCCGCACACCCAGGCTCTCCAAAAAAATTCAACGCCCGGTGCTCACTGTTAAAGGGATCGGCACCCTCTAAAATCCAGTGCTACAACAAAAACAAGTGGCACTCAGGGCTGCAAACAAGGGAACAAGCCCTTTAAATTTTTATTTGCGGATATGCAAATATTTGCATATTTGCATATCCGCAAATAAAAATTTAAAGGGCTTGTTCCCTTGTTTGCAGCCCTGAGTGCCACTTGTTTTTGCTGCCTGTGTGTGCCATAGGCAGGCATAGTGTGGCACACATAGGCAGGGGAGGGCAGGAACAGTATGGCACACACAGGCAGGGGAGGGCAGGAATAGTATGGCACACACAGGCAGGGGAGGGCAGGAACAGTATGGCACACATAGGCAGGGGAGGGCAGGAATAGTATGGCACACACAGGCAGGGGAGAGCAGGCATAGTATGGCACACATAGGCAGGGGAGGGCAGGAATAGTATGGCACACACAGGCAGGGGAGAGCAGGCATAGTATGGCACACACAGGCAGGGGTGGGCAGGCATAGTATAGCACACATAGGCAGAGGAGGGCAGGCAGAGTATGGCACACACAGGCAGGGTAGGGCAAGCAGTACTCTGCCTGCTTTATGCCTCCCCTATGCTGCCTGTGTGTGCCATACTCTGCCTTCCCTATGATGCCCGTGTGTGTCATACTCTGCCTTTTCGTATGTTGCCTCTGTGGGCCATACTCTGCCTGCCCTATGCTGCCTGTGTGTGCCATACTCTGCCTGCCCTATGCTGCCTGTGTGTGCCATACTCTGCCTGCCCTACCCTGCCTGTGTGTGCCATACTCTGCCTGCCCTATGCTGCCTGTGGGGGGTGAACCTGGCAGGGGTTTGTTCTGGGAGTTTGTTAGCATTTGGAAATAGTAATTATATGGTCCCTAAGGTGTGTAATTATGTGCTGGGGGTTGCTGTGCTATCCACAGGGGAGGAGGCAGCATATGGATTTAAGTGTATGTATTCATATGACATAATATAATTCTTTCACATATGAATGAAGGGCGATATCCCTTCAGTGAGCACCAACCATTGGGTTTTTGTTGTGTTGCCACCATTAATGTGGGGATGGTCTTAAAAGCTCTTGTGATAACATGGGTGTAGTTTGAAGTGGGTGCAGTTTAAAAAAGGGGAGTGGTCAAAACTGGCTTCCATTATCGACCCTCCACCATGTAAGCCAGAAAAATTCTGGCCCTCGATACCACAGAAGTTGGACAGCACTGCACACACAGATACACAATGGAGAGTGACAATAAACGCACATGCGCAAGGCGACTGGCTTAGGACGAAAGCGCAAATAGCCTGACAGCATCAGTTAATAGAGCTTCTCCAGCAGAATCCTGCACTGAAATCCGTTTTTCAAAAATGCAAACAGATTTTTTCATATTTAATTTTGAAATTTCACATGGAGCTAGCCATATTGGAGCTAGCTTCACACAGCCATGTGACCTGTACTCTGATAAACTTCAGTCACACTTTACTGCTGAGCTGCAAGTTGGAGTGATATCACCCCCCTCCCAGCAGCCGATTAGCAGAACAATGCGAAGGGAGCAAGATAGCAGCTGCCAGTAGATATCAAAATAGCAGTCAATAGTGAGACATCCAAGTCCAGCTTGGGACTCCTCCAGTTACATGGGAGTAGGAAAAAACAATAGGTTACCTGAAAGCAGTTCTAATGTGTATTGCTGGCTCCTTCTGAAAGCTCAGACTCAGGCACAATGCACTGAGATGGCGCCTACACAAAATTTTAAAACTCAAGATAGTAAGACTGAGTAGTTGTAATTAAGTAATAGTTCTCCATAGCGGAAGAATGTATACCATTATTTAAGCATATTCCAGTATCAAATTACTGTATCTGTCCATTTCTTTACTCTTCCAACACATAATGGTAAAAGAAGACGTACTGGATATTAATCAGTGTATGCTTTATCCAGTAGAGACTGGGCTGTTGGATGTAAAGAAAGCTTCTATGATAGGTGAGAACAGATACCCATTAAGATTGAGAATATATTTTTTATTACTGAAACTTTGAGCTATGGGCAAAATTGTACAATAAGTAAAAAAAATGATGTGTTATCTTCTGCTCACTGAAATCCATGGAGATATTTGTCATACATTATATTATGTCAAACAGCCCTTTGGATTGTATTATGAGGGGCAATATTCTATTATTCCTATAAATCATATTCTGAGACTTAAGACAGAAAATCAACATACAAAATGGACATGAATTTAATATTGGTTTATTCTTTCATCTATGAAAAGGATGGTGACTATCTAGCAAAGAAAGAGGCTGCAAAGAGCCCTATAACGTATTATTCTTTTAATTTTGGCTTTTTATTGTGTAATATGAATATTAAAAAGTGCATATCTAGCTGTTATGATTTTGCTTTAACCCCTAATTGTTTTCCATCTGTCTTTTCCCATAACTTATATAAAGATGCTACTGATTCAGCTTTTAGTCTCAGTCTTGCACTGAACATGGCTCCATAGAGTTGAATACATAAATATAATGTGTAACAGATGGCACACATAGTAAGCAATTGTGCTTGTGAATTTTACATTCTATTGAGAGCACCACACACGTGTGCAGCAACCTACTGTATGCATTTAATACAAAACTGTACTAGATTAATAAAGGCTAAATATTGATTGGTTGCTGCGGGGTAACTGACTATGGCAGACGTGCCCATGTTATTATATAACAAATGTTTTCATGTCTCATACATGCAATACAGTTATGCTGTATAGACCCATTACCATAGCTCCCAGATACAGAAACATTTTTTAATCTTTTAAGTGCTAAAATTCAATATAGAAATGGCTATGCACTGAAGTGTGCTTCCCAATGGTACACAGAATCTAACACATTTTTTTGAAAAAAGTAATAGCACATTCTGGTCTTGACGCAAATGGGACATTACAGGTCAGCTGGGAGCTCTGTGCAAAGATACTCAGCATGCAGCCGATTGCTTCTGTACCACCAGGGAACTCCTCAGCCTGTAATATAAAGATTATGTACAGTGGGGGCTGTGTTATCTGTCTGTATATCACTAACACTGACATCAAAATGAACCTATGTAATGAACTATATAAAATAGAAGTAATATGGAAAGGACATTCTGTATCTAGAGATTATAAAGTAATTATTCATCTCTAAATATTGGTAGTTTGAGATGTGAGAAGTTCCATTTCCATTTACTTTGTGTATAAATCGACAAGTATCATTCCTGCACATAATTAGAAAATGTACTGAAATGTATCAGGGCTGTATTGAGGTGCAGTGGGAGCCAATGGGAGCTTTGAGAATTTGTAGACCAATTGAAAATGATGAGTAGAATACAACTTTGATGGATCTGAGTTTTTTATTCATAGTTTCATTCAACTGAGTTTATTATATTGGGATTTTTTAATTAATAAGAGGGTCTTTCTCTCTATCTTGGTGCCGTAAATACAAACCTGATTAAGTCAGATTAGTCTGCATTTTTATACAGAAATATCACCATGTCCTTTTGTATTTGTGTAGCAATGAACTGCAGCAATGGAATTTCATTGTTTCATATATGACGAATGTAAATGTCCTTGTGTTGCGAATGTCTGTTTAGCAGCTGCTGTATTTCTAATACTTATGAATAGAGAACTCTCAAGAAACAAATACAATTAAAAACCTTGATGCCCATTGTTGGTTTGGTGCTAAAACAAAGAAATATATGATGTTCTGACATCTTTTGTTTTCAATGTAGTGATTCGCAGTCGTACCTATTTTATTAAAGGTTGTTTTTATACAAATGTGATGATTTCATGGAGTGCAATGCTGACTTTCCAGAGCAAAGTTGTCTTTTT
The DNA here is from genome assembly GCF_000004195.4 of Xenopus tropicalis. NCBI lineage: Eukaryota > Metazoa > Chordata > Amphibia > Anura > Pipidae > Xenopus > Xenopus tropicalis. The sequence continues at coordinate 35,055,664 of NC_030681.2, read as the reverse complement.
GAATCCGTTAACAAATGGAAACTGGGAGGCCCATTTATTAACATTCTCTTTTTTGTAGTTTTAGAGGTTTTGCAACCGCAACTAAACTCATTTCCACTAAACCACAAATGTGTAGTTATATAATAAAAGATCTGAATTGAAAAAGCATAGGTGAATTAAAATGAGGAACAAAAAGAACATGAAAACCAGAAATGTTTTTTTTTTTTTACAAATGTTCATTTTTTTACACGAAAAACTGGAGTTTTACTGCAAAAAAGACCATGAACTGTTAAAAAATAAATTAAATTAAATGCCCCCCATAAAAGGCATAGTAAACAAGTAGAGCTAGTATATGCAACATACAGTATGTGACATATGAGAAAGATACAGTGCAACGTAAGTCCCTGTTGTGAGAACATTTCCTTTGAGAAAGTACTGATAAGTGTCCCGGGACTGATAATCCAGGGAGAAACACTTATTTGTAGGCTGAATCAATACTTTCAATCAAAATCAAGGTTTACAAAAGCAATTCAGAAGCTTTGTAAAATCTATAGCATTAGAATAAATAAGGTATAGCAGAGCAAGATAAAGGAAAAGAAAGAAAACACAATTACACATTTGCAGAAGAAAGAGCAAAGCATGGAGCATAAACAGAAAAGCTAATGGTTAAGTATGTGTGCTTAGAGCATTAGAGTATAGTGAACCAGTAAAGACTACATTTTTTTGTCGCGCGGCTATTCTTTTGTCGTCCGCGGCTATTCTTTTTTGATGTGCGACTATTCTTTTGACGCAGGCGACAATTTTTGGATGCGCAGCGAATTTTTCCGCGGCAAATTTTTACATCCGTTTTGCAAAACAATCCGCCAATGGCGAAACACGGAAATTCGCCGCAAATTCATGCCTGCCAAAACATATCGCCCATCACTACTAATTTTAACTTAAAGGAATGACATACAGTAACTGTTCAGTTAGTTTGCATTAGAATCAGACCTGTGTGCTCACAAACTAACTGAACAGTTATGTCCCATGTGCCCCCCACATAAAGTCACTGACTATCTAAGAGGTTAGAGAGCTGTAAAGCAGGAAGTAGTGTTCTGGTTATTATGCTAGACACCTGCCCACCCCAGCCTTTATAGATTACATTTTAGCCTAACTAACTATATTACAAATATTTTTTATTTTGCGCAGTCTGTCCATTATACCCAGTTTCATTTTTACACTGAACTGTCTTTAACAAATGTCTGTTTTGCAAAAAAAAAACACTTATTTTACAAGGTTGGGAGATAGGGCATGCCTTTATAATTCTTAGTATAATTGACAGAAAATAATTTCATAGTGACACAAAATGCAAGGACTCCTCTTTATTATATACTAGCTGACATGGTTTTGTCTAGGAAATCTGACGTTACATAATATCATACAATACTTTCACACTCAGCATGGGCTGCTATTATTATCCAGAATGATTTGGATCTTGGATTTTATGGATAACAGAGCTTTCCATAATTTGGATCACCATACCTTAATCCTGCTAATAATCATTTAAACATTAAAAAGGATTGATTTGCCAGCAATATGGATTCATGCCGCTTAGATACCATCAAGTACAAGGTACTGTTTTATTGTTACAGAGGAAAAAAAGGTAATCATTTTTATAAATTGGAATTATTATTTATGGCCTTGTAATTCAGAGCTTCCTGGATAAGGGGTTCCAGATAAGGGATCTGTATTATGCATACTAAAAACAAAATTCAGTTGCTACTTATAAGCTAACCCTATAATCCAAATTTACAGTGCTAGTGGTGTTATTATATGTGCCCTTGTAAAAGCACTCTACCATCTGCCAATGAGCAATTCAAATATCCTTGAGAAGCACATTTGCTTTTGTAAAGTTAACAACCCTAATTTGAACGTTTTAATGCAAAAAAAAAATTACATCCATTTTACTTTTGCAATGTTCAGTTCCTATTAAACCTGCATTTACCAGAACCTTTCAGTCAGTATGACCGAACTTTGTGGCTCCCCTGATGCTTACAGAAGCTCATCATCACCACAAGGAACATACTGGAACAGGTATTCCGTTTTCATGGCATTAAAGATCACTGGCCCTAGTCTTCCATCTCTCATTAATGAAGATCATTTGAAGGCTAACTGCTAAAAAAGAAGTGAACAAAAAAAAGAAGGAACATTGCAAAAATAAAGTCTGATTAGTTTAGTGGCTAAAAATAATGCAACTTGAAGCCAGTTTATATTTCATTTGGATTGACAAAAAGACAGCAGTTAAACTTCAATTGATCCCATGCATATACAGTATTATATGCATACTCACGCCTATATAAATATATATATACACACAAAGGATGGCACACCGCTACATATCATACCTCGGGTGCACGGTAAAGGGTTCCAATACTGTAGAAATGACCAGATCTAGGTGTTGCTGGTCATTTTTACATTGTATATATATAGTATATATATATATATATATATATATATATATATATATATATATATAGCGAACCCAGGGTGGCACTCTGCTTCAGCTCTTAGCTCGGGTGCAAGGTAAATTATTTAAATATCCAAAAAAGACCAGCAACACCGAGTTATATTCCAAAAACAATCAATTGTGTATTAAAAACGCATGAACAGCCAACGTTACATTTCGGTCCCCATCTATATAGGTATAGGACCCGTTATCCAGAATGCTCAGGACCAAGGCTATTCCGGATAAGGAGTCTATCCATAATTTGGATCTTCATACCTTAAGTTTACTAAAAAAAATCAATAAAACATTAATTAAACCCAACAGGATTGTTGCACCCAATAAGGATTAATTATATCTTAGTTGGGATCAGTTACAAAGGTACTGTTTTATTATTACAGAGAAAAAGCAAATCAGTTTTAAAATTCTGAATTATTTGATTTAAATGGAGCCTATGGGAGAAAGGCTTTCCGTAATTTAGAGCTTTCTGGATAAAGGGTTTCCGAATAAGGGATCCCATACTTGTATATACAAAATATATTTTCAGACTGGCACACCCTTATTAAAACGTTCTTTTATTGGAAGCACATTGCACAAAAATCTGACGTTTTAGTCCTTAGGATATATATATATACACAGGTATGGGATTCGTTATCTGGAAACCCGTTACCCAGAAAGTTCAGAATTGCGCCCATACGCTCCATTATAAGCAAATAATTCAAATTTTTACATTAATAATATAAAAATATTTGCATTAGAAAAAAAAATAGGAACATTTCACAAATACTAATTTTGATTAATAAGCCTCCAACAGTTAAATTAAAGGTGATCTACCACATAGCTGTATGTTTGCGTATGTGTGATTTTTTGTTAACTCGATATTCTATAATGTGTATTCTCGTTAAGATTTGTAAAGGACCAATTATTTGGTCATTTATTTTACCTTTACAAGAAATTCCATGCACAAGAGGAGACAGAGCAGGGTGTATTTTGAGTTCCAGAAGCCGCACACATCCAGGGAGAGGCAGAAAAAGATCAATCTCATTATCCCTCTCAATTCCTTCAGTTCTGAAGCTGTATATCAGAGCCACTCTAAACCTCTCTGTGAATTGCAGGACTCGCGGAGCATGAAACAACAAAAATGCCTAGTTTCATGCTGTATTATTGTATTTCTGTCTTTTCTTCAAATAATTCGTATTATTCTCATGAGAACAAATAGCAGCCATTACTTAAAATTTCACCAATACTCTGTAGTAGAAAATAGAAGGGAGAACAAATGGAATTGGCAATGGATGCTAAGGAAACACCTTTGTTTGGGTATCTGTAAGAAAAGCAAGAGAGACAGCTCTGTATTTAATCCACTCCTTCGCTGCTTGTTATGTTCCAGATGGGCTTGGGCATTACTGTTAAATGGAAATCAGATATGTATCTTTGTGAATATCAGCTACTTGGCTGAGACTTTGATGAATTCCAGATCCTAGCTGCCCCCATCCATCAGGGCATTTGTCTTCTTCTCTAACTATAACAAATACAGAGCAGCAGTGTTTCCCCATAACATATATACAATCAATGTGCTGTTTTGGGCTGATGTGTGTTGTCTTACAAAACATTAGCAAGCTGTGTTTGTAAATGAGCCATATGTATCTCTACAACACTGTTATCCAAAAGACTAAAATGAAAAAGGAAATGATATTTCTCATGTCAATTTAGCTGACCTTTTAAAAATAAAATATACATGTATTCATAAATTAGCATTCATTTATTGATTGTTGCATCCACTTCATCAAAATGTTCTTGAGAACTCAGTGCTTGTATTTTTTAATTTGCGGAGTGCAAAACCTAACACTGTTATTATTAGAATATAGTGCGCCATATGGGTATTAAACAGCCAGTAACTCCAAGACGCTAAAATGCTCTAAAAGAGTATATTTATCTATCTTCTAAAAAAATGCTCGATCCATTTCTCATATTAAGGATGCGAAAAATCCAGTTTGCACATTTAAGCAACTTTCATTCTAATAGAATGGAAAGTGTCCTACAACCATTAAAGGAAAACTATACCCCCAAACAATATAAGTCTATATAAAAATATATTGCATAAAGCAGCTCATATGTAAAACCCTGCTTCAGCTAAATAATCCATTTTCATAAAAAAATATACTTTAGTGTTTAGTAGTATGTGCCATTGGGTAACCATAAATAGAAAATTGCCTTTTTAAGTACTAAGGGCCACCCCACGGAGCACACAGCTCAAGGGAAAACATGTAAAAGGGCAATATTTACTGATATATATGTATGTATATATGTTCCAGTTTGGTGAGATTCTTTAATAGGCCACTAAATATGATATAAACTATCTGTTGGTTAAGTATTAATTCTATGTAACCTCAGAGCAGGCAAAAACAATGCTGTGCATAAAAAACATTGAAAAACAAATATTAAATTCTCAACCCAACTTTTCATAAAGTTTTCCATTCATAAAATCTATTTAAATATTTATAAAAAGGCCTCAACATGTTTGATTATTTGGTGGAAAATCTTCTACCATTCTCCCATTTGGGTTTTGGGGGTCAGTTCATAATTATGTATTTACTATTCAAGGCCTCACTGATGTTTTACTTATACATGCTGAACGCAGTAGAGCTGACAGCAAACACTGCAATAAAAACTATACTAAGTCAAATAGATAAATGGATTTTTTTGTTACTATTGGTCATTTAAATGTACAAAGCAATATAACAAAATTATTTAAAAACAAAAGTATATGCTGTGGGGCAGACTTAATAAGATTTAAGATTAAGAATCTTGAGAATTCAAGGTAATTGCAGCAAAAAACCACTAATCTCTATTTCGAATTCAAGATTTACGAAGTTGCAGCCAGATTTTTTGTATTCACTAATTTCTGTGTATGCACCATTCTGTATAATGTGTTCTGATTGGCAAGTACCCACTTAAATAGTGTATAACAGGGGGAGGCCATTAGCCTATGAGTAAGTGCCCTACAAGGCATGAAACACGTCAGGCTGTTCTCTATTTTGTTCTAATAAATGATTATATGAATTTTACTGTACACTACCTTGATAATTATTGATGGTCTGTTTTGCCTTTAAACTATTTAAATTGGCATGTCTTACCCTTGACTGAGGGTTTATGCAAACTGTACCATCTATGATCTAATCTACTAGACTGCATCCTCTCATTTTTTGTTTTTGAGCAGTGCATATACCATCCAATTAAGCAGTTAGTAAGCACTGAAACTACCAAACCATGAAGTCTTGACTCATTCCATGTAGTCCACATTAGATAAAGCAGGGATCTTGCTGGTTTTGGATTATTTGCGTGTACAAGATAGAGCTTGCGTGTTTCACAGTCTCCATTTGTGATGAGCAAATCTGTGAAATGGCAAAAATGGCGTGTGGGAAAAAAAATAGTTGCGCCCATAATTTTTTTTGACACGTGCAACTTTTTTTTTACACAAGTCAGTTTTTTTATGCGCTCATCATTTTATTGACTCAGGTGCCAATTTTTTGAAATGCGCCAAATTTTTCCACTGTGAATTGTGTCACCCGTTTGCAAACAAATCCACCAATGGCGTAGCACAGAAATTCGCCGCAAATTCATGCCTGCCTAATTATTTTGCCCATCACTAGTCTCCGCGGTCCACTTCTTCAAGGAAGTGTGGAAAGTCTCATATGCATAGATAACAGAAAAATCCCTTCCGATAGGGTGAGGCAAACCAATCATTAGCGTTTATACATTAGCAAGACTTAACTCCTTAAAATCTAGTTCATGTTACTTCTCAGTATGATCAGTTAGGCTTACATAGTGCGTTAATGTTAGCGCGTACAGATAAAATGTATCAGAGATAAAAGTATGTGTAGGGACCCCAAAGAATTGGGCCCCTCCAGGATTAGTTCCCCTTTAGACAGGCACCATGAGGGTGGCCTTATGAGATTTGGACACCTAAAGGTGGTCCTGGGTGTTTATGTGTGAAAAGGGAGTTTCCCTGCAAGTTAACAGCCACCACTAGATGTCGCTGTGCTAAAAGTATAAAAAGGGCTGACACCCAGTTTCAGCAGGTCTTCGTCCTGGGACTGCTTCTTGTAAAGAAGCGTATAACAGGCTTGTGTTCTAGTACAGGAGGTACTGTAACAGGTCACTCTAGGAGTGACAGGCAGGCTAGAGAGAACGGGCAGTGATAGCCCCGACAGGAGAGAGACCCCCCAGCACTCATGGCTGGAGTTAAGGGCCTGTAGTGTGTAGTAAGAGGAGCCAAGTCAGCACCTGGGAGTGTTCCCAGTGAAGGGGCCCTACGCGTGGACCGGGGTGAGTTCCTAGGTGGAAGCATCCGGCGGGAGTACCGGGGGTAGCCCGAAGAGAGAGTGTGTGACTTGAACCGTCTGTGTGACATCCTCTGAAGTGTTCTGCCTGCATCAATAAACAAGTTCATCTGGTTCACCATTTTAACCAGTGTCTTGGTGGTTCATATACTGAGGATCCTCAACTGCCTGGTAAGCAGCTACCCCAAGGGAGGGGCAAGGTACCGGGAGTTGCTGGGAGTCCGGGTCCAAGGAGGACCTCATAGAGTTTTCCCAGGGAGGATACATATAGTTCTACCTATACCTACCCTGGGTGGAGGCACGCCATTCATTTATATTACACCTGTCCCCCATAATAAGCGGGGGCTCAGGGCTCCTGTAGCGCCACACGCAGGTGATTGCGTGTTAAAAGTACAATCGTAGCCAAAATAGGGTTACATATGTATTCACAAAAACAGCCTTAAAAGCATCAAAATTGTGGCAAAAAATAAAAACAAAAAAAAGTGACAAGGCACAAATGGAATAAAAGATATGTTAAAAACATTACATTCACTTAGGATGGATTTATGAAAACGCTGCTAGGTCTAAGTCAATATTGAGCCCTCCCTGTGTCAGACTATTCAATTTATATATCCAATAAGTCACTCTCTGATGTCATTTAAGTAATGTCTCCCCCTCTAAGGTCATGACTTCCTTTCAGAGCTATAGTGTTATTCCTCAAAGTCTTTTTCACTGATTTTATGAAGGTTTTAGAAGGTGCTAATACACTCTTGAAGGAAGCATTCTTCCCATAGCATGTTGCTTACCAACCCCCTGGATGTTGCTCTCAGTGCATTCCTGACTTGGGGGCAAGTTTTGGTTGAATAAAAACAGTATTTACTACCAAATAAAGCCCCCTGTAAGCTGATAGTGTGCATAGAGGCTGCCTAATAGCCAATCTTAGCCCTTATTTGGCACCTCCATGAATTTTTATGGTGCTTGTGTTGCTCTCCAAGTCTTTTTACATTTGACTGTGGCTCACGAGTAAGAAAGGTTGGGGACCCCTGATCTAAGGTGGGTGCTTATGCACATGGGCTCACATATTCAAGCCAGTGCACACAAAGAATTTTGAGTAAAAACACAAAATGTTGTATTTATGCTGATCTAAGCACACAGCTTTTAAAAATGCATACATCTAGGGGCACATTCATCAAAGTACGACAGGTCCGAATACAAAAAACTCTTATTTTTTTTAAAGGTTACAACTTTTGTGTATTTTCTGCGACTTTTTCGTACATTTTCGCACTTTCGACAAAAAGCGTGACAAAATCGTATTGTCGCACTGAGTACAAAAGTTTTGGATTCATTCAAGCTTCGGTATTGTGACTTTCCTTGGGCCGGGTTGGAGCTGCAGAGTGCCATTGAGCCCTATGGGAGACTTTCCTTGGGCCGGGTTGGAGCTGCAGAGTGCCATTGAGCCCTATGGGAGACTTTCCTTGGGTCGGGTTGGAGCTGCAGAGTGCCATTGAGCCCTATGGGAGACTTTCCTTGGGTCGGGTTGGAGCTGCAGAGTGCCATTGAGCCCTATGGGAGACTTTCCTTGGGCCGGGTTGGAGCTGCAGAGTGCCATTGAGCCCTATGGGAGACTTTCCTTGGGCCGGGTTGGAGCTGCAGAGTGCCATTGAGCCCTATGGGAGACTTTCCTTGGGCCGGGTTGGAGCTGCAGAGTGCCATTGAGCCCTATGGGAGACTTTCCTTGGGCCGGGTTGGAGCTGCAGAGTGCCATTGAGCCCTATGGGAGACTTTCCTTGGGCCGGGTTGGAGCTGGAGAGTGCCATTGAGCCCTATGGGAGACTTTCCTTGGGCCGGGTTGGAGCTGCAGAGTGCCATTGAGCCCTATGGGAGACTTTCCTTGGGCCAGGTTGGAGCTGCAGAGTGCCATTGAGCCCTATGGGAGACTTTCCTTGGGCCAGGTTGGAGCTGGAGAGTGCCATTGAGCCCTATGGGAGACTTTCCTTGGGCCAGGTTGGAGCTGCAGAGTGCCATTGAGCCCTATGGGAGACTTTCCTTGGGCCGGGTTGGAGCTGCAGAGTGCCATTGAGCCCTATGGGAGACTTTCCTTGGGCCGGGTTGGAGCTGCAGAGTGCCATTGAGCCCTATGGGAGACTTTCCTTGGGCCAGGTTGGAGCTGCAGAGTGCCATTGAGTCCTATGGGAGGCTTCCAAAATCCTGCACAGAAGGATCAAAGTCAGAAAGGTTTTCCTGCATTTTTCGATCATTCAGATTCAAAAAAATCGTACTTTTCGGCCAATATACGATAAGATGTGATTTTTTCATATTTTCAAATATGAATTTTTCGTACTTTAAAAAGCACAATACAAAAAAATCGTATTTGATACGATTTTTTTGTATCGTGCTTTTTAAACGTACAAAAATCGTGCTTTGTTAATCTGCCCCTAAATGTGTGCACAAAATACATTTTTTAAAGAACATAAAGGAGAAGGAATTAGAGGGAACATTGATTGTAGGTTTCGGTTTCAGTTGCATTTGAGAACTGAGACTGCTAGAATAACATGCCAATGTTTACTGAATTGTTTTTACAAGCAGATGCCGGTTTCTGTTTGCTAATAATGAGTCCCTATCCTTTTTATCGGCCTTCTCAGTAGCCTTGGCAATCACAGACATACTCATTGTCTAAAAAGGCAGTTTTTAAAAGGCTCGCCTGTGTCTGGTAAGGAGAGTCCCTGTTTCAAGTCCTCTTTGCTCTGAGCAGTGCTCCATAGGGGATGTCTCTTACCCACTGTTTATCATGCCGGCTTTTTGCATGTAATAGTGAGTTTCTATCAGTGGATTTCCTATGCAAATTCATTATTACCACATCGACCTCAGAAATAAAAACCAAGACTAAGTAACTAATTGATATGGGATTCAATTCACTCATAAATCATTATTGTTTAAATATTCTGTAAACTGATCTAAGGATTTAGTGTCTCCATCCCAAGCTCCTTGTCACCATCTTCTTTGTCTTCTTCCCTCTTCTCTTTGCTCTGGGCTGGTGCACGCGCAGTAGAGTGAAAGCCAAACTTTTGTCGCTGTAATGTGCATACAGTATGCCTGCCCATGCCTATACAGAAATACCCCAGTGTAGTGCAGTTTTCAGCTAGCGGGAGAATCAGGTAAGTGATCATACAATAGGGGGTGGCTGAAATCTTGCCCCCCCCCAAGTGATTTAACCTTTTCTTCTCCTATAAAGTTACCTCGTTTCAGAATTGGAAATGGACTAACACGCAAGTAGGTTAATCCATCATGGACGTGCTAGCCGCATTAAGTGCTGTTTATATTAACAAGCAAATGTGAGCCAGTAGCCTGCAGTCACGTACTGATTATTCTGTGTGCAGAGAAAGTGAATACAAATCTGAAAGCCACTGTGGAACTTTGTTTTGTACTTACTCACACAGCAATTGAGCATTTAATACATTATAGTTACAGTTAAGTTAATCAAGTTTAACCCCTCCAAACGAACCCCAGAGCACACACACACATATACACACACTCATACTGACCTAATGTATATATGTCTTTGTAAAGAGTAATCATGTTCTCCAATAAAAACAACTCCAACAGTGACAGTCTAACCTCATAGTTTAAATCTTCCATCCCCTTTACCAGTTTAGTTGCAGTCTCTGCACTCTCTCCAGCTCATTAATATCCTTCTTAAGGACTGGAGCCCAAAACTACACTGCATACTCAAGGTGAGGCCTCCCTTGAGCTAATGGCTTTTTTCATGCAAGACAGCACTTTATTTGCAGTAGTAGCCATGGGATGACAACTTGTTATCTAAGGAAATCCCCAAATCCTTAACCTTAAGGAACCCCCAAAACACTACCATTTAGTGTATAACTTGCATTTTTATTATTTCTACCAAATTGCAAACCTTTGCACTTATCAGCATTGAACCTTATTTGTCAGTTTTCTGCCCAGATTTCCAATTTTGTCAAATTGCTCTGCAAAGAGGCAGCATCCTGCATGGAACTTATAGTTTTGCACAAATTAGCATAGGCCCTGGCATTTCAACTACACAGAGCATCAAACAGACGCCGCACCAGCCCAATAAATAGTGACTGTCTATGGAATCTTACAGCAGCCCCTCTGGCATTTGCCATAGCCTACAGATTGCATTTGGGTCTGAGCAGGTGCATTCTCACAAGTGGTGAGTCTGAGCTTTTCTAATATACTTAAGGTCATGCTTGTAGGCATGGATGGTGAGTACTTTGGTCTTGTCCTGTGGTCTTAATTTGGTTCTGTGCCTGCTTTTTACCAAGATGCTCCTAATAGGCCACCACACCAGCATCACTTGTTTTTATGACTGAGCACAGGCACTGGCTGTCATTCCAAGAACTTTTGTATGTACCTCTCCCAAAGTGCATGTCACAGTAGGTGTATCATCACCAAGGAGCCATCCCTGATGACCGGCTGGGCTACATGCTTCATATGGTGGGAGAGGTGCGTAAGGAAGCAGACTTGACGGAGATGGTAGTTGATCCTGAAAAAAAAACTCACTATCTGTGTCCAAGCCCTGGTACTGTATCATGAAAAACAGAGTGGACACGGTGTCAGGCTGGTATGGGGCTGGTAGATTAGGTATGCATTGCAGGTGGACCTTCAGTATGTAATTAACCCATTAATACTGTATATTCAACTTTTTCTATTTTTGCATCCCTCTTTCCTAACCTTTATTTTGTCTTTTCTATTTTTGTACAAATAAAAATTTGTATGCATATTTTTTTTTTAATGGTAAGTATACTTGGGGCCTTTGAGGCCAGGTCTCTGGTGGGCCACAGGTGCCCTAGCCTGACACTGCTTCCTATTGTTTCTCGTTTGGTGGCACGGTCCTGATTACTTGAAAGTGAGTTGGGCTTCAAGATGGATCTGGGGACTGTCTAGGTAAAACTTGGCATGATCACAAAGATTTAGGGGTGTGACTGTAATGTTCTGTTTATGAACCAGACCTGGGGGGGTGGGGGGTCCAGGCTGGGATCCTAGTGCTTAGGATCTTTATGTAGTGTGATCCAGAAATACAACTGTTTGCCTGGGATCTCAGATCTGAAATCTACAGGGGATCGACTGGTGGACTGCGATTGACGTATTGGCCACCCCTGAGTTAGATGATTTCCTTAACAAGTGCACTAGACCAATAACTGCTGACTATGGTTGGTTACTAGACCTGTGCTGATACATCCTCTTATGAATTCCATAAGATACTTGTATGCTTCTTGTAGATTCATGTTTGATAACTTGAATAGAATATGTTGCAAACCTGAACAATAAAGGATCCCAAGAATTCAGCAGCACATGGCAAAACATCTGATATGATTGTACTGGTATACAATCCCTGGAGTGCTGTATTTGATGGCATTGTGACACACAGATGAACCAGCGGAGCTATGCTAAGGTGCATCACAATAACAAGCATGTGAAAGAGACATCATCGCACAAACAATGGGACTATACAATACAAACGTCACACAGGGCAAACAAGAGCTGCATTCAAAGATACAATTATCACATAAGTATTGCTTCAGAAATACTTAGAAATGCATGTATCAAGTACGTGCTACAAGTAGCACTGTGACTAAATCCTGTCATAAACTAATGGGATGGTGCTAAAACAACTGTATGCATTACACGCTGTGCCAACAGTTGCACTTCATTATCACATGTGTTCACAGCTCACACCAGTTCTGGCTTAACCTTAGGGCTTCTAAAACTCTGAAGGACGGTTTATCACCATGATTCATGACTCAAACCTTTCAGCCAATATAATGACACAATCTGCAAGCTTTCAAATATGTGCTGCAACAGTTTCTTCATACACAGTATGTTATGGGGCAGCTCATCATCAATCAAATATATGAAAAATTGACCATACCCTTATTCATACACATACAGCTTTTTGGGAAACATTCACAATTCAGCCTTTATTGCAGAGTTGAAAGAAAGGCTGATTGATATGACATATGACACATATGACTGCTTTGCAATAACTGGAGTGCCAGTGATTCTTAAAAACAATAGTTAACTATTTTATTGTTGAGACTTGACCTCTTGATACGTATCATTCTCATAGATGGTTCACAAAGCATTATTTACAGATGTTACAAACACAGTGGTACTTCAAGAGTTTTCTCTCTATCCCTACACTGGCAGATCTTGCCTGGGATACTAACCCTTCTGCTCCCGTGGTGCAGCCTATAACTGCTCTGCTAGCCATCCAAAGCCTAAGCCTCACTCCTTTAGTGAGCTATATGTAGGAGCTGACTTCCAGATTATTCTTTTTTTTAAGTTCTCCTTGATTTTATTGAGGTGTATTTTGTACCTAACCATTCCGTCTACTTACAGTATACTTAGGACTGTCGTGCCTTAGACAAGGGATCCCCAACCTTTTATACCCGTGAGCCACATTCAAATGGAAAAAATGGGGAGCAACACAAGCATGAAAAAAGGAGGTGCCAATGAGAGCTATAATTGGCCCCTAAGTTGATTGGTAGCCTATAGAAGGCTCTGTTTGGTAATTACACTGGGATTTATGCAATCAAAGCTTGCCTTCTAAACAGAAATTCAAAAATAAGCACCTGCTTTGAGGCCACTGGGAGCAACATCCAAGGGGTTGGGGAGCAACATGTTACTCACAGGTGGGGGATCACTGCCTTAGACTATAAACACTTTATGAATTACAGTTAGTCCCAAATGTAAACTCACTTCAGCCATAGTTCTGTTTGTTTATCCACTTTCTACTTCACTCAGGGGAACTCACACACCCTTTTACAGGCATAAAACCAATGGTACCAGCTTCACCAGGTGCTTCTACCGGATTCCCTTTGAACATCCTTCTCACTCATTAGGCTTTAAGTACACCAGAAATGAATTAAAGTCAATGGAAAACCCTATTTAAAGCAAAGCAAATGTTTTTTTTTTACTATGGAAGGCTGTGATATACTGTAGTTACATAGTTACATGGGGTTGAAAAAAGACCAGAGTCCATCAAGTTCAACCCTTCCAAAGTAAACCCAGCACACACAAACCTGACCTATCTATACACTCACATACAGACCCACACTGACCTATCTATCCACTCACATACAGACCCATACTGACCTATCTATACACTCACATACAGACCCATACTGACCTATCTATCCACTCACATACAGACCCACACTGACCTATCTATCCACTCACATACAGACCCACACTGACCTATCTATACACTCACATACAGACCCACACTGACCCATCTATCCACTCACATACAGACCCATACTGACCTATCTATCCACTCACATACAGACCCACACTGACCTATCTATCCACTCACATACAGACCCACACTGACCCATCTATCCACTCACATACAGACCCATACTGACCTATCTATCCACTCACATACAGACCCATACTGACCTATCTATCCACTCACATACAAACCCATACTGACCTATCTATACACTCACATACAGACCCATACTGACCTATCTATACACTCACATACAGATCCATACTGACCTATCTATTCACTCACATACGGACCCATACTGACCTATCTATACACTCACATACAGACCCATACTGACCTATCTATCCACTCACATACAGACCCACACTGACCTATCTATCCACTCACATACAGACCCACACTGACCTATCTATACACTCACATACAGACCCATACTGACCTATCTATCCACTCACATACAGACCCACACTGACCTATCTATACACTCACATACAGACCCATACTGACCTATCTATCCACTCACATACAGACCCACACTGACCTATCTATACACTCACATACAGACCCATACTGACCTATCTATACACTCACATACAGACCCATACTGACCTATCTATACACTCACATACAGACCCATACTCACCTATCTATCCACTCACATACAGACCCACACTGACCTATCTATACACTCACATACAGACCCACACTGACCTATCTATACACTCACATACAGACCCACACTGACCTATCTATCCACTCACATACAGACCCACACTGACCTATCTATCCACTCACATACAGACCCACACTGACCTATCTATACACTCACATACAGACCCACACTGACCCATCTATCCACTCACATACAGACCCATACTGACCTATCTATCCACTCACATACAGACCCACACTGACCTATCTATCCACTCACATACAGACCCACACTGACCCATCTATCCACTCACATACAGACCCATACTGACCTATCTATCCACTCACATACAGACCCACACTGACCTATCTATCCACTCACATACAGACCCATACTGACCTATCTATCCACTCACATACAAACCCATACTGACCTATCTATACACTCACATACAGACCCATACTGACCTATCTATACACTCACATACAGACCCATACTGACCTATCTATACACTCACATACAGATCCATACTGACCTATCTATTCACTCACATACGGACCCATACTGACCTATCTATACACTCACATACAGACCCATACTGACCTATCTATCCACTCACATACAGACCCACACTGACCTATCTATCCACTCACATACAGACCCACACTGACCTATCTATACACTCACATACAGACCCATACTGACCTATCTATCCACTCACATACAGACCCACACTGACCTATCTATACACTCACATACAGACCCATACTGACCTATCTATCCACTCACATACAGACCCACACTGACCTATCTATACACTCACATACAGACCCATACTGACCTATCTATACACTCACATACAGACCCACACTGACCTATCTATACACTCACATACAGACCCACACTGACCTATCTATACACTCACATACAGACCCACACTGACCTATCTATACACTCACATACAGACCCATACTGACCTATCTATACACTCACATACAGACCCACACTGACCTATCTATACACTCACATACAGACCCATACTGACCTATCTATACACTCACATACAGACCCATACTGACCTATCTATACACTCACATACAGACCCACACTGACCTATCTATACACTCACATACAGACCCACACTGACCTATCTATCCACTCACATACAGACCCATACTGACCTATCTATCCACTCACATACAGACCCACACTGACCTATCTATCCACTCACATACAGACCCATACTGACCTATCTATCCACTCACATACAGACCCATACTGACCTATCTATACACTCACATACAGACCCATACTGACCTATCTATACACTCACATACAGACCCATACTGACCTATCTATACACTCACATACAGACCCATACTCACCTATCTATACACTCACATACAGACCCATACTGACCTATCTATCCACTCACATACAGACCCATACTCACCTATTTATACACTCACATACAGACCCACACTGACCTATCTATGCACTCACATACATAAACTATATATACCAACATCAATACTAACTGTAGATTTTAGCATCACAATAGCCTTGGATCTGTGATACTAAAAATCTGAATCTGCCATCACAACATCAGTAGGAAGTGATGCCTTGTGATATTGTAAAGCAGATTCCCTTAAAGGTGTGGTTCACTTTTACAGAATGTCTTATTCCTAGCAATTTTACAACTGGTCTTCATCATTTATTTTCTATAGTTTTTAAATTATTTACGTTTTACATCTTTAGCAGCCAAAAATGATTGTTCTTTGAGCTTGCCATTTTATTACGGTTGTTACCTTGTATTCCTTACCTTTCTATTCAGCCCCTCTCCTATCAAAATTTTAGTCTCTAATTCAAACCACTGCCTGGTTGGTAAACAAGACCCTAGCAACCAGATAGCTGCTGAAAATTCCAAACTGGAGAGGGGCTGAACAAAAAGCTGAAAAACCAAATATCAATTTCCTATGTCATACTAAAAACTAATTTAAAGTTGAACCACCCCTTTAATGCCATCATGATGACTTGGATGTTTCTTAGAAAGGCAAAATGTCCAGGTCTACAGTTATTTTTATGAATATATATGTATGTATTTATGTATGTATATGTGGAATTGCCACAACATTGGGGGTGGTGGTAGCGCCAGTGTTCCCCAGCTTCTATTCAGCAGAATGCACACCATTCAGCAGACAAGGCAATACAGGTGCAATGGCAACTATGTGAATGTGCAAGGACTGTGTTTGGATGCAAATATTTTTAATGAATGACGACAATAAGCACAACATTTGCATATCCATATTATGACGACCACAGTCACACTTGTGTTTGTGAGTGTCCCTTATAGTTACAATACTGAAAACTATGTGCAATAGGAAAGTTACCTGAGCAGGTATTCAGCCAATGTTCCAGGATCTGATCATATAAATATGTTTTATTATATCACTCATTTCAATCAGATGACATTTTTCTGTTTCTTTCTCTGGGGTTAACACTTTAAAAGTAATTTTCCTCTGAAATTCACTGTAAAATGTAACGTGATAATAGTTTCATTACATTTGTCAGTACAAATCATGTGCCAGCATGTCCTGCTGCCGACTGGAAAAGCCAATGGTAATAAAACAATAAAACAATATACAGTAGCTGTAAATCTAAAGACACCTCTGTGCTGTGGCTCTGCATTCTATTGCTGTGGTGATAGCAGCCTCTAGTGGGGCCAGGAAGGAATGGCTACAGGAGCACCATACCATTTTTATCCATTTTTATGGGAAAATTAATTCTTGGGAGTGTTTGAGAAGGACAGCTTATTATTGATAACAAATATTTGGCTAATGTGCTGAAGTCTATTGCATTCTTTCCCGAGGCTTAAATGAACATGATTGGCATTTGCCAGAGAAACGACATTTAGGCAATGATAACGCACACTGCTTTCCAAACACACAGACTGTACATTGATCTCTACTTAACTGACCCAGACGTCAGGGAGCTTTTATTTTTTGATGGTTTAGACAGTCAGAAATCAGCCAACTCAAATTCTTTTGCCATAGATTAGAGAAAGTAATAGCACTTAATACAAAGCACATTAGCCACTTACAGAGATGGGTATGTAGGTACAGATGATTGTATGTATGACTGAGCTGGTTATGTAGGTGCAGATTGAACTATGCCTAGGGGTGTTTAACCCCAGTAGCCATCACAGAAACCTAACTGGCCAGGAAGGGGTTAACTCACCTACCTGCTAGTAATATCTTGCTGCAGAGTAAGAGGCACCTGATTACAGGTGTGAAGCTGCATTTAAGAAGAAGCGGATTCATTGGTGGTTTAGTGCATGTGGTGAAAGCGCTGGGATACAAAAGATGGCCCCCAAGGGTTTTAATCTCAGGGGGAAAAAAGGATAACCCCATGGATGTAAAAAGTCTGTAGACTCACCAGTAAAAACATTGGGTGTGAGTGCTGGGCCCCAACCTTCAGCCAAAAGGAGTGGATTACGCTGTGTACACAAAAATTGGCAGGTACTCAATAATTCCAACATTGACAGATTCAATTTTATGTAAAGAAATCTATTATTGAAGTTTACATGTCCATAAAAGCCTTATGTGCTTTATGCTACAGGGCACTTAATCATAGGGGTCTTACCCAGCATTCAGTATATAAGCTGCGCCCATTCTGTATTTATTCTTATTACAAGATACAGCATACTTTTCCCCTGTCTATGTTCCAGTGAACATGTGAGTTACTGATTGTAGGCACAGACTAAGATATGAAGTACTATAGTGGTTTTGTTGGTAGAGAGGGACTTATGGGTACTAACATGGTTTGGTACATATGCATATGGGTCAACATGTCAGTCCTGATGTGTAAAGGGACATACTATTAGGATGTTTTGAAGCAGAAGATTCTGTATTTGGTAAGCAGTAGAGATGAAAAACTTGTGACATGTCACTTCAAATAAATGTTCACATAAGTGTGAAGAATTTTCTCTAAATTGCATTGGAGGTAACTGAAAGGCAAAATGGCATTGCGCTCTGCAATAGCATATATGTTGTCCTATAATTTTAGAAATGTTACAACTGTTCTTCATACAAAAAATATTCCAATGTTGCCAATTCCTTTTAAATATGTTTAAAGATGTTTTTCCTCTGTAGAGACCCATATGGTTAACATGTCCCTATGGCTTTAAACCCTAGTTCTGCTGTTACTGGGCAAAGACCCATGTATCAGTTTAGAGTTTTGGGTCTGCCTCTTTGGCTGCATCTGCTGACCCAGGTGGAAGTTCCACTGAGCCTGGGATCAACAGAGCCCCAGTAAAGTGAGTACCCTAGAGTCTGCAACTCTAGAGAAGTCGGGGAACAGAGACCCCGTGAATGAGGAATAGTAAGTGTCAGGATAATTTAAAAGAGCACTTTCTAGGAAAGTGAGATTAGTTAGAAAGAGCAGTTTTCCAGTTCCAACCAGGAGAAATGAGCTGGAAGTACTTTTCCCTACAGGCATTGCTGCCTTAGAGTAGGACAGTTTAAAAGCAGGTTTCAGGTGAGTTCGTATCCCTGTGAGGGGCACGCTGAGGATACAGATACTTGGCCAGTTTACTCTCCACAGGAAGGCCGTGCTGGTTAGTGGTCCTTACCTTCCCCACCCTCGGCTGAGGTGGGCTATACGGGTGGACACCATATTTTTCTACCTTCTGTGCAATTACCTGATATCTCCTCTGTGTGAGTATTTTGCAATAGCCCTGCATATTGATTGTCTCTTCTATTGTTCAACTGCAAGAACCTTTTGGCGTCCATTTGTTACTTTGTTACATACAGCTGCAGTGATTTGTAGTTGCACTACACCATAGCTCCGTTTGGTCACCTCAACTTAGCGAAAGCCCATCCTGAAGTCGCATGTACCCCATGCTCTAAACCTACACTAGCCGTGCTGTTGGCTTGGTTACAGCCAAGAAGGGGTTACACCTCAATATCCTATCTCCCTGTTGATGAGGTCAGAAAGTCTCCAAATCAGGATCTGATCCCATTGGTTGATGTGGAAGTTAAGGGGTAGATAATTATGTTGTCTGCATTTTTTTCCTTTTAGTGTGGATTCTCAAAAAATGAGAAACTATACAGTATCCATTGTAATATAAACTATATTAAAAAGTTTGCTTATCCCTAGTTAGCAGATCAATCCAAATGTGGTCCAAACGCCTACATGGTACTTTTTGAACTGGGCGAGCTCATTGAGTTGTTTTGAGCAGAAAGAGCAGTTTCTATGTAACATATATAAGCAGGACTATTTTAGGCTTGTTGGCTACTTTTGTAAAGTGGTTATGGTCAGAATATGCATGGTATATTTATTTGGCAACCTATCCTTTCTATATAGCTACCTACCTACTATGCATATTTAGAATGGAATTATAAAGAGAGACACACACACTGTATGCTACTATGGTCCACATTCAATTAGATGAGAAAGACATCTCTAGATTTTCTAGATTTTCCTATAGAGCCAAATTGAATTAAATGAAAAAACTTATTTCACTGCTTATAACATGTATTTTAAAAGGGTTGAGGAGACCACCTCAGATATTTGCAAATAAACACAAGGAATTCTGGGAACTTATCCCAAAGAGCTCCAAGAAAACCCCATTTACATTGGTTTATCCACTGGGGTTTGCTCACCCACTGAGTGACCAGATTTACCCTTCTTGGGACTCATCAGTATAGTGCAGGATTTTCTGATCAGCTAAGGTAGAACCAGGGGTGTGGATCCACAGATAAATCAACAGATTTGAGGAGACCACCTCATATATATGCAAAAAAACACAAGGAATTCTGGGAATTTATGGTAGAGCCAGGGGACATGAAGACTCTGACCTGGACCTGAATCCGTTTTCCTATTCAAATTGAATCTCATCCATGAATTTTCATGGGAAATTTTGCAGAACTACTCTGCAAAATTCTTTAAATGGTGCCGAGATGTGGTTTCTTCCTGTTGTCTGAGACAGCAATAGTTACCTTTCTCTTCCTAGCCATTTCTCATTAGTGACATGGAAGGGACCATTGGGGTTGCTTTTTGCCAACTTGCCTACAGAAATAGAACTAAACTTTATTTATTTTATGTTTTAATGTTTACCTTGTGCCCTTGGAAGGTATTATTTTTTTATTAATGCAAGTCCAAATTTTTTATATAAGGGATGTCATAGAAGTATCCTTTCTGCTGCTGTTGATCCTCTCCCAGCAACCCCTCCCAACTGCAACTGATCTTGATTTTTTGCAAGTTTTTAACAAAATGCCTATTTTACTATTGCTATGCAATTGGACCATTTTGGCTATAGTTTTACAACTCACCGCCTGTAGCCAGGGTATGCCATATATATATATATATATATATGCAATATATATCAATATATTCAGTGACACAAGGGGAAAGGGGCCAAAACTTTATTCCTCCAGTCTTCTACATTTTGTATGTTATAATGGGCAATAATATTTAAGTAAATATTGGGGTACATAAAGGACCAATCTAGGGCATAACAGTTGGGAAACTCCCTTCCCCCCTTCCCCTTACAGGAATGGGTTGAATATCTCAGCTATGTCAGGGAAAGGAATAGCTAGCGATGAGTGAATCTGTCCTGTTTCGCTGAAAAATTTGCAAAATGCATTGAAGTTCATGGGATTTTTAGTGGTAACTTTTTCTGTATTGTACAACTTTGTTTTGCAGCCATTGGAGTCTATGTTCATTTTTTGCAGCAAAACCTGGCAAAAAAATTTGCTCATCACTAATAATAGCCTAAGGGAGTGAGAGGTGTCACACAATTGACCTCCAAAACCCTTGGCTGATGGGGTTGTTCCCACAATCTTAACCCAGTTATTTAAAAAGTAAATGGATGCAAATTAGTGTTTGCAGTATGAGAAATGTGCTTGCTTTGCTGTGGATGCAGGTGCAGTGTCTGGCATCAATGGGAACAATACACAGAGCTCTACATGGGCAATTACTAACCCGAAACAATCCTTGCCCACCAATGCCTCACCCAAACAAATGTATGGAGGACCAAGAGAATAACTGGTATCTGTTACTGATGCCCTTTTGAGGAAAGTGTCCCTTATAGGTCAGGGATATTTTTATTATTTCCTTCTTTAGTTTATTAAATAGGGAAGAGCACATGGCTCTTCCATGTATAGCTGGAGAGCCTAGAGCATAAAGCTCTTGTGAGCCATTGAAATCATGAATGATGTTTTGGTAGTGAGAATTATAGCTTCTGTCATAGTACAAACTTTGGGTGTAAGTAAATCATAAGCACTTGGCTCCACTGAGAAATGGTAGATTAGCAGTAGGTCCCCAGGCAACACCTTACCTAAAGTGTTGGGAATTCTGGAAAGAGATTCAGGCTATTTTTAATTCTCTGAGAGCCTTTCACTAGAGGGTCCTACTGTGCTATGTAAGTAGCTTATTTATGTTCAGTAAACATCCAGTTCATATTTGTTCATTATATCATGTTTATTGTAGGTCATCTACACTATCCCTTCATTCGACACCATTACAAAGGCCCAGCTGAGGGAGCGGGATGCAAGGTAACCTTTCCCTAATGGTAAGCAGCCAAGATAAAAGAAGGGACCCCGCTTCTATGCAGACAAATCTGCTGGAGGTATCTTGGATTTTTTTTTTGCCTTCTTTAATAGGTGTTTGTGTCATATCATGTCAACAAGTCAAACGTTTTCTTTCTAGTTTGATACAGATAACCCTTGTTATCACTGATGATAATATAAGCAAAAAAATATATATATACAGCAATACAGAATGCTCAGGATTAATTATATCTTGAGGTCAAGTAAAAGGTACTGTTTTATTATTACAAAAAAAAAGAAAATTGATTTAAAAAAAATGTAATTATTTGAATAAAATGAAATCTATGGGAGATAGCCTTCTGTCATTTGGAGCTTTCTAGACAATGGGTTTCCAGATAACAGATCCAATACCTGTACATGTCTACTAGTTTTCCCAGTGGGCACCACCAGTATACAACAACAGTGCTTCAGGACTAATTGCTAATCAGTAGTGATGAGCGAATCTGTCCCATTCCAGTTCTCCGAACAAAAAGGCGAAAAATCTGTGAAACGGTGAAAATGTTGTGCGTCAGTTTTTTTTTGCTGCACATAATTTTTTTTGTACATGCGCAACCAATTTTTTTTTACTCAGGTAACAATTTTTTGCAGCTAATTTGCCGTCCGTTTCGTGAAATAATCCGCCAATGGGGAAACGCGGAAATTCACCGCAAATCCATATCTGCCAAATTATTTCGTCCATCACTACTAATCAGTTCTCATGTGTGTTGCATACTGCAGTGGTATCTATATCGTCATACAATGCAACCTGAACAAATAACTTATCAGCCCTGAAGCATATGGAAGTACTCTCACCTTGTATTTAACCTGACTTACCATATATACTCGAGTATAAGCCGATCCGAATATAAGCCGAGGTACCTAATTTTACCTAAGAAAACTGGAAAAACGTATCGACTCGAGTATAAGCCTAGGGTGGGAAATGCAGCAGCTACTGCTAAGTTTTAATAATCAAAATAAATACCAATAAAATTACATTAATTGAGGCATCAGTGGGGTATATGTTTTTCAATATTTATTTCAAAGAAAAACAGTAAACTAGCTCTGTAAGTGGAGAAGAGGGTCAACAAAAGCAATATGAGTACTACCCCACGCTCATTGCACATTGGCAAACTGGCAGCAGACCCAGTCCCGGAGGGATGTAAGGGGAAATAAGTATTGCTAGTGGGAGCCTAGGCCAGGGCACTGGAGGGTCTGGTTGCAGGTGGCCTAATTTGCACACAAAGGAGAGAGGGTGCTAGTCTAGAGGGACCCATGGCACCCAACTTTTTTCAGCACATTTTGGGTGCTGAAAAACTAGGCTTATACTTGAGTATATACAGTATTTTATAGGCGGGTAGTCAAAAAAGGGGGTACTTTAATGTCCTTGGGTCGCTGCTCTGGAGCAGATGTCACTGTCACTGGAGCAGATGTAGAATGTAGCCAGACCCAAATGCAAATACTTTTTGAATGAGCACTCAGGGGTGGGCTGTTACATGCTCTTGTGTCCAAACAAGTAGTAAATTAGCCCTACCATGTATGCATAATTGGCACCAAATAAGCAGTGCAGGGTCAAATCATTAATAGCAAAATAAATGAAAATCAAATAAAGGGCTATTCCCCTAATTACATTATAAACACAATAAATAAAGTATGCAAAGGAATGTTTGAATGGGGGGTATAAATAAAGGTGTTCCCATGTATGCATGTATCCTGCTCTGTGAATTGGTTGGGAATATATGTGCTATAAGGTGTTAAAAATGACCCCTCCACGTGGTTGATTAGAATAGTGAATCCCAACCACAACACCTACCATCAATGGCTTATGTGAAATTAGCAGATTTTAACTTACTAAAGTTAATACTTTTAAAGAGGTGGTTGATCTTTAAGTTAACTTTTAGTATGTTGTAAAATGGCCAGTTCTATTTTGAATCTTAGCCTCAATAGCGTAGTTCAAACAAGTTACGGTGTTATATTTTCTCACTACAATGAACTCTGTATTGTTTCTTGTTTTTCTCCTCTGCCTTCCGCGCTTCCCGAATCTGTTCAGGTGGCAGACAGTTTGGTTATAGATTTTTCTAATATAAAGTTTGTTCATTAGTTCCCCTTGCTCTCTGTTCATCAGTCAGCGGATAAATGAATACTGATGGCGAGGCAGCTTGCAAAAACTACAGCTTGTATACAACATTCATTTGCCGGTCCCCGCAGTGAAGTTAAACAAATAGACTAATTTCCAAGCCACTGCAATATTAATGGTAACAATAACTGGGAATGCATTGAATTCAAATGTTTTATTGCAGCAATCAATAAATCAGTAAACAAGGAAGTAGAAGCTCAATAAAAAAGTCATAAAGATTGATATATCGCTATTCTCCTTTTATAAGTCGAGAGCTTTGGTTCTAGTGAGAGACTCTTCATAGTGATAAATAAGCACTCAGAGATTGCTTTTATTAACATCTGAAATTTATGGCGCATTGGATGCAAACAATATAGTGTTCATTTGTCCCAAAAGTATGTTTTGCTTCTGTGTCTGAAACTTTTGCATTTTTAATTCACGGAACAAAATGTAAATATCTCTGTATTGCATATTTATTTGTGCGAGGGCAGTAGGGACACGACTTATTATTGGAAATATTAATTATGTTTAAGTTGTATTGCTGCACTCATTATCCAAATATATTTTAGAATAACGCAGATATATGGGATGTGTAAGTGGCTTATTTTATCAGGTAAGTGCACCATTGTTTTGGTCCATAATTCAGAACACTGAAGACATTTTAAATTGCCCCTTTATTAGCCAAGTGGCTCAAAAATTATTTTTTCTACTCCCTAATATGGCAATAAATCAAACAAGTGCACATTTGCAAGACTGCTGGCTAAATTATTACAGGACAAAATATTTTTGGAGTATTTCTATTTTAGTGATTTTTTTTTTTTATTTCCTCCTGTTTTAAAAGACCATGGATGTCCTGTTTTTGGGAAAATTTCTTGTTCCCATTTCAATGTAATTTTTCAGTAAATAATATATCTTTTTCTCCTCCACTGCGAGCATCTTTATATCCATAGCTCCCTTTTCATTGGCATTAAAGAAGTAGCATTAAAGTGGCATTAATTAGCATTAATTCCCACTACTTTTTGTAGCTGCAGCTCTGGGCTACTACATGGTGCATATGTTTCTCCACCTGCAATTTACTGGGAATTCCCAAGCTCTCCAGGGTCCGCAGCTGCATTAAAATGCAAAATAATGCTCCAATGAGAATCCCACCTGATCTGTCTCTATCTTACTTCATATTCTTTGTTCCTGCAATTGGAATTAAACAAATCTGAATGAATGAAGTCAAAGTGACATAATACATAATAGCTGTAAGAATTATAAGGTTATTATGCACCCCCTAATAAAATGTGTGCTTTTTAAACCAGCACTTACTAACATTTTGTTTCCTATAAGATTGTATTTTCCAGGAACACTTCCTGCAGAGGGAACCAAAGTGCACAGCTAAGGTAGTAACTTGTATCTGAAGCACCAGTTTCCATGTGTAGGAGTAAGTAAATGTTGTCTTACAGCTCCCTGCAATAAAAGGAATTACTTCTCTTACCCTACCCTCGACCTCTGAATTCATTTTCATATGTGCAATAAACCTTCATATGTAAGATAATCTCACATAATGCTGGCATAATGCTCATTGGTGAATTCTCTTTCATCTATCTATATAGTTTTTGGTTAGGAGAAATTTCATTGGTGAATTGTTTTCTGAGCGCAATTACATTTTTGTCAACTTCTACAGGGAACTATGGGGGCCCAGTGGGACAGCTGTAGGGATGGGTTTAGTGTCCCTTTGAGGTGCAGGCACATAAGGAGGTTTGAGCACTGGTTAATCACCTCCTTTACCTTTAAGTGTATAAAGGTGCCCATACACGTTAAGATTTGCTCACTTGTTGAGGTTGCCAAGCGAGCGGATCTTCTCCCAATATCCCCACCTACGGGCGAATTTAGGCTAATGCCCTTATCGAATTAGAACGTTGGTAATGGGTGCAGTCGGAAATTTTTTAACCTGCCCGATCGATATCTGGCCGATTTCAGGCCAGATGTCGTCGGGGAGGCCCGTCGTTGGTGCCCCTACACGGGCAGATAAGCTGCCGAATCGGTCTAAGGGACCTATATCGGCAGATAGGATTGGCCCGTGTATGGTAACCTTAAGCTGTAATGAGCCTGTCTTCCTTTGCATTCTAAGAATAACTTACAAGGGTTGCATATGATTATTAATTTTTTTAAAAAAAAAGTATATTTAATCCACTCACGGCTTGCAGTATTGAGCTATGATTTTTCCCCTAGTCTTCCTTGAGAATATTCTCTAGAGCCTGGGAAATGTCTCTTGTGTGAGATGAAATAGGGAGGCTTACACTCAAGAATCCTGAAGAAGGTTTTGTCACTAATGCTCATTTGTTCAAACTGCATGTAAATATACTACTTTAGTCTGCAGGTTACTTAATTTGAGAAATGAAAATTACTGTTATACTGGGATAACACTTTGACCCTGTGATCAAGAATAAAAGGAATAAAACTTTTTAAAATAATCTGAACAATTTAAAGGAATACTGTCATGATTTTATGGTAGAGTTTTTATGACTAAATTACACTGTGTACATTGCAAATAAGTCAGTTGCAAAACTTACTCAGACCCTTATCTAACCATGCCATGCAGAATTCCATATTGATTTACTGGCTATGGGTTCCATGATGAATTACTTTAAGTTTGAAGGGAGGGACACCAGCATGGGGTCCAATGTAGTCCCTTGTTTGGTTACATTTACATTGATGCACATGTATTTTACCTATGCTTGGGGGCAAAATACACAGAATTGTCATTATAGACAACCTGTTCCTATTAGCAGCACTGACTTCTTGGATCTAAAATTGTCTACTTGGAATAAGTTTGAGACTACCCCATATCATAAAGGGACTGAAATATTGTCAACCCCCCCGCTACATTTGTTGAGAAGTACCGTATATACTCGAGTATAAGCCGATCTGAATATAAGCCGAGGTACCTAATTTTACCTAAAAAAACTGGAAAAACGTATTGACTCGAGTATAAGCCCCCCCAAGCCCCCCCCCCCTCTGCTTGCAGTGCTCCTTAGTAAGTCAGGCATATAAATGTGGCCATCTGTACTGCTGAAAAAGAAAAACTTAAGTAGTAAGGGGTCTTGTTTTGATTCAATTGTAGGATCTGTACCACTACAGTTCAGTTAAAAGCACTACCCAACTAAAGGGGACAGCTTTCATTAGCTAATAGTGTATATACATAGCCTTCCTGTACTCACCTTGCTGTACTGTACTTCTATGGGCTCTCAGTAGCAGGGACATCTTGATCCTGCAATTTTCAAGACTTGCCCCCACAAATTTTCAGACTAAGGTCTGGTCTTAAGCTCCCTCCATATTACCCTTAATCACAACTTGTTTCATAGTCTCTGCCAGTGAAAAGCATCCCCCCCTACATAATACTGCCACCATGGTTTATCACTGGGATGGTGTTCTCAGGGCGTAGCCGGCGTGTGCGCTCAGGTCCCGACGTGAAGGTAGTTAAAGCCTGGCCACACGACTACAGCATTCGCCTGTTCATCGCGCAAGCCGCACAACCACCCCCCCGTGTCGTCGGCCGTTCGTGTGCACGCTCGTGTCGTGTGGCCAGGCAGCTTAATAGGTAAGTTTTTCAGAATAAAATACAAACACACACTACCAGCTGCGAGCGACAGAAGATAACATCACGGGGGGGCTGGATGGGGGCTGCAAACGAGCGCGCGCGGCAGCACAGGAGCTTACGCCCACGGAGGGGCGGGGTTTGGTTGTGCATTGAATGAGATCTTCAAATACCGTATATACTCGAGTATAAGCGCGAGTATAAGCCGAGGGCGACTTTTTCAGCAAATTTTTGGTGTTGAAAAACTCGGCTTATACTCGAGTATTACGGTATACCCTACTCACAGATCTGTATGGTCCACAATAACTGCAACAGACTCCAGCTGGATATGCAGTCAGATGATTTGTTTTTTTCCAATAGGGTTACCCCAAACATAAACTATAAATAAAGCGTTATTACATACCCCGGACTCATTATTAAATAAAATTGACTCATGGGCTTGGGAGATACTAACATTGTGGATAGAGTAACATGCCTGAATACATACACCCCTGCAGCTAGGGATGATTACATCTGTCCTGTTTTGCTCAGCCGACACATTTCAAAAACATTTTGAAAGTCGTGTTTTTTTCATGCCATCTTTTTTCCATTCTGCGTAACTATTTTGTTTTTTTACCATTGGAGTATATGGGATGTTTTTTCACAGTGAAACCTGTGCACTCATCACTGCCAGCAGCCCCAGTAATAATCAGCACCATTTTATAGGGGAAGTTCACCTTTAAGTTAACTTTTAGTAATATGTGGTAGAAAGGTCAATTGGTCTTTATTTTTTTTTGTATAATTTTTGAATTACTTTTTATTATTTTTCTTTCTATTTAGGTCTTCCCCTATTCATATTCCAATGACTTAGCAATGACCTAGCAACCAGAGAGCTAAAATTCCAATCTGTAGAGCTGTTGAACAAAAATCTAAATAACCCAAAAACCACAAATTGCAAATGGTCTCAGAATATGACTCTCTCTATTGTAATAAAAGTTAATTTAAGGGTGAACGAACCTTTAAATCATTTGTCATTACCAGGGTCAGACTGGGGGGTGCAGGGCTCACCGGGGCTCCCACCCCAGGGGCCCTATAGGTGCCCCCGCCGGGCGTGTTGCGCCAAGATACAACGTGGTACTT
Source organism: Xenopus tropicalis (assembly GCF_000004195.4). NCBI lineage: Eukaryota > Metazoa > Chordata > Amphibia > Anura > Pipidae > Xenopus > Xenopus tropicalis. Next base: position 35,026,555 of record NC_030681.2, on the reverse strand, counting down.
ACTGTTTGGTTTGGTATGGTTATGCATCTTGATGAAGGTCTGTAATCAGACTGAAATGTTGGTCTCAAAAATAGATATGTTTTGATGCTGAGTCACAAATCCTGTGAGTGCTGGAGTTTCTTGCTCATTATGTATATTTATATAATATATATATTTTTTTTGTAATGTAATTTATTTCCAACTTGTGGGCCATTGCCACCTGGCCATTATAAATGATGCTTGAGCCCAATGTTATTAAAAGGAAAAAGGAAAAAATATAGGAAAGCTGGTATTTTTTCCAGAAAATATGGCAATTCTAGCCCTAGTGCCTTTCAGCTTAATATTTCTGACTCTCTGGGACTCCTGGAAATTGAATATGCTGCCACAGAGGGCCCTTAGGCTACACCCAAATGACTGTCCCTATCATTTGACCAAATGTTATCTTACATATTGTCTATTTTAAGATAACAGGGTTTTAACCACTTTTTTTCATTTTTGCACTGAGTCAGGGGGATTGTAGCTTTAACAAAATGCTGTGTTTATTCTTGGGAATTGCATTGTGCCAATGGTCAACCTTTATCAAGAGCTAATTAACCTGTATGTTTGTGTATGTTTGTGTGACAACATACAAACAATCCCCTTGCAGATAGTGGCCAAGCCAGAATCAAATGCCAGACCCAAGTGCTGCAAGGCAGATGTGCTACCCACTGAATCACCATATACATTGCTTTCTGCTTGTTGGTCAAACCGAGCATAGGACAGGCAGAGTATGGCACACAGGCAGCATAGGGCAGGCAACATATAGCACACACAGGCAGCATAGGGCAGGCAGTGTATAACACACATAGGCAGGGTTGGGCAGGCAGAGTATGGCACACACAGGCAGGGTAGGGCAAGCATAGTATGGCACACAGAGGCAGGGTAGGGCAGGCAGAGTATGGCACACACAGGCAGGGTAGGGCAAGCATAGTATGGCACACAGAGGCAGGGTAGGGCAGGCAGAGTATGGCACACACAGGCAGGACAGGCAGAGTATGGTACACACAGGAAGGGTAGGGCAGGAAGAATATGGCACACACAGGCAGGGTAGGGCAGGCAGATTATGGCACACATAGACAGGGTAGCGCAGGCAGAATATGTCACATACAGGCAGGGTAGGGCAGGCAGATTATGGCACACATATTCAGCACAGGGCAGGCAGAGTATGGCACACACAGGCAGCATAGGGCAGGCAGAGTATGGCACACACAGGCAGGGTAGGGCAGGCAGAGTATGGCACACACAGGCAGGGAAGGCAGAGTATGGTACACACAGGAAGGGTAGGGCAGGAAGAATATGGCACACACAGGCAGGGTAGGGCAGGCAGAGTATGGCACACACAGGCAGGGCAGGCAGAGTATGGTACACACAGGAAGGGTAGGGCAGGAACAATATGGCACACACAGGCAGGGTAGGGCAGGCAGATTATGGCACACATAGACAGGGTAGCGCAGGCAGAGTATGCCACATACAAGCAGGGTAGGGTAGGCAGATTATGGCACACATATTCAGCATAGGGCAGGCAGAGTATGGCACACACAGGCAGCATAGGGCAGGTAGAGTATGGCACACACAGGCAGGGTAGGGCATGCAGAGTATGGCACACACAGGCAGGGTAGGGCAGGCAGATTATGGCACACATAGACAGGGTAGCGCAGGCAGAGTATGTCACACACAGGCAGGGTAGGGCAGGCAGATTATGGCACACATATTCAGCCTAGGGCAGGCAGAGTATGGCACACACAGGCAGGGTAGGGCAGGAAGAATATGGCACACACAGGCAGGGTAGGGCAAGCAGAGTATGGCACACACAGTCAGGGTAGGGCAGGAAGAATATGGCACACACAGGCAGGGTAGGGCAGGCAGATTATGGCACACATAGACTGGGTAGCGCAGGCAGAGTATGCCACATACAGGCAGGGTAGGGTAGGCAGATTATGACACACATATTCAGCATAGGGCAGGCAGAGTATGGAACACACAGGCAGCATAGGGCAGGCAGATTATGGCACACATAGACAGGGTAGCGCAGGCAGAGTATATCACACACAGGCAGGGTAGGGCAGACAGATTATGGCACACATATTCAGCATAGGGCAGACAGAGTATGGCACACACAGGCAGCATAGGGCAGACAGAGTATGGCACACACAGGCAGCATAGGGCAGACAGAGTATAGCACACACAGGCAGTACTTTGCTTGCCCTGAGCTGCCTGTGTGTGCCATACCCTGCCTGCCCTATGCTCACAGGCAGCATAGGGCAGGGAGTACATACAATGACATACAATGACACAATACTGGCACTGCTACAATCTGTTTGAGGTGTGAACAGGTGAACAATATGGGGGTTTACATTCTGAGCCTGGGGTGTGAACAATGCAGGGACTAAAAGGTGTGAACAGTACAGGGGATTACATGATTAAACAATAGAGGGGAATTACAGCCTGAATCTGAGGTGAGAACCATGCAGGCAGCCAGTTAATAACAGTACTGATACCATTTAAAGCTTACACAAAGGTAAGCCATCAAAGCAGCCAGACAGGTGGGGGGCCACACAGAGCGGAGCCGTGGGCTGGATGTGGCACTCAGGCCGACAGTTGGACACCAGTCATTTAAACCATATAATATGGCCAATGTAACATGTATGTGATATTACTTAGCAATAGAGGTGATAAAGAAATTGTGCTGGGTATGCTGTAATGCCAGGGTTTATTGTCAATCACAATGCTGCATCAATACTGGCTGCAAGCTTAACTTCATTGAGTGTCTTACATAGATTTTAGAATATATTTAGCCGATGAGCCCTAGCTTGGGTGCATTTGCCTATATCTGCCCATCAGTTACACCTGTGAGCTATTACACGTTTATGGAGGGCCTTGTCATTTATCTTTTGGCCAATTATTATCTTTTTATTGTGTTTTGAGCAAGTCTCGTGTTTCAAGGATGTTCTTTCTGTCTGATCACAGATAAATCTGCTTTGTGAGTTTTTTACTCCTGTCCAGAGTATTTTGACTCTGGACAGGCTGTTACAGCCCCATAATGCAATGCAACTGCTCCCCAGGTATGTACTGTATATATTCTGCACTGCGCTTTCAAGACAAGCATTTGAATGTGTGCATATTATAAAGGCTGCCACAAATAAATTCATTTACATTTGTAGCTTGCTGCCTATAAAGGTAAGTGAATGCTTTTATAATTGGTAGGTTCAGATTTGGTTAACGATTTTTTTCTTGCTGCTTGTTACACAACTATAATATTAACAAGAGAGGATAGCGGAATTTTAAAGTCCTAATTAAAGGTTCAATTAAAAAAAAACTTTTCCAGTGAAATGTGCAAATGTTTTAAAGTGGATCCTCACAAAAAAGCAGCTAAATGGGGGAAATATTCCACAAGCCAATGCAGGGCTCAAGATAGCACTTGCTTTACAGTGAATCAGAGAGGTATAGCAGCCTGTAACTCAGCGCAGCAGTCTAACAACACAAGGGCTTAAATGAATTTGTGCTTCCCATCATTCAGTGGCCACTTTTTCACACTGACAGGAAAAATATCTAACAGGAATTCTTTTTCCTTACAACTTTCTACTACACTCTGTTCCGCAAATGTAAAGATATAAATAATCCACCAGATGGCAGTGTTTATGCACAATTGCTCAGAACACATGGAGAAATAGTATATTGCATTGAAAGCGTTATTTAAACTATTCTAGTACTAATAATGTCATACCGTATGAATCCTTCTAATGCTTCTGTGTCACAATATATTCTTCACTTGCTGCCTAAATTTTATATTTTTGGGATGTCTCAGCATATTGTGATGATCGCATGTAGCTAGGTTAATTTTTTTTGAGCATTAGGCTACAAATCCTACTGACTAAGGGTAATTTACAACTGCAAGTGCAGTGTGCAATTCAGTAACAAATTGCAATGTTTTTTTTTACCTGGAATGCAGTATTGCTATCATAATTATAAACCTTGCCCCCCACCCCTGAGTGCGCTTGATGCTTTTAGGGCCGTGACACATTGGGAGATTAGTCGCCACGTGACAAGTCTCCATTGTCGCGGGCGACTAATCTCCCCGCAATGCCATCCCACCAGCTAGATTGTAAATCGCCAGTGTGATGAAGTCGATAAAGCCGAAGTTGCCTTAAGAGGAAACTTCCGCAACTTTGGCAAATCGAAGCGCCGCGTATGCCATCCCACCGGCGATTTACATTCTAGCTGATGGGATGGCATTGCGGGGACATTAGTTGCCCGTAACAACAGAGATTTGTCACGTGGCGACTAATCTCCCCGTGTGTCACGGCCCTTAAATGGACATTGTTTGTGCTAGGGGTAGCAAATTGTTTGTTTGTGCTACAGGTAGCAAATTGGTTAATTGGTTTTAGATAACATTTTTAGAGTTGGCAAGTATCACGTCAGAGTTAAATTCAGAGTTTAAATGTTTTTTTTGCACCACCTATTGACGCAACCCACTGAGGGAAGCCTGGATTCAGTGGTATCGCCATAGTTCCCTAGCAACAATAGGCTCGCTTGTGCACAATTCAGCAAAAGAAAGAGGACAGGACACAATGGAGCTTAGTGCAGTGAAAGTGCAAGGAGTGTGTTTAGAGAGAATTACAATACATTTCATAAATGCTGTCAATAATCACAATATTTGTGTCCATTTTAGTGCAACCACTAGTGATCAGTAATACTTCCCCCTTTCCAAAACCACAAAAGAAATCAGAAGTGGTGACACGTTTACAAACTTTTGCCAAACACATGGATTCAGTGGGTTTGTGTATTTTTTTTGGTGAAAATATTAACTAACAACATTTTGCCACTTGCAAAAATGCATATTTCATCAATAATCTGTATCAGGCAAATAATTTCTATCATCCCTAGAAACCACATTTGGAGCTGCATTTGTAAATGGTCCCTCTTATGTTTTGGGGTTCTGTACAGCCCAAGGCCACTGTAGCCCCTTAGCTGGAAATGTAACCAGTAGATTCCCAACTTCTCCTTTATCCCTATGTCTGAATGACCAGTAATCTTTATATGTAAGATTTATGTATGGAAAACAGCCAGATGCATGACATAGTTCTAGTAATTAGCATTATCATAGATTTATTCTCTTGCATCTATAATAAAGGTTTTTGGTCAGTAGAATTTTCATTGGTAAATTGTTTGCCTTGTGTAATTAAAGGGGTGGTTCACCTTCAGGTTAACTTTTAGTATGTTATAGAATTGCACATTGTCTTATAGCAGGTTCTGCATGATACTATAAGTTTATTTAAAGGTGAACTACCCCTTTAATTACACAAGGTTTTATGTCAACTTTTATAGAGAACAGTGGGACAATTTTATGGTTGGGTGTAGTGTCCCATTTAAGTTGATACCCAACCACAGCCCATTCTGGCATCTTGTTAGAGGAGTGATAATAATGGTTGCAGATAGCTGCTTTAACACCTTATGCCAGGGATGCACCCAAAATTTGGGCTGCTGTGATCTACTGGTCACCAGATGGAGATCTACTTGATCTACTTTTTGGGCACCCAGGCTTAGGCAAAGCTAAAGTTACAATGTGATCCAATTAAACATTCATAGAAAATGAATCATATTGTACTTTGACACTAAAATGTCATCATGAGAATATGGCAGGAGTTGCCTGGGAAGTAACAGCCTGTACATACTCATGCCATATTTTATAGTCAAAGGCAAAAGGTCCTCTCATTATTAATACATGAAGGACATTGAAGCTTCCAAATCCAGTTCCGGGAACAAAAGAACATGGAGCCAGATTTATACAGATCAGCTGGGATTCTCATTGGACGGATATTTCAGTACAGCGGTGGGCCCTGGAGAACTGGGGAAACATTTGTTGAGCAATATTGCTGTTTTTTGCTGAATACAACCATGTTACTGGACTATAGTTTCTAGCATGCCTTAACCTTACAAATATATTAGTATTTATGATTGCATTTGTAGTTCAGCAACAGCTGAGTAAAGTGTGGTTAAACAGATTTGAACAGTAGGGTTTAGTTCCCCTTTAAAACAATTTGTACATGAAGTAACTAAAAAAATATACTTCAAGCTGGCCAACTACATCAAAGTCATTCCCAGTCTGGCCAGTCCTTCACTCACTTTTATCTGATTCATTAAGAATTCTACTGCTACATTTTAAAGTGGACCTGTCACCCAGACATAAAAAACTGTATAATAAAAGTCCTTTTCAAGTTCAACATGAAACCCAAATTCATTTTTATATTAACACATCCAAACCCATTATAAAGGCATTTAAAAATCCCAGCTGTCAATCATATATTGCCTGCCCCGCCTCTATGCCTTAGGCAGACAATCACTTTAGCTTTCCGTTCAGCACTACCTAGATGTCACTGCACATCTCACTTTTCCCCTCCCTCCTCCTCATCTAATTGTGTAGCCAGTGCCTGGGCATCAGGTCCCCCATTCTGGCATATAAAGAAGATTTTGGCATGATACAAAGCTTGCCTTCATAACAGTGTCCACAAAATGGCAGCTACCTGCTTGCTTTGATTGAGTAATTCCAAGACAGAAGGAAACAAGATTTATATTATTTATATAGAGTAGTTACGTTTATTTTGCTTAACTAACAATAATTTGGAGTTATATCTTGGGATGACAGGTCCCCTTTAACAGGGCCTGTTTTTTTTTGCCTGCAACTTGTCTTCCTAGGTTAAGACACCCAAATGGTTGCCCTTTTATTGGCTTGGCCACCTCTTAGATCACCTGACTTTAGTAGGAGATGATGGGATCTTCGTTTTGGAGCTGGCCACTGCTTCTGGATAAATTATAGCAAAAGAATAAAGTTGTGTCCCCCCCTCCAACCTTTTTGCTACATTTAATAGTCACTCTGCTTCAATATAATTCATTATTGTTTTTCAATACCTTAATTTTACCCCTCCCTTCTCTTCCCCTGCTCCTCTAGTTGTTATATTTTGTTCTTTCTAAAACAACTTTGTCTTAGTTTTAGGTAAAATCAAACTTATATGCTGTAAATTATTACTGTGTATATGTACCAAGCCTCTTGGAATGATCAAAATTACATTATAACCTCTAATAAATAAGCCTACAACAACCCATCGCTAATGATTAATTTGCTTTTATTTGTGTCACCTTTATTTCTGATGACTAATGATTCCAGTTTGGGTTAAAATGATTTATTTTCCCCTTACCTTTAAGTTACAACCTTCAAAATTTCTTTTAAAAAACAAGATATATATATATCATCTGAAAAAGACCTTCTGCCTTTTTTGCCCCTAGTAAGATAATGAAGACCTCAAAGTGTTGTGAAATGTACAACTTTCTCATTTTCTAAAAAAGAAAACTTTGTGCAACTTAGCAGTAACTCTAAAGGAAAGTCCTACTCTTGTCTCTGGGCCAGAGAGGTTAGCTTAAAAAAAGTTGAATATAGAACATAAGACGCAATAATAGCTCTAAGAATTGTAATCATTAAAATTGTTTTTATGTCAAAAAGAAATGTGGAAAAAAGGATTTATGATTTACAAATATATTCCATATATTAAGAGCAATCATATCGGTTTATAATAGGAGCAGTTGATTCACAATTACATCAGGTTTATGTTCTTTTAAAGTCTTCAATTTATAATTGGTGTAAAGGATTTAGGGGTACAATAGTTCATTTTGTGATAAAGCCTGGGAGACTTGTGCCAGGATATATAGTAATAACCACCGTGACTATCAAATTAGAAACTGAACCTAAGAAACTGTGATATCAACCCCTGAGACCTTGCGCTATGGATGGTTCCCAGAGGAAACAATCTGATGAGACGAATCCAGAACTGGCTATAAAATTGGACATGTTTAACAGGTGGGTGAAAGGTGATAAGCTTTGATGTCACTTGAGAACGAGCTATCTGAAATCTTGCCCAAGAAATAACATTTGTTAAGGGAACTTCTGCAGTGCTGTGTGTCTATGTAAAATTGATGATCTATTTCCAAATATTTTTCAGAGCAGTAGAATGTAAAGCAAAAAGTATTCTTTTGTATCTATATGGTATTTTGACACATTTACCTGTAGTTATTTCAATATTTATTTAGGCTTCTGATCTGATGTAGAAGCACATGCACTTGTGTCCATTTTCAGTTAACAGCAATGCAATGACTAATATTATATAATATGTACATATATAAATAAATCAGTAAACTGCTTGGTTCTTTGTTGGACAATATAACAAGACATATGGGAGAGTTTATGCTGGTGCAAAATACTTGGCACATTTATAACATTGAACAAGAAAATAAGCAATTGGCACAAGTAATTTACAGAATACAGTTTATAAGGAGCTGCTCCAACCTAGAACAAAAATGTAAATATTTAAGGAAAAGAGGTAACTAATAGGTACACATTAAGCTCACTCTATAACAAAAACAGTTGGAATATAATTTATTGGTGCAATTCATTCCAAGTTATCTTCACCACCATATACCTGCAAATAGTATTGGCTATTTATACACATTTTTTCCATTAATGGTACTTATTAATCCATATTGCTACTTCTATAATCTATGCAGACAACTGATCTGGGCTCTGTCTGTATGGTAACATAGTAATTTGAGTACTGTTAAAGATAACACACATCCATCAAGTTCAACCTTTTATGCTTATATATAACCTACCCAACTGCTAGTTGATCCTGAGGAAGGCAAGAAAACCCCATCTGAAGACTCTCCTATTTGCCTCAGAGGGGGAATAAATTCCTTCCTGACTCCAAGATGGCAACTGGGCCAGTCCCTGGCTCAACTTGTACTAAGAGATATTTTCAATAACCCTGTAGTTGCACCCATTATAAAAGATGTGCATATGCAATTATTCCCTGTTACAAGCGAGCAGCACTGGCATTCATTGTCCTAAAATCCAAAACACTGGATTATTCGCTATATAGTATATGAAGCTCAATGGCACCAGAGGAATTTCATGATGTGGATTTTATCTGCTTCTGCTTGGATTTCAATATAAAATCCACTGGTAACATGTAGTGACTGCATATGCACATCTTTCATAATGGGCACAATTGAACGTGTACACTGTCAAGCATGGAAAGCCTAATATCATTTGGACTAGGAGTTACTTTACTCCAGTGATCCCCAACCAGTGGCTCGTGAGCAACACGTTGCTCCCCAAACCCTTGGATGTTGCTCTCAGTGGCCTCAAAGTAGGTGCTTATTTTTCAATTTCTGGTAAGGAGGCAAGTTTTGGTTGCATAAAAACCCAGTGTAAAGCTAAACAGAGCCTTCTGTAGGCTGCCAGCCCACATAGGGGCTACCAAATAGCCAATTATAGCTCTTATTTGCACCCCCAGGAATTTTTTCCATGCTTGTGTTGCTCCCCAACACTTTTTCCATTTGAATGTGGCTCATGGGTATAAAAGGTTGGGGATCCCTGCTTTACTTTTTCCTATTTAAAAAACAAAAAAAAAAATGACTATACAGTTTTACCAATATGTAGGGACTTATATTTCCTATACAGGTAGGGGACCTGTAATCCAGAATGTTCAGGGCCCAGGGTTTTATGGATAAGGGGTCTTTCCATAATTTTGATCCCCATACCTTAAGTCTACTAACAAATCATTTAAACATGAAATAAACCCAATGGGATTGTATTGCTTCCAATAAGGATTAATTATATCTTATTTGGGATCAAGTACAAGGTACTGTTTTAAAATTACAGAGGAAAAGAAAATCGAAAATGAATTATTTCATTAACACGGAGTCTATGGGAGATGTAATTCAGAGCTTTCTGGATAACAGGTTTCAGGATAACAGATCCCATACCTGTATTGTAGTAATGCTTATACTGTCAGTCCTTTGTATTGGGCATGATTTGGTTGAATGCTAAAAGCTATGTTTCTATTATTGTGAGGAAATCACAAGCTGCATGCATAGAAATCTCTATTTTCCAAAGTGGTCAAGTCTGTTCTCATCTCTGAAGGGATGCACCTTTAATTTGCCATCTAGTTTTCCCAAAACTGTGAATGATATTTAATTAACTGCCTTCCCCTCCTCCTATCAACTGAGAGGGCAGGGTTAAGTATAAAATGAAAGCGATTTTAAACCAATGATCTGCACTGTTTAGTGCAAGAAAAATATTACAAATAAAACAAAAGGCAGAATTGATCCCCCACACACTGACCCGTTGAAAAAAGCCTGCAATCAGTGCAACCCTGCAAAATACATTTTTTTTCTGGTTTTAAATACAATATGATGGCATGATCACAATCCACAAAATAAACACTTAATAGGGACCATTTACCCTCCTGGAGTCAAGTTCTGGAGCACTAAGGGGCATAATAATGTGTCCCTAAAGAATCCAATGCAAGATGCAGATCCCAGACAAAACCCCTGCCCTATGGACCCCTCTCAGTGCCATGTTTACTAATACCACTGACAAATCACTAAGTTAGACAATTTGGCATTTTGACTTATAAACTGTTAATGTAGATATCAATAACTGGTGTTTTATCATTTAGCATCATATCATGCTTTTTAAATAACTTACTATATTTTGTTCTGTGTTGACCAGTCCAGCCGTGTCCTCACCTTTATGCCATCTCTCTCTCTTGCTAACCTGTTCTACTATATGTGCTATTCAGTAACTCTCATTTTAATGCCCTCCACCATTCTCATCTTTTTCTCATGACAAGAAGATATGCAGAATGCTAGGGTAATGCTGACATGGCGTTACAAACTTACTTTCAAACACACACACATATTAAAATTATAATTTAAAAGTCAGTCCAAGAACAGGAAGTTAATCATGCTATATATGTCTGTTAAAGTGTTCTTGTAATAGTCACTGGCCAATCAGCCGCTACTCCCACAGCTCCTAATTTCATCACTTTGATTTATTTACATTGCAGTCTTGCAATCCATCACATTATCATATGTATAATAGCATTCATTTGTTCATATTGATTTAAAGATAATGGAAACCACTTAACATTAAATACAACAAATCTCACAATTAAATTGAAATAAAATGTTTCTGTTGGCATTAGTTCAGATTGCCAATTTACAAATGGCTTATTCAACAAGATTCCAGATACAGTAAATACAATGTACATTTTACATACAGGATATGTAAATTAGTTGATTAAAATTAAAGTTAACATTTGCCTCAGTGGGGGATCCAGGGAAACTGCTGCTATAGGCCACTCTTACCCCATGTTTAGACCATAGCAGATTCATTGCAGTCATTGAGAGCCTGGAGTTTGATGTCCTAGAACCAGACAATGAATGCTCAGATGCATGCAACAAAGTAGACTCCAATATGTACTAAGAAAAATACCTGCAGTCTTCTCTACTAAATGATGAGATAGGACTGGTTTAAATGTAGGCATTAGTAGGAGGTAATACAGGAAATCGAGAGATTCGGAACTCCAAAATGAAAATCTCAAAGTAGCTAAATAGAGCCTATGACTATGACTAAGTACCTTCTTAGGTATAAAACGCGTAAGGCTTCCCTTGCATTATGTGTATAGTTATAATAAACTGAATTGATTTTACTTTAATATTGAGCTACTTTGAGACTTTCATTTTGGAGTTGCCTGCCTGTCTCTTGATTTTCTGTATTGGCTGCCCAAGCTGAGGGTCTGGGGCATGAGCACCCGGACCCGTCACTACAAAGGGTAAGACTTCTGCCTCCTATCACCAGTACTGTGTACTTTGTGTCATTTGATTTTCATTAGTAGGAGGTGTCATAGCCCCATGCACGTGTAGACATGCCCTCTGGGTTGTATGAAGCTTTCAATTGATATAAGAATGTCAGGTCATTTTCCCCTTGGACTACACTCATGGAGATGAGTGGAAGGTGCCAGTAGCTTAGCGCTGTGGAATATGTTGGCGCTTTATAAATAAATGTTACTAATAATAATAATAGCCTAAAACAAGGGGTTCCTCCTGGTATAAGAGACACCTCAGTGGAGGTCAGCAAGAAATTCAGACAAATATGTTTGGGTTATAGTTCAGCTCAAATAGTCAGAAGTATACGGCTGCGGATTCCAGGTGTCTGTGAGCCACCCCAACAGTATATCATAAGATCAAAAGGCAAAAAGGTATCAAACATTTCCAGGCAGCATTTGAAAACTGCAGTGAATTTAATCACAGTGTCAGCACACTACATGTTTCGGGCAGAGCCCTTTCTCAAGTGTTGAGACTTGAGAAAGGGCTCTGCCCAAAACATGTAGTGTGCTGACACTGCTATTAAATTCACTGCAGTTTTCAAACGCTGCCTGGAGCTGTTTGATTCCTTTTTGCCTTTTGATCTTATGAGGTCAGCAAGAAATGATCCTATAAACAAGGCCAAGCTAGTGGCCACTAAATCCTATACTTAGCGAGAGATAGACTAGGGTTATTCGGTAGTATTGATCTCTAACAAGATGGGTAAAGGGTTAATAGTTCAGTGTGATCCACCAACGCAGTGGCTCAATATGTAGGTTTATGTTAGCAGAAAATCAGATGGAGCTCACTGCTGGGCTAGGACCACAGAATACAATGTCTAGTATTCACCATCTTGAAAGTAATGACGTGGTATACTATTTATACCTAAAACTTCAAGTAAGACATTTTTAACATTGGTTTATGAATATCCTTCACCCAGTACTATTAGTGAAGGTCCGTCTGAGAGAAAGAGCCCACTGTAGCCACTGATTTGCTAAAAATAGCCAAAGGAAGTCAAAATTGCCTTAAAAGACACTATTTCACATTACAGCAGTTAACAGCAAACAGAAATCAACTCAATCAACTGAACTGTCTTTAATTAGGGTAGTTCAAATTATCCCCTTGTCCTGTAAGTAAAAAAATCACCTTAGTTTTAGTGCAATTAGGAAAATCAAAGCAAACATCTGATTAGACTGCACTATTAATTGCACCCCATGTGGAATGTATTATCCAGGGGAACACAACTGCACATTCTCTGCCATTTTAGTTTAATTTATGGCCAAAATCTGGGGCTGTCCTTCTCTAGCATTTTTTAACACTTTTTTTAATGCTGCATTCATTTCACTTAGGGCAGGATATCCTTGCAAGCTGGCCCTTCCTTTTATACAGGAAGGGCCTTTATTTTCATGCAGCGGTCTTTGCATGTTGGGATTATCCTTTTTCATTGACAGAATATCTAGTTTCTGTGCATAATAATACTGGTGCAACCCCAATATGCAGGGAAGCAAGTGTGGGCAATTGTATATACCACTCCTTCTTAATAATGAGAGAAAGAGGGGGAAAACCTTTGGTGAATGTCATAGTACAATTAGTAAAATCCAATACCACCTAATAAACCGCACATATATTACAGGAAAAGAAGGGTTCTAAGGCAGGCTCTGTGACGAGGCAGAAGGGGGCCGTGCTGCAAATGGACTGGTACAGTTAGTATTGTAATTATCACTATGTAGAGGTTATTTAATATTGCTAATCTTTACTTTTAATGTAACTTAGTAAATTGCAGAGCATGTTAACATTTTATATCACCCACTGCACTAGTCTATCTTAAAAGCACATTTCCCTGATACTTTCCCCAGAAAAAAATAGGGTCTTTTTAAACTGTGAAATCAAATTTACATAGAGAAAGAACTCATAAACAGAATCAAAACCTAAGATCCAAGCTTTGAAATGCGCTAATGCTACTCATAGTACCACCATGCTGTTTATGCCGTACATGGAAATGTAATAGGGAGCTTAGAACGGGGCTGAGAAGCCCTTAAACACCTACAGTATTTGAGAGGTCTTAAGGGTACAAAAGTTCTAAAGGGGTGCTGTGGCTGTATGCCAGGTAGTCCTTTGTATTATTCTTAGCTTGCCTAGGTCTACTACATGGGGATTGCTATCTATGACCACTTAATTGGTATTCTTTTTAATCCTTTTAATACATTACATTTAGGAGGTGCCAACATTGATGGTTGGGAGATTTGCGCTGCTACATTTGGGAAACTGTTATTATATAGGGTGGTGGGGTTAAATAACCTACTCTTAGTCATATTTTAATACTGTAGTAGGCAATCAGCAGGGGTACTATTTTGCGTACCTTATTCTGGTTAAAGATATGCCATAAAAATGATAAAAAAACTAGATGGACTAAATTATACCAGAGCAGTATATTAACATTCTTTTACATACTATAAGTTAATTTGAAGATAAACCACACCTTTAAAGGAGAAGGAAAGGTAAAAACTAAGTAATCTTTATCAGAAAGGTCTATGTAAATACAGCCATAAGCACTCACAGAAGTTCTCTATCAAAAGAATCACATGATTTCTTGTTTCCTTTTTTGTAAACATGTTCTTAGGGTATCTGACTTCCTCCCTCTGGCCCCCCACCAATAAGAATTCATAAAACTCACTCCCCCCACCCTTAGGAATGTGAGATCTGAGCTATAAGGGCTAGACTGCAAACAGGAAGCTATGAACACCAAGCTAAAATAGCAGCTGCAATCAGAGAATGCTTCTAGGGCTCTTTACTCAGGTGTGATAAAGCTTTCTGCAGAATTAATATAGTGTTCTAGGTGGCACTGATGTGGCAAATCTATTGGCAGTAAAATGCCAAAATGACTTTCCTTCTACTAAAAAATAATTTAAACCCAATAGGATTGTTTTGCCTCCAATAAGGATTTATATATTTTAGTTGGGAGTCTATGGGAGACGGCCTTCCTGTAATTCAGAGATTTCTGGGTAATGGGTTTCCCTATAACAGATTCTGAACCTGTATTATCAGCACAGGTTCCCAAACTTTTAAATAATAAAGGTTAATCTATAATATACTGTATGCAATTGTAAAATGGGACTACATTTGACAGAACAAAGGATACGCAACTGTATTTTAATTTTGAATATTCGACTCAAACAAACCTCATTTTAGATGTTACAGAGTTACCTCATAGTGTTTAAGCGATTAAGCATAAATTCAATAGGTCCTATCCAGAACTTCAGTTAAGGTAAAGCAAAGTAATATTGCACATATCTTTGTAGCTTTGCCAAAAGAGCAATTCCACACTAATTAGGATTTCGTACTGCTTCATTGAAAGCAACATAAACATTCTGTTAATATTCTCTGCAGCTGCTTCATCAATAACTCCTAGTGATCCTGCCAATTTACAAAAGCAAACCAGTGGACGATCAGATTATATGACACCAATTAATCCATCAGCATTCATTTCTCTTTCCTCAGCATCACAAGGCACAGATGCCAATAATACTTACAGTCCCCTGAATGTGAAAAGATCATTATTAAAGTGTGCTTGGTGTCCCTGGTCATTAATTACCATCTTGTGCACATATGCAATGTGATTGCGGGAAATAATAAGCTATGTCTGCCAAATTGGCAACATTTAAAAACTAATTTGTTATGACATACCATCAAAGCTATTTAAACAGAAAATCCGGAGCTCTGTTGCACTGGGCACATTGTTAAAATATCACATAACATCATTAAAAAATAGTTAGCAATTGAAGAGGGAAGTAATATTTATCCTTGAACTATAGTTCAAGTGAAAATCATACAAAGTAACCCTCTGATCTGAGTCCAAACTTACTGATTCATATAATAAGGAGCTAGAAAGCCTTACTGTAAATTAGAGAACTATACTTTTAGAACTCGTGTCAAAGATGACATTTCAAATTAGTGGGGTGTATGTTTAATCAGTGGGCCTATAACACAGTAAATCACTTTCTGCTTATTAAAATAGATAATATATGAAAATGATAAGCAAAATAACCAACATTAATTAAAAAATGTCAACACCAAACAGACAAAGGAACACTTAACCTCACCAAAGTACACCCAAATTAGTAATTATTACTACAGATATGGGATCAGTTATCCGGAAACCCATTATCTAGAAAGTTCCGATTTATGGGAAGGCCGTCTCCCACAGACTGCATTTGCCGTCTCCCACAGACTGCATTTTAGTAAAATAATTGACATTGTTCAAAATTATTTTCTTTTTCTCTGTAATAATAAAACAGTATCTTGTACTTGATCCCAACTAATTTAGAGATCAAAATGAAAAAAAAATGTGACTATAACAAAGGAAGAAAATAATTGTCCCCGAATATATATTTATTTCCATACTGGGTCTGATTTAGGAACACAGGAGCTAAATTGGATTGCCAGTAATAGCAACCAATCAGAAATTAGTTTTGATAAGTATAGTACAGATTAGAACATAGGTGCAATTCAGCACCTATGTTTATTAATGTGGCCCACTGTATTTTAAGCATCACTTCACAAAAATGTATTTAGTTTTCTAGAAAATAGAAATGCAACAAATTTCTAATTCTTTTGGGAGTCAATAGGATCACTAGCCTTTCTTTCTCTTTTTCTGTCTCCTTTTAATACATTTCTAAATTTATGAAATTTACAAATATTTCTCTATTGAACCTGAAATTATAAGCTATATAGATTGTAAGCTCTACGGGGCAGGGACCTCCTTCATCTTGTGTTTCTGACTCTTATTGCAACTGTACCTTGTATTTATTTGTATTTATTGTTGTACTTTGTATTTATCCATTATCTTTAACCCCCTGTTTGTATTAATGTATTCTACTGCACAGCGCTGTGTACATAAGTAGCTCTTTATAAATAAAGATATACATACATACATACATACAAAACAGACCACCTGGCTGGCTGCCATTGTCTCCCCAGATTCCATTTAATTCCCTACTTGCCATATCTCTTATATCATTACCATTTTCTCAGTCATGAATCAGTATATTCAGTAAACATTCTGAAAAACCCTTGATTCTACCAGAGAAGGAAAGAGTGGTCTTGCATCTAGCTACTGCTTTCTATGACTATTTCTGTAGCTAAACAAAGCAGAAATGAAACAGCGGTTCAAGCCTCTAATCCAGGGAACCTCTAAACATTAATTTGTCACTGTCCCTCAGTGCTTGCTGACTTTGACATCATTGCACAGGAGCAAAATTATCCTCTTAAATCGTGTCCCTACTTCATTTTTTAAACATAAAACCTCCCAATTCTGCTCAATTAAAGGTTATTCAGGTCAAACTTCCTAACTAAGCTCACCTGTAATGGCAATATCCCTAAAGATTATTGCTAATTCCTACAAGGGCTGAAAAGTCCATGACTTTCTCCAAAATGTCCTTTAATTGAGAATAAAACAAAGTAGTCTCACAAACAAGATCAGTTCACACTACCATATTCTTTGTTATTACCCACATGCTTTTTTATTTTCTATCATTGGATAGGCCTTAGACACTACGGGGCAAATATATCAAAATGGGACTTAAGAGCTTAATACATAAAAACTCCCCCATGTTCTATTCATTCCTATGGGATATTTAGAAAAGTATTAATCAAATTGTGAGTTCTAACTGTCACCCACTGATACCTACACTTCTACATATCCCATAGGAATGAATAGAGTGTGGGTGAGTTTCTTTAGGGAGCATTTAAAAGTTTGGAAGCAAGAGTGTCTAATAGCTTGAGGCAGAAAGATACAGAAGCCCAAGAGAAGACTTGTAGTTTGCAATGAAATGAAATGAAGTGAGGAGAAGATCAGTAGCAGAACATAGGTTGCATAAGGGAGTATATTTTGAGATCAGAGCCCAGATATAGATAGGCTGTAATTGCATTTATTTATTTCTTTCTTTATTTATTTTTCTAATCCAATGACTTTTCTTGGCTGCCACCACCCCTCAGTGCTTTTGACTAGTGGAGTGGCATAGACCAGTCATCAATGAATCCTGCCTTATTTTAGGGGGATGATCAGTATCATAAATCCTTTATGACAATCTGACTGATTCCAACATTGCTGAACTAAATTCCCCAGTGAACTACACAATATAGTCAAAGGTTAAGCATTCTTGGAGTTATTGACTACTAATATCAGTTCTGGATTCTTAAAGCAATACTGTTAAATAAATCTTACCAAGCTCTCCAGTGCGAGGAGCAGCCCACTTAATGCAAATGGCTCCTAAAGAGAAGGCTTTGTGCACACCTGACTTTATGTTTATACAGTTGTTGCTGGTGGCATTTCTTCTAGCTTCAAGCATCTAAAAATCATCAAATTCACAATGTTGGTATTTGTGATATTGGTAGATGTGATATTGATACACAAAAATGGATTGTAACCTTCCTATGTTAGATAAGAAGAATATAACAAATGTAGCACTAGTAAAGATAATTCTAAATAAAGAATCTAGAAAATCTATCTGTAATTAAATTTTGACTGAAATAAAGGTCGCAAATGGGAAGGTTTATGGGAATTTGTATGTTCCCTTTAAAATATCACCCCATAGCTACTAAACCCACACCAATTTGCCCATATGTCTCTATATGTTTCTATCTCTTCTACCTCTTATTCTTGCTTTTGAATTGTCAGCCTAGTAAGTACATATAATTAGCACATTCTTCCAATGAAAACAGAATGTAGTTTTTGGAACTTTATTTTTATTGGACTGGATTATCCTCTGATGCTTTAAGGGAGAAGGAAAGGTAAAAACTAATTAAGCTTTATCAGAAAGGTCTATGTAAATACAGCCATAAGCACTTACAGTAATGCTGCACTGAGTCCTCTATCAAAAGAAACACAGGATTTCTTGTCTCTTTTTTTGTAAACATAATGTTTCAGTGTCTGACTTCCTCTCTCAGAAACATCCTTAATTCCCGTGACCAGAGTCTGCACAGTTCTCTCCTCTCTCCCCTCTCCTGCTGCCCCCTCCCACCACAATGCTAGGAACTCCCTCCCCCCTCCCTTAGGTATGAGTGATCTCAGCTATAATGGCTAAACTGCAGGAAGGAAGCTACTTAAAATGGCAGCTGCTATCTTAAGCAAATGGAGAAAGCTTCTAAAGCTGTTTAATCAGGTATGTTAATGGTTTCTGCAGGATAAATATAGTGTTCTAGGTGGCACTAATGTGGCAAATCTATTGGCAGTAAAATGCCAAAATGACTTTCCTTCACCTTTAACTATTAACTAGCATAATTATCTTTGCAGCTTCAGTCTCTGCATACTGTGTCTGTTGATCTTACCTGCCTTATGTGTCTGTCACCCACAGGCCCAGTGCCTGCAGACTTCTCTGCTGCACATAACAGTAAAGAATTAGTGTCTGCTTCAGTTCATCACGTCTATCAAAGACCACTTACCTCCAGCCCACATTGCGGAGAGTCTTCTAGTAATCCAGGTGAAACTGTGGAAAGAGAATAGAGAACAAAGTTGGATACTTTTTTTACATTAATCAGTAGAGTCAGTTTTGGTTCTATTATTGTATCTGGTTCACTTCCTAAACTTGATTCTTGCATCTCCGATGTAACAATTATTTCTCTGCATGTTGTTTATCCTCTTTATCCTGGCATTCTTCTAAAATATTGTGCATTACACATAGGTTTTGATCTGAGAGATCCTGCTGAAAAGATTAATCATGTTCTAGAGAGATTCGGTATGTTCACTATGTTTTAGCATTTGATAGAAAACAGCTTTATGCTTTTGGTCAAGTATGTATGTATGTATGTATGTATGTATAACGTTATTTATAAAGCGCTACTTATGTACGCAGCGCTGTACAGTAGAATACATTAATATAAACAGGGGTATTAAAATAGATAAATACAAAGTATAACAATAAGCACAAATAAATACAAGATACAGTTGCAATAAGTTAAGAGTCAAAGACACAAGAGGATGGAGGTCCCTGCCCTGTAGAGCTTACAATCTTTACAAGTACATTAGAGGGGATTATAGGCAGATGGGGGATGTTCTTTTTTCCCATAAAAACAATCAACGCACCAGAGGCCACCCCTTTAGATTAGAGGAACGGAGCTTCCATTTGAAGCAGCGTAGGTGGTTTTTCACGGTGAGGGCAGTGAGGTTGGGGAATGCCCTTCCTTGTGATGTGGTAATGGCAGATTCTGTTAATGCCTTTAAGAGGGGCCTGGATGAGTTCTTGAACAATCAGAATATCCAAGGCTATTGTGATACTAATATCTACAGTTAGTGTTGGTGGTTGTATGTGTGGTTTGTGTATGTGGGTGTATGGATTGGTGGGTGTGGGTTGTGTGTGCTGGGTTTACTTGGATGGGTTGAACTTGATGGACTCTGGTCTTTTTGTAACTATGTAACTATGTAACTATATGGGAGGGAGTGTGAGGTTAAAAGTAAAGCCAAAGTACAGTAAGGGCAGTGACACACAGGGAGTTTAGTCGCCCTGCGACAAATCTTCTTTGTTGCAGGTGACCAATCTCCCCGCAATGCCATCCCACAGGCTAGAATGTAAATCGCCGGTGGGATGGCATACGTGCTACTGCGATTTGCTGAAGTTGCCTTCAGTCGCCTTGAGAGGAAACTTCGGGCGACCAGCCAATCGCAGCCGCCGCGTACGCCATCCCACCGGTGATTAAATTAGTCAGCTATTCCTGCTATCCCCTTTGTTGAAGTTTACATCTAAATCTCTCCACGCTAACCTCAACGCTATTTGTTGTATGTGTAAGAGATGTTAATGACATATGATAACAAGACCTTCATGTTGGGGTTTTCACAGTGCACATCTATTGGTCAAGGAAAAAACCCCTCTGTATGTACTTGTTAGGGCAAGTAACCCAATAACCTGACTGAAACTATCAACCCTCAGTGATTATGTTATATTACTGGTCAGCATACGTAAGGGGTTGAAATAAAATTGCATGGATATGACATCAATGTCAGCTTTCTCTGTGCATATATAGGTGGTTAATCATTTATATTTTAGATGACTGATATTAATGTTTTGAAATGAAATGTAACTAGTTTGACTAGGCTGTAAGAGCTGATCTTGCTTGTGTACGTGTTTGCTTCCTTTCATTAATTGTTGCAGCAAAATATGTAATCACAGTGCAATGAAATGTACCAGGGTAATTGAATCATTTGCACATGAAATGCCATGGTGTAGGCAACGCATTTTCAATTAACGTGACCACAATTTCCCAGGTTAATAGCATTAGATTCCAGTAGGAACTCTTCTATCCAACCTTCCACCTTAAGACGTTAAGGGAGTTAATTATTCATTCACTGCCCAGTGCAACGTTTATTTACATGTACAATATCTCAAGCTTTCCTTTAAACTTCAACAACCGCCAGTCTATCAGACCTGCCGGCCTATGGCTATTGGTGCAGACCATAAATCAGATAATAATGTAAGAAAATTCATTTTTATGAATTAATTAAATCTATTTTTGAGGTAAACCAATCCTTAAAGTGACACTGACACTAAAAACTATTCTTCAAAATATTAATGTATGTAAAAAATTATCTATAGGTCATGTTGATCATTTTTGATTGATAGGCCTGCTAGTGATGGGCGATGTAATTCGGCAGTCATAGAATCACAGCAAATTTCCGTGTTTCACCATTGGAAATTTTTTTCGCGAAACGGGCCTGTGTCCAAAAAAATAGTTGCAAGTGTAATGTCATTTTTTTGACGTGCGTGGCAATTTTTTTATACACATAACATTTTCACAGCCCTGCAAATTTTTCGCCATTACTCGAATCTTTTGAATAATTCGCAAATTTTCCGGCAAAGCGGGACAGATTCGCTCATCATTAAGGCCTGCTTAAGGTTATTGTTACTTGAAGTCCCTAAACTTTGCCAGTCCGACTGTCCCTTTTCAGCCTGTCAGTTATAGCTTCTAATGCTAACAGGCTCTTGCTGCACAAATATGGCAGCCCCCTCATAGAGTAACATGTGGGATTATATTGGAAATATAAAAGCATTGGGCAACTAGAAAGGGAAGTTTGAGAACAAACTTCATGTTGGGTTGAAAAACTGAAGTCACTGAATTAAATTTTTGTTGGAGGGGGGGTTGGACCACACCATTTTGTTGGGGGGGGTTGGACCGTACCATTTTACGGGGACAGGGGGTGATAATGATACAGTTTCATGGCCCCCTCTAACTAAAGATCGGACCATACCATTCACTTTACTTTCCCCTCCAGACTCACCCTGGCATCAAACCAATAAAATTCTATAGGTGAAATATGATTGGCTGTTGGTGGCTCTGCCCACTTTTCAAAACTAAAACTGCAGTCCCCTATTGACCAACTCTGAAAAGTTTGGGGACCCTGGGGTTAATACTGTGAGAATGGCAGCAGGTTGAATTTCCCCATTGAAAGTCAATAGGTAAAATCTGAATGGCTGTTGATGGCTCCACCCACTTTTTCTAACCTTGAACCGCAGTTACCTGGTGCCTAACCCTGCAAAGTTTAGGGACCCTGATGTTATTACTGTGAGAATGGCAGCAGGTTGGATTTCTGCCAAGTCAATAGGTAACATCTGATTGGCTGTTCATAGCTCCGCCCACTTTTGGGCATCCAACAATCATCATATTTTCATTCAAGCTGACCCCATGAGTATGTTATTCAAGTTTGGGGAGTGTAGCCTCAAAGCCGTAACTGTGGCAGCAGTTTCAATTTCCCCATAAAAGTCAAGGGGTGAAATTTGATTGGTTGTTGTTGGCCCCTCCCACTTTGGGGGTCATCCAACAAATGTCACAGTTTCATTCAGGGTGACCCCATTATTATGTTATTCAAGTTTGGGGGGTGTAGCTTCAAAGCTGTAAGTGTGGCAGCAGTTTGAAACTTTTCAAAGCCTTTGAGTGCTCCCACAAACCCTTTCTGTGTAGTTTGAAACTTTTCTCTGTCAAAGTCAATGGAACAATTGGGGTGTTCGGAGCAGCGCCACAAAAAGACAGGGGGCGGGATCGCTTAGAAAAGCACAAGCAACCTGCTCCACTATAGGGCGAAGAAGTGTGGAGAGTTTGGGTGTTGTACCCCTAAAACTGTAGGGCGTTTAGAAAATGGGGGGCGCTAAGAATAAGAAGAAGAAGAAGAAGCGGAAGAATAAGCTGAAGTCAAAGAACAGTAGGTTGGGTTTTTCAACCCAACATAAATATATTTATGGCAAAATTCTAAACATGCAAAGACAATGTTATGACAGATGCAAAAAGGGTATCATTTTTGGTGTCAGTATCTCTTTAAAGTGCCAGACCTGCAGTTGTGAAATCATTTTGTTGATGTCTATAACTCCTTTCTATGCTCGATAGAGTAGGGCGACCAGATCACTTGAAAATTCAGGGGCATGCAAAAAAAAATCCAGCTAGCAGGGCTGAACTTATTACAGTTTTTTTAATGCAACCAGTATCCCGCAACATGTATTTATTAGACATGTCCCTGAATTTTTGAGTGCTTTGGTCACCCTAAGCTAAAGAATGTTTTACAGTAAAGGAGCTGTTCACCTTATAATTAACTTTTAGTATGATGTAGAGAATAATATCTGAGACAATTTGCAACTGGTCTTCATTTTTTATTATTTGTAGTCTTAAATTATTTATTTTTTTGGTTAGCCACTCTGCAGGTTTGAATTGCAGCAGCTATTGGGTTGCTAGGGTCCAAGTTACCCTAGCAACAAGGCAGTGGCTTGAATTAGAGCCTAGGATATGAATAGGAGAGGGTTTGAATAAAAAGATAAGTAATGTATAAATTGCCTCATGGATAAATTGCTGCTGGGGTCAGGGAGCCCCATTTGAAAACTTGAAATAGTCAAAATTGGCCATTCTATAACATACTAAAAGTAAACTTGAAGGTGAACTACCCCTTTGATATGACTATTTTTGATCAAAAATTCCTTTTTTAAAGGAACAGTAACACCAAAAAATGAAAGTGTATAAAAGTAACTAAAATATAATGTGCTGCTGCCCTGCACTGGTAAAAGTTGTGTGTTTACTTCAGAAAGTCTACTATAATTTATATAAATAAGCTGCTATGTAGCCATGGAGGCAGCCATTCAAAGGAGAAAAGGCACAGGCACATAGCAGATAACAGATAAAACACTATTGTATTCTACAGAACTTATCTGTTTTCTGCTATGTAACCTGTGCCTTTTCTCCTTTTTTCCAGCTTGAATGGCTGCCCCCAGGGCTACACAGCAGCTTATTATATAAATTATAGTAGTGTTACTGTAGCAAACACACCAGTTTTCCAGTGCAGGGCAACAGTGCATTATATTTTTATTACTTTAAAGCTCTTTCATTTTTTAGTGTTACTGTTCCTTTAAGCAATATTGAAAAACACTTTGTGGCGACTTCACTTGTAGCTTTTCTATGTGATTTGCTGAAAAAAGTTTCCAAGTAGGCTTGTTTTTTTTATCCAAAATATACATGGAGTAATATCCAGTGTGTTTGGAATAAACAACCTAAAGTTTGATCTCTCCATCTAATGTACAGTTATCGGAATAATAACATTATGCAAAAGCTGTAGAAGTTCTGGAAAATAATAGTTTGATGATATTAATCTGTCATCAAATGCCTTAGCAAATGTCATAATTATGTTATTTAAAAGAAATAGGACTGATTTATGGATAGAGATGCACTTATATTATAAATCGGAAATACATTTCTCAACTTCTGTTTTCGGCATTTGCATAAATGTATTAAATTGTCTGAAAATGACTCGCAAATGGATCATTCAAATTAAATGAATAATGAATCAAGGTTGCTTAAAAGACTGGCGCTTGGAGACTGTATCTGCATATGTAGAGTACTCACACTTTGTGGGGGTTTTAGTTATAGAATGCAATCTCTATTAGCAGCGACGCGTTTTACATATGGAATACATTGCAACTTTGGAAATGATATCAATGATAATAATACCAACATTTCACTGTGGCAGTCGCTTCTGCTAGAAGATAGGTTTTTGTGTTTAAGTTGTTTCAAATTACAAGTTTAGACAACAGTCTTTAAAGGGAAACTATTTTAAAAACATAGCTTTTGAGTTGTGTACTAAAGAGTAAGAAGTTGAGAATAAGCACGGTGGTCAGAGCTACCACTTTGGGGATATTTTTCTAGTTTTTTATTAATTAGGGAACAATGTAATATTCAACCTGATGCAGGAAGCAATAACAAGACTTCTTTAGCCTAAAGTCAGTCTAATATTGCCCCTTTTGGGTGAACTACAGGCCAAATATGCTGTCTGATGTGCCCCTATGAGGCTAATTAGAATACCCCCATACCACACTACCCCATAAAAACCATAGAAAACACAGGGGGAGATTTACTAATCCACGAACGGTCCGAAGGTGTCCAAATGCGTTTTTTCGTAATGATCTGTATTTTTGCGACTTTTTCGTCGCCGTCGCAACTTTTTCGTATATCCAGCAATTTTTTCGTCACCATTGCGACTTTTTCGTATATTTTCCGCGACTTTTTTGTCGCTGTCGCGAAAAAATCGGATTGGTTTTTCCGGCGTTTACTATTGCGCAATACAAAAAAATCGCGACGGCAACAAAATAATCGCGCGAAATACGATAAAGTCGTGACGGCGGTGAAAAAGTTGCGACAAATACGAAAAATCGTGAGAGCGACGAAAAAGTCGCAAAATTTTTGTTTCCAATACGATTTTTTCCCTTTCGGGATTCGGATTCGTGGATTAGTAAATCTGCCCCACAGTGTGGCATTCAATACCCATATGCTTATTCACTAAGCCTGTGCTACCATTAAACATTTTGGAAAAACCAATAAGGACAATGGGATGAATTGTAAAGGGCAGCACACAGATAAAATCTAATAAAAAATTAAATCTAGAAGGACCAAAAGATAATGCCAACAAATGCACTAAACACTTTTGGCATAATGCCCTGAATGCATTTTATCCAGGGTTAAAGAGAGCCGGAGTAACAGACAAATGCACTATTGTTTGTTTTAGCTCACTTCTCTGTGAAGTTCATCTGTATCCCCAATATTAATGCACACAGAGAAAAAAAATTATAGTTCAAAATACCCTTTTATCATATTAATATCAAATATGTACCTACTTAAATAAAATGGTAGTACATTATTCACCAATTAGAAAACATGGTCCAGACTCCGTGTGCCGCTAAAAACCAGATAATGCATGTTTCCGCAGGTGTGTAACCTCCTCTTACTACTGGTGGTTGTATTTCGTATGATACTCATCCCATCAATCCTGACAATGTGGAGTTTCCCCTTGAAACTCAAAGAATGCGAGAAGAGTTTTTTAAAATTTGAATAAGCTCGAGATTTTACCCAACTTGAATCTTGCTTATTTATTGAAAAATTATAAAAATTATTTTTCTACTCATCATTTTCAGTGGGTCTACAAACTTTTAAAAAATTTGAAAAACTCCAATAAAGAAACAAAACAATTTAAAGAAGAAGGAAAGGTTAAAACTAAGTAGGCTATCAGAAAGGTCTATGTAAATACAGCCATAAACAGTTAGGGGTGTATTTATTAACACTGGAAACCACAGCTTTTGAGCTTTTGGCCAGGCTTTTTGTCACCCCTTTCCTCCCAACGATATAGATTCTACATCAGTGATCCCCAACCAGTGGCTCAGGGCAACATGTTGCTCCCCAACCCCTTGGGTGTTGCTCTCAGTGCCCCCAAACCAGGGAGTTATTTTTGAATTCCTGACTTGGGGGCAAGTTTTGGTTGAATAAAAACAAGATTTCCTACCAAATAAAGCCTACTGTAAGCTGATAGTGTGCATAGCGGCTGCCTAATAGCCAATCACAGCTCTTATTTGGCACCTCCATAAACTTTTATGATGCTTGTGTTGCTCTCCAAGTCTTTTTACATTTGACTGTGGCTCACGAGTAAGAAAGGTTGGGGACCCCTGTTCTACATTGTCAGCAAGGAAGGTGACAGTAATGTGCTGATATAGTGATGATGCAATACAGGTATGGGACCCGTTATCCAGGATGCTTGGGACCTGGGGTTTTCCGGATAAGGGGTCTTTCCGTAATTCGGAGATCTCTCCTACCTAAAATCTGCTAAAAGCATTATTTAAACAGTAATTAAACCCAATAGGATTGTACTGCCCCCAATAAGGATTCATTATATCTTATTTGGGATCAAGTACAAGGTACAGTTTTATCATTACAGAGAAAAAGGAAATCATTTTTAAAAATGTGAATAATTTGATTAAAATTGAGTCTATGGGAGACAGCCTTTCCGTAATTCTGTACTTTCTGGATAATGGGTTTCTGGATAAGGGGTCTGATACCTGCAATAAAAGTATAATAATAAAATAACAAGTGCCTTGTACTTGACAGTAACTAGCAAATAATTAATTGGAGGCAGAACAACTCTATTGTGTTTATTTAATGTTTAAATTATTGTTTAGTAGACAGGGTATGGAGAACCAAATCCCAGAAAGATCCCTTATCCGGAAAACTCCAGGTTCAGCATTCTGGATGACAGGTCCCATACCTGTACTTTATATATATTCAACAATAAGCAGCAGTCTGGCTTTATAAATATAGGCTTTGTATCTGTTATCTGCTATGTATATGTGGGACCTATTGCCCTATTTAATGGCAGCCCTATGGCTAAAAAGTACCTTATTTTAATAATCCATATAAAAGCTTCTAGGCAAAATGCCTAATAATAAGAAACCTTTCCAAGACAAAGTAAACAATCGCCCTTGCATTGTGGAAATGTGTAATGTGATGAAAACGGGATATATGACATGACAGAAAATGACCCCTCGGTGCATTAAAATTTATATTAAACCAGAACTTTGCAATTGTACATTATTTAACTTTACAATCATATCATCTGTTTGGCCACAGATTAAAAAACATCAGTCAGTGTCAGTTCTGGCCGTCTATAAATGTTTGAAAAGACATCTGCAATCGCATAGTGTGATTCCTGGGTGATATTTAACAAGTTCTTTTCAACATTTCAGCTCTGAAGTGTAATGCTATAAGTCTGCGAGCAACGTATGGAAGTCTGAGATGGGTTTCTGAACAGAAATAGGCTCATTTTAGCATACACACAAATGCCTTCACATTTCTGCATTAAAAATGTAGTACATATTTTTCTTTTAAAAAGTTTTAATTGGAATTTGTATTAAGCAACAATGTTATACACACAGCGTTCGTTTGTACAAATAGGCAAATAACGATAAGAATATCATTTGTAGAACATAACACAAACATTTAGGGGCACAGTTACTAAAACCTTAACATAAGCCAACCCTGTCTAACATTAACTAAAAAAATCAGATAGGAAAAGTCTATCGACGAGTAAAAGTCACAAAAAGTCACAAAAATTTTTTCTAGTTGTCGTGGAAAAACCGCACATTTTTGAATTTTCACATAAAAACCAGCGATAAAAATTTGAAAACCCAAGTTTTGAGACAAAAGAAGGATCTACTAGGAAAGTGAAGGGACATCTCTGCCATTGACTTCTACATGATCTCGGCAAGTTTTAGTTGGCGAATTCTTGGATTTAGATTTTTAGCCCTTTGGACACAGTAAAATTTAAGTAAAATATCCGATGGTTAGTAAATGGCCCCCTTAATATCCGTTATTTCTATTATCTGGCTGAAACTAAGAAAATAAATTACTCATTAGTAGTGATGAGCGAATTTTTTTGCCAGGCATGGATTCGCAGCGAATTTCCGCATTTCGCCATTGGGGAATTGTTTCGCGAAACTTACATGAAAATTTGCTGCAGGAAAATTCGGCACACAGAATTTTTTTTTGTCAAATTGGGCGTGGTTGTGTCAAAAAAGCACAGGAGACAAAAAAAATAGATGCGGCCGACAAAAAAATAGCTGCGGGCAGCAAAAGACTTATTGTGCAACAAATGCATTTCGCTAATTTTTCGCCGCTTCACGAATTTTCTTGCCATTTCGCAAATTTTATGGCAAAGCGAACCGGGACAGATTCACTCATCACTACTCATTAGCATGAATGTTCATGAAGTAAGAATATATAGAAATACAAATAAAATAAATTGAAATATAAGCCTCACCATGACCGCCAACAAAAATAGAGTAATATAGATAATAATATATGGGTAAATTGGTATTAAAACCCAACAAATATGTTGAATGCAAAGGGCCTGATTCACTAAAGGGCGATAAAAATTATCGCACGCTTTTTCGCGTTAAAAAACGCAAAATAACTTGCGCGCGATTCACCATAGTATTATCGCGTGCGAAAAATCGCCATTTTCGCATGGGGTATTTCTCGCACTAGTTTTACCGTTTTGCGTTAATTTCCGCGCTGAAAAGAATACGATCGCATGATTCACTATAACTTTTGCGCGCTAAATATCGCATTCGGCTATACGAAAATTAACACCTACTACAGGCAGGCGAAAAATTATAGAAAAGTACAGTAAATGATTTTTTGCAATAAAATATGGACTTACAGTGTTATTTATTCAAGTCTGTGTTTCCCCTAGAGTGACGCAGCCGCCAGTTTGCAGGGAAATGGTCATTTTTAATACAGTAATTTTCTGCAAGTATTGGCGTGTATGGCTAACATGGCGTGTGTTCATTTGCGCGACTATTTCTATTTGGCTACAAGTGATGAAATGTTTCACCAGGCATGGATTCGCAGCAAATTTTTGGACGTGCGTTGAATTTTCGCGGAGGATTTTTTCATGCATTTCTCAAAACAATCTGCCAATGGCAAAACGCATGAAAAAATTCGCCACGCAAAAATTCACCGCACATCCAAAAATTGATACAAGCGTCAAAAAATAATAGTCACGGGCAACAATTTTTTTGCCCGCACAACATTTTTGCCGTTTCATGGATCTTTCGAAAGATTTGCTAATTTTTCACTAAAGATAACCAGAACACATTTGCTCATCACTAGTGGCTACTATTTATAAGCATCTACTATTTATATGTGGCTAATATTTATATACACCATTTATATGCGGCAACAATTTTTATACACTATTTCTATGCTACCATTCATATATGCGGCGATTATTCGCGTAATTTAGCGCATGTACCGGCAAATACCGCATTGAAATAGTCTTTTCGCGAGTTAAATAACGCATGCAATATCGCGCGTAAAAAAGCGCGAGTATGCTTATAGTGAATCGTGCGAAAAATCGCCAAAATGAAGACGCGGTAAAAATTTTAGCGCACAATAAAAATAGCGCACGTTTTATCGCCCTTTAGTGAATCAGGCCCAAAATCATGAATTGTAATTAAATCTTAATCGAGAAAAGTGTTCTTTTTCCTGACTTCCAAATAACTATAATTGTTGCGTGCATCATTTTTTAGACGCACATCGTTTTTTTATGCGCACAACAATTTTTTTTTGACGCGGATGACAATTTTTTGACATGCTGTGAATTTTGGCGCGGCAAATTTTTTGCCTGTTTCATGATACAAATCTGCCAATGGTGAAATGCAGCAATTCGATTCACCACAAATCCACACCTGGCTAATTATTTCACCCATCACAACTTGTATATGCATCTCTATATTTACTATGATTATACCGAAAAGGG
The DNA here is from genome assembly GCF_000004195.4 of Xenopus tropicalis. NCBI lineage: Eukaryota > Metazoa > Chordata > Amphibia > Anura > Pipidae > Xenopus > Xenopus tropicalis. Next base: position 34,996,236 of record NC_030681.2, on the reverse strand, counting down.
TTACTTTCAAAGGAACATATAAGTATCTAGAGATATCAGTTTGTGTTGGGACTAATGGGCTGATCCAGTTTTTAAAAATGGACCTGCAAACAGCAGCAAACAGGAGTTGAATTAAATGAAGTTTTCCTTAGATAGTACATATTTTTATTAGATGTATCAAACTATTTCTTTATTTAAGGCTGAATCATTAGAGTGTGCCAGTGTGCGGGTAGGTAGTTGGCACTAGGCTTTGTCTCTAATTATACTCTATGCACGCCACACACCCTGTAACAATGACTTTCCCTTGGACCACCTCTCAGATGTTATCAATATTAACTTGTTAAGAGGTACTACACCGAGTGACATAGCTGAGTTAAGTAGAAAAGATATTATTGATATGTGAAATTACTGATGAAGTTAGAGCCGCGCTCCTGAATTACATTTGTCACATCCACATTTTGCTGTATTTGCATAAATGCTTTAAAATAGTAATTCCCTAAAGTGATTTACAAATGGACTCTACAAAACACATTCATTATTAATCAAGGTTGTTTCAAAGGTACTTGCATTAAACATTTGCTTTCAGTAGCTAAACCAGAGTAACGATCGCTACAAATTTTCAACCGTGCTTTTAAAAGCAGCCCATATAGGATGCTAATACAAAACTTTCAGTCAAGCATTGCCCAGATAGCTATGGGTAACCCAGAATGGTAGCTTGGAGGTAAGTCTTGCTGCACAGAGGGTAGTATACATTTCTAAATGTCAAAAAGGATATCTAGAATCTACAATATCTAGAAAACACTTGTTACAACTAGTACAAGTATGGAATCCATTATCCAGAAAGCTCCCCATAGACTCCATTTAAATCAAATAATTTAAAACATATGTGTCAAACTGCTGGCCCACGGGCCACATCTGGCCCGGCATGTAATTATATCCGGCCCGCTGTGACACATGCACGTAGGATTGGCGCACGCATTTGCCGTCATTAAAACAGACAGAGAGAGACAGAGAGAGCTGGTGGGAGAAACCGGCATGGTGCGGAGTTCTGGCGCTTGCTTGATTTTTTGGCTGACACAGGTACACGGGGCAATATGGCTGCTGGCACAGGTACACAGGGCAATAATATGGCTGCTGGCACAGGTACACGGGGCAATAATATGGCTGCTGGCACAGGTACATGGGGCAATAATATGGCTGCTGGCACAGGTATGTGGGGCACTAATATGGCTGCTGGCACAGGTACACGGGACAATATGGCTGCTGGCACAGGTACACGGGACAATATGGCTGCTGGCACAGGTACACGGGACAATATGGCTGCTGGCACAGGTACACGGGGCAAATGTTTATCCTGTTGGGCCCGCAACCTAAAGTGTGTTTTGAATTTTGGCCCCCTGTGCAATTGAGCTTGACACCCCTGATTTAAAATGTTATAATATATATCCTTATAATGATAGTGACACGTTTCTATGAGTGGTCACTTTATTTTTTAAAACAGTATAACATATATTAAATACCAGTAATTCAATATGGTGGCACTGTTTGCCCAGTTCAGTCAGTAGCTACAAATTAGAAGTGGGCTTCAGTCTTTCTAAATGTATAGTTGATGTATTGATGTACTGGGGCAATGCATGAAATAAACTAACAGTCTAGATTACAAGTAAAAAGGGACTATAACTCCAACCCAGTCTTATTAAAAGGTAAAAGGACCAGCACTCTCCATGATCATAGTTTACATAGCCTATATTTTGGATATTAATTCAACAACATTAAAACAGCCTGACAAGTCTTTTTAAGTTACCTTTTTTTACTGTCATAATACTTTAATATTCCATATCTCTACAGGTATATAACTGACTGTAAGCGAGCTGGCTAATGAAGGAATCTCAAAGACATTATTTTATGAAAGCTAGCTATATCATGGTCCATCTTTAGATGAAGAGCAAGAATATTAAAGCTCAGTGGAACACGGAGAACAAAGAAGGCCATGAAATCCTCTGTTTCCCCACAATTATCTGCAGATTCCTTGAAACTTCTGAAGGAAAATGTTTAAACACACTAGTTTACTTTTTTAATATTTCATTCTTGAAAAGTCATTAAGAATACAAAGCAGATGGTCCGTCATTGTAGATTTCCCTTTTCATATTGCCTAAACACTAGAGATCAATAAGTCTAATATAAACAGATGATTTCCATAGCAGGGTTTATAATTAGCTGGCAGTGAATGTACTCAAACTCTAAAATAATTAGCAGAAGCATGTGGTTCACCATTAAAACCTTGTGGCTTGTCCCCATTTACATTTATAATTATTAAAGTTGATTATGATGCTTGTGGTATGAGTCCAAAATATAACTGTATATAAAGTAACAAGTTAATTATATTGGATTGAATAGTCAGTGTAATCTACATTTAATAAAAAAAACAAGTCATTTACTGTGTTTAAAGAGTGAATATTCATCTGATTTCTCTTATTATGGGTAAAACTATATTAGTTAAAAAATAGAAAACATCAGACCTTTAACCTGCATTTAAAGAGCATTAATTCATCTGATTTTTCATATCATTGGTGGAAATATACTACTGAAAAAATATTATTCATTATTTATAAACACATAAATAAATGTAACACATATATATATATACATAATAAAAAAATCAGCTATAATATTTTTCAGTAGTTTATATTGCTTAGAAAAGCTGAAAATGGTGAAAAAAGGCAAGCGATCTTCTGGATCCCCACCGGAATTTTCTAAACAATACACACATTTTTATAAGGTTCCCCAACAGTGTGGTAATACTCTTGAAAACCCCATTTCCAATTCCATGCACTTTGGAACTAAATGAAACTTACTGTTGAGGTTATACGCAGTGGAATTCCATGGAGAACTTATGGACCTTCCTGTACCTGATTAATGATATATTTAATATAGTTACATAGGGCTGAAAAAAGACCATCAAGTTTAACCCTTCCAATTAAACCCAGCACACACAAACATGTACTGACCTATCTATACACTCACATACTGTACATAAACCATATATACAAACATTAATACTAACTGTAGATATTAGTATCACAGCAGCCTTGGATACTGAGCTTGTTCAAGAACTCATCCAGGCCCCTCTTAAAGGCATTAACAGAATCTGCCATTACCACATCTCTAGGAAGGGCATTCCCCAACCTCACTGCCCTCACTGTGAAAAACCACCTACGCTGCTTCAAATGAAAGCTCCGTTCCTCTAATCTAAAGGGGGGGGGGGGCTGGTGGACTGGTCGTTTTTATGGGAAAAAAGAACATCCCCCATCTGCCTATAATCCCCTCTAATGTACTTGTACAGAGTAATCATGTCCCCTCGCAAGCGCCTCTTTTCCAGAGAAAACAACCCCAACCTCGACAGTCTAACCTCATAGTTTAAATCTTCCATCCCCTTAACCAGTTTAGTTGCAGTCTCTGCACTCTCTCCAGCTCATTAATATCCTTCTTAAGGACTGGAGCCCAAAACTGCACTGCATACTCACGGTGAGGCCTTACCAGGGACCTATAAAGAGACCACTCGGAATACAATGACTATTTAGATTTATAAACAGTCATTGACTGAGGTCATGCTCACTTGTGATTGGCTGCAATTTACCACTTCCTTTCTCCACTACCAGCAGGGAGGTTAGGGTATAACATATACATGCATTATATGGCATACGTGACTTTCATCACGCCCTAGTACCTGATGTTTGCCAAGGGTTTGTCAACTGCCAATAATATATGATATACCGGTAAATGTCAACATTTTGTAATTAAATATAAAAGCAATAAGCATTAAAATGCGGAAATAGCATGTTTTCTCACCCCACATTTATATTTGTATCAGTGGTCTCAAACTTTGGTTGAAAACTATTATGTTTTATGCTTGTTAATGATTTCCTTTTGTTTAGAAATTTTTTTTGAGTTGTATCACCAGCTTGGTCCGTCCTTTATCCCCATGTCCGATTACAGTGTAATATCATGAAGTCAAAATGCCATAATAATCTTTGTATGTAAGATAACAGCAAGATGATTGACATAGTGCTGGGAATCTGCACTCTCATTGGTGAATTCTCTTGCATCTGTAAATAATTTCTTATTTTTATGTGTAATTAAGATTTTTGCCAACGTCTACAGAAAACTAGGAGGGTGCAGTGAGACAGCTTTACTGTTGGGCTTAGTGTCCCTTTAAACCAACATTTCAAAGTAAGCAGATAATTGGAGAAAATGACGCATAAAAGTCCCCACTCCTGCCATGTTTGCAATCAAATACTAAAATCAGCACATGGGAAATCCACTAATCTTTAATAGGCCAAGTAGAATTTTTTTTTTTTTTTTTTAAAACCAAAGGGTGGTTTTCCCAACACATCTCTGTACCTGAGGAGACTGAACCCACTACAAAAGGACAAGCTGAAAGAGAACCCAAAAATACATGTGCCGATATTTAGACCCTGAGTGAGAGATAAGGTACATCATAACATAAGAAACACACAAACTATGATCAAAGGTCCACCGTGTAAATGTAGAAAGAGCAAATGATGAGTAAATCTGTCCCGAAAAATTTGCAAAACTACAGAAAAATTTGTGAAATGTGAAAAATTTGTGAAAAGTAGGTGTTGCACTACTTTTTTAGACGTGGTTGCAGCTATTTTGATGCAACCGTGCCCATTTTGACGCTACCGTGCACATTTTTACATGACCATGACTATTTTGACGCACGCTGAAATTTTTCACAGCAAATTTTCGCCGAAGTTTCCCTAAACAATTTGTCAATGGTGAAATGTGGAAATTCGCTGCGAATCCATGCCCGGCAAAAAAATTCGCTCATCACTAGAAAGAGCAGCTCACAGAATAAATTCCAGGCAAAGCTTCACATTATGCAGAGGCAAAAGAGAAAAATCTCAGCCAATGATTCTATTCTGGTTAAAGTTACGGCTGTATGTAGATGGTTTTTTTTCATTGGGTATATAGCACAGTGTACAGTTATAGCGCTGCAGCGTTAAGTTCTTGTGGAATGACTGTTATTCTTTCATTTTAGTACTGGTGGTTTTTATACCTCATAATAACAGCAAAGCTATGTCCTTTTTTTTTTTTGTTTCATAATTGCTTAACGGGTTTTCCTTTTTCTTGTATTACTCTTTATAGCAGTAGAGTTACAATAATAATAATAATAATTTTCCCAATTGTTTCTTCCCTCATGAGATTTTTATTGGGAATTAAAGAAATTATTATAAATCTGCCCCTAAATTTCAATACACAGATACACAGGGCACTTTATAATGAAAAAGGAAACATTTTATTCTTAAATTCTTACATAAATCCAATACATTCCAACCCCTTCAGCCAATAAAGGGGTCCTCATCAAGGGGCATGGAAAAAATATCATTAGTGACCATAGTGACATTAGTTGGGGTCGATGTTCCAGGTGACCGAACAATTTCTGAGCCTGCTCCTGTCATTGCAATAAGAGTTGGTTAGTGGAGAAATGTTTGTTATATGTTTTCTGTACTATTATTATTTAATTATAACTTAATTCTTTATTTATTGCTTTTTCAAAAGAAGTAAGAGGAGGGGGTACAGAAGAAAAAAGGGAGGGATAGAGAATTCTCTGCTTAGTACATAATAAAATCTGTGTATGCAATCGCATAGGACAGTGCTGTCCAACTTCTGTGGTACCGAGGGCCGGAAGTTTTATGCCCAACATGGTGGAGGGCTGATAATGGAAGCCAGTTCAAACCACACCCATGTCATCACAAGAGCTTTTAAGACCATACCCACATTAATGGTGCAGCAAAAACCCAAATGGTTGGTGCTCACTGTAGAGATTATCACCTTTAAATCATAGGTGAAAATTATATTATGTCAAAAAACCCATCTGAATAAATAGAACATGGACGAGTTTTTATGTATTAAGCACTGAACTTAAATTTTGTCAAATCTGCCCCTAGGTGTCTATAGTACTGTATTAAGGACATAGGTTTGTTAATATTTGTTGTTGTGGTTAGGATTTATTTTCCTACTGTGTTGCAGTCATTCCTGGTTGTTTGTCAGACTGTTAATATAGTGATGTACTTGACTGTAACACTAAAATTCTTACATTTTGGCTAGGGGTATCCATGTATTATTCTGTATAAAGTCAGTTATTAGTGTTGGTCGGTTTGACATGTACCCCAAATTCAGAATGTCAATGTCAATGTTGAGGAGAAAGTTTTGTATTAGTGGTTGTAGATTGTATGAGGAGTTAGAGAGCTTCTATTTGGTACAATTAGATTTCCACGCTTTCAAGGTTGCACCAATGCTGTTTAAAATTTAGTGGGATATTGTTTCCCTTTGTCCATATAATGTTCAAAAAGGGGGATATGGGTCTCTGTCTGTTCTGTTTCTAACCATCATTTGTTTATTGTTAAAATGTTATTATTTATTTATTATGTTGGATTAAAAAACCCAACATACTATTCTTCGACTTCAATTTATTCTTCCCCTTTTTCTTCTTCTTATTCTTAGCACCCTCCATTTTCTAAACGCTACTCCTCCTACAGTTTTAGGGGTACAACAACCAAACTCTCCACACTTCTTCGCCCTATAGCGGAGCAGGTTGCTTGTGCTTTTCTAAGTCATTCCGCCCCCCCGTCTTTTTGTGGCGCCGCTCTGAACGCCTCAATTTTTCTATTGACTTTGACAGGGAAGATTTTCAAACTGCTGCCACTCTTACAGCTTTGAAGCTACACCCCCCAAACTTGAATAACATAATAATGGGGTCACCCCAAATGAAATAGTGACATTTGTTGGATGATCCAAAGTGGGAGGGGCCAACTACAGCCAATCAAATTTCACCCATTGACTTTTTGGTGAAATTGAAACCACTGCCAAACTTACAGCTTTGAGGCTACACCCCCCAAACTTGAATCACATAGTCATGGGATCAGCCTGAATGAAAATATGATGATTGTTGGATGCCCAAAAGTGGGTGAAGCTGTGAACAGCCAATCAGATTTTACCTATTGACTTTAAATGGGGAAATTCAACCTGCTGCCATTCTCACAGTATTAACCTCAGGGTCCCCAAACTTTTCACAGTTGGTCACTAGGGGACTGCAGTTTTAGTTTTGAAAGTAAGAAAAATAATATCATAGGTACTGCTACCATTTTGACTGCTTGTTTTCTTCCCATCCAGGATGGCCATAGTTGTTATATTTATGCAATAATGATGGTATTGATTCTAGAAGCAGTGTTATGTAATCTTTGTATAGAGACAATAAGTAATTTGATTTTGTAATCCCTAAATATGTTATCTTTTTTTAGCTTATGGAAAGGTGAAGGCAAGATATGGGGGTAAATTTATATTCAGTGCCTCAGATTTATTAAAATGAATTTTAAAGTTTTAAGTTTCTCTGAATTGTTTGAATGTGTTCATAAGGTTGAGTAGTAAGGTTTTTGGTTTTGTAATAAAAACTAACAGATCATCAGTGAATGCTGCTGTTTTATGTTCTCTGTTATTCAACATTAGGCTTGTTATATCTGGGTTATTTCTTATGGTATTCATTAAAGTTTTCATTACCATAACAAATAGGATCAGTGACAGGGGGCATCCTTGATGGGTGCCATTGTGTATTCTTATTTAGTTGCTCACTTTTGCTGTAAGAGTGTTGTAGAGAGCCAAAACTCTATTGACTGTTGTTTCTTTTAATCGAAACCCATAGAAAGGCCCAAGACACCCTGTTAAAGGCATTCTCAGCATCAGTTGTTAATAACATTGCTGGGATACCTTTGTTTCTTTACATAGTACGATGTAAGCACAAAACCTGTCAGTTCTGGGTAGATTATCTGGAATGGGGGGGGTGGTAAACCGTTTTAATCAATTAGATATTCATTTGGCATATAATTTGGAGTCAATATTAATTAGTAGAGATGAGCGAAATTTTTTAGCAGGCATGGATTTGTGGCATAATTCTGCATTTCACCATTGTGATTTTTTTCCCAAAACCGCCACAGATAATCACTGCAACAAAAATGTGCTGAGTGAGGAAAAAGTTGCAGTTGTGTCAAAAAAGTCGAAGTCACATAAAAAATAAGTCATGGTCGCGTCAAAGAAGTCATGTGTGTCAAAAAAGTTGTGCGGTAGCGATATTCTGCAAAATTTTTGCCATCTTGCACATTTTTAAGGAGTTTTGCAAATTTTTTGCCTAAAAAAGGACAAATTCATTCATCACTATTAATGAGTGAGATCGACCTATAATTGCCACAGATATGGGGGCCTTTGTCCTGGGCTTGTTTGGGGATGAGGACGCTGTTTTCTAAAGAGATAAAATATGGGGGGAGAGAATCTAGAATAGTATCTTTATATGCCCTATATTATGAAGCTTCAAGTCCATCAGGGCCAGGGCTTTTGTTACATGGTAGTTCTTGAATGGTTTTGAGAGCTTGTCTTTTGTAGTCAGAAGGATTTCTACATGCAACTGTATACAAATGCTAATAACCAATATATGCCTTTTATAAACTACAAAAAATTTTTATTGCTTGGGGAACATTTGTTCACCTACATAAAATTAGACATACGCTATTAGAAGTGGCAGAATTAAATACATTTAAGGGGTAGTTTATTAAGACCCCCCCAGTGCTAGAGCGCTAAGGGATTAAAAATTGCACCCATTAGTGCTCATTCAATAAGTCTTGCAGGGATCTTGCTGGGGTCTACCTATACTACCTACCTATACTAGATAACTCCAAGATGTCTGATTGAAGATACAATGCATGCCCATATTTTATCAGGCGGTTTGACTAACCCCTGCACTCTCCTTTTTATGAAATAAATGTGACAATAAGCCTTGTAACTTCCTGATCTGTGTAGCCCCAAGTTCCTATACTTCTTGGAAGCTGTTGGGCCTGGGAGCACCAGGAAAAACATCAGGAAGGTAGATATACTGTATGTTTAGGACTGCTTTCCATACATCTTTAATGCAGAACTAAAAATTGAGCAGGTCACTGAATTGCAGGAGACTGTGTTGCACAATAGAGTGGTTATTGGGAAGGGGGTTGATTTACTATCTGAAAGATCCTTTTGGCCTTTATCTATATAAGAGAACAGGAAGTAACACAGGGATATTCTTGGTTTTCCTACATGGGACATTACAGATGACATCAAATGAACCCATAACTAGTGATGGGCGAAATTTCTGTGTTTCGGCATTAGCGGATTTTTTCATGTAATGGATGAAAAAAATTCCCGCAGAAAAATTTGCCGCGTGTCCAAAAATGGTCGTCCACATCAAAAAAAATTGTCGCCCACATCAAAAGAATTGTTAGGCGCCAAAAAGAATTGTCGTGGGCGTCAGTTTTTTTTGGCATACAACATTTTCACCTTTTTGAATCTGAATTTTTGGCCATAACAGTTGCAGGCAGAGTTGTCAGGGATTGAATTTAACTGGTTGTGGATAATTTCTAGAAGGATAGCGTAATAGAAGAGTTGGAGATTGGGTAGAGCTAATCCTCCTTGGTCCTGTGAGGCTATCAGTGTTTGTCTGGACACCCTAAAAGTTTTATTGGTGCAGATAAATTATGAAGTCATAATGTTTATGTATTTGAAAGTTTGGGGCAGAATATACACTGCAGAATTCTGGAGAAGGCATCAAAATTTGGGTATTGAGTTTCCATTTTAACCTAATTTCTAGCATTACGCATTTCTAGCATTCTTATGAAATTATGTAGGGGGCAATAAACTTGTTTTAATGTTAGTGCATTTTACATTGCCTTCCCTTTTCAGTTTAAAGGCTTACCGATTTAAGATTAAAATAAGTTGCGCCAGGAATTCTAGACATCTTATCGATGATGACAATGCAGTTGAGTAGATTAGCCATGTGGCAGTATGCAAAAATGTCTAACATGCATCTATCAGTAAAAACAAGATGCACGGAGAGAGCTGGCCTTCAGAGTGGGTGCTTCAGATCTGTGCCGACGTACGTGGCCTGACAGCAGACGAATGAAGCCAGGCAGCCTTTGACCTTGAACAACATTAATACTAAAAAAAAATGATATGAGAAGTCTCCAGCCGCAATAAATTAAAGTAAAAATGATTCTGTCATCTCCAGATACAGGTTGGAAAATTATGACTTTTAATATCCCACTACCTGAGGCCTATAATGTTATGTAAGAGAAAAATAACCTTGTGTGACAGTTTAACATTGATCGATGTGTCTGCCAAATGCAAAGAGATAAATAAGCAGGTGATGAATAAACAGCACTTCAAGTAAAGACATTACGCCGCATGCAAAAAATGACGCCAGGCACCTAAGAGCGGTGGGTGGCCAAAGGTTAGCCATTTCATGCCCACTCTGTAAAGCTGACTTAATCGCTTTCAATATTTTCTGTTAAAAAGGACGCTTAATGAGCCAATTTCAGAAGCTCAGAGAAACTGATTATTATCTCTGAGTTCCAACAGAGTTGGTTGTTTTCCAGCAGCCAGTTTTTTGTAAAAAAATCCTTCCAAACAGATTTAAAGGGAAAGTTAAAATGCACACTAGATGGCAATGTTGCGCTTTTAAAAAAAAGCAAATGTAACGTGAGCAGCCCCGTAAGGTTCTGTAAAAAGTCAAGGAAACTAATGCTTTAGCCCGCAGCCTCTTTTTTTCCTTCTATGTTTAAGCTTGTGATTGTATATTAATAATAATATCTTAAAATGATGCCTATTTATTTAAACATGATATGCTACTTGCACTCTTTAATCAGAGAAACATATTGCCTTCATTAGGTAGGTTCCTTATAAACAGCATAAACTTTTAAATTAAATAGGGAGCACAAAGAGGCTGATTTTAATCACTAATAATGGTTACTGCTCCAGTACCAGTATCTTTAAATTTGAGTTTTTTTTCAGTCCTGAACCACCAATCTGTGGATTCAGGCAAATGCCAGAGGGGCTGCTGTAGGACAGTAGGCAGTCACTATATTTTGGGCTGTTTTGGCCTCTGTGTACTTTAAATGCTGGGGCCTATTTTGAATCCCAGTCCAGCTCTTTTCCACATTGTAACCAAGGTCCCCATTGACCTGCATTGTATTAATGCATCAGTACAGGCTTTAAATTTAGGATTTTTAAGTACAGTAAGAACAGTAAAGCCTTCTTTTATTGGGTGACCTTGTTTGATGGCTGACCCCCGAAACCCTCACATATTGACACCTTGGGGGTCATTGACTGACAACAAGTGCAAGAGTACTAAGGAGTGCAAAAGCACAACCTTTAGTGATCATTTAAAAAGCACTTGCATCCAGGCTCTCTCTGCACCTCGGGCTGGATAAAAAAAAACCTTTCTAAAACGCAGCTCTGTCAGGTGCAAAGTAAACTTGTACAGGGCTCTAACATCATCATATGAACAATGCCCACTGTTTTTATATACATCACTGCAAAAAGCAAGCAGCAACTGTATTCTTTGGGAGCTCAGAGAGCTGTTGCAAGGTTTCAATGCACAGGGCAGGGTGCAAAGTACAGAAAACACAGTGGATTGCCCCCATTGTTTGCCCTTTACCCCTACCCTCCATTGTATAATTGACTATAAACTTTAGAGATGTGGTTGTGCAGCCTAAGGTCAATGACACATGGGCAGATTTGTCACCCACATTCAAAAATTGCTTCTTGAAAATGCCTTGGCCTATGCTAACACTGAAATTGCCCCAAGTGATGTCATTTACTTTTGCCAATTCCAACATTAGTGCAGGCCAAGGCATTTTCGGAGAGATTTGTCGCCCGTGGTACTGGTTTTTTAACGCAGGAGACAAATCTCCCAGTGTGTCATTGCCCTAAAGGCAGAACAATTGAATCACACTAACTACACTCCTTACACTGTTTCGGTCGACTAAGCAGTTTTTATTTAGAGACCAGCAAACATGGAATAAGGTACCAGAGCAGAGCTGAGTGGCAAACTTTGACTTTATTTAACATGGTAGGGGTCATTCCTGACCCCAGAATGTGCTGCTCTCTGCACTGACACCTGGGCCCACCAGGAGTTTTCCTGGTATCCTGGTGGGTCAGTCTGACACTGTTAGGGCAGGTGGTAAGGACAGGGTCCCAATGTGGGCTGCGCCTCCTGCTGCTCCGTTCCTTGTACATCAGAATGATGTGCAAGGTATAAGGTGGGTAGGGATTGACCAAACTGACGAAGGGAGGGTGTATCCCCCGAAACGTTGATCAAGGTGGTCACAAGATGGCTATTATGTTAGATATCTGCTCACTCCAGCCTTTATAGATTACATTTTGCCTAACTAACTGTATTGAAAACATTTTTTATTTTGTGCAGTCTATCTGTTTTCCCCAGTTTCATTTTTACACTGAACTGTTACTTTAAGAGTGGCTTGGATGATTTCATGAACAAGCATAATATCCAAGGCTATTGTGATACTAAAATCTACAATTAGTATAGATATTGGTATATATATATATATTTTTTTTATTTACAGGAATGAGGAATGTATAGATAGGTCAGTATGAGTATATGTGAGTTTGGAGGGGTTAAACTTGATGGTTTTTTCAACCCAACTTTACTATGTAACTATATATTAAACTTGAAGCTATAAGAGGGCTAAAGGGAAGCAATATAAATTCTCTTGAAAGAATAGAACACAGGGCTCTATCTAAAGTAACTTCTACCTTCTAAGCTTATTAGAAAAGCATCAGCATTTCAGCTGTATCACATAATTACCTCATCTATCTAAAAATCAAAGTCAAGTGAATGGTTACCGAGTTCTCGAGATAATTATTTTTTATGAATATTCATGATAAAAATGTGCGATTCAGGAATAAGGAAGTCAATTAAAGCGAGAAATAAATAAATAAGTTATAAAGTTGCTAAAAGCAATCTAAAGACACACTTTTCTTAGAAGGAAGATGATTTAGAGTTACAAGTAATTTAGGAAGAAGTATCCAATTTTGTAACAGTGGAACAGAACATTTTTATCACAGATGCATGAGATAACAGGTCTCCGGAAATGTGCATTCTAACTGCTAAATGTTACAGATTTTGGAAAATGAAGACTTCAAACTTGAAGGGAATACTTGAGTAAATGAGGAATACAAAATGCTGAAATAAGCTGTTTCTTAACAAGCCTGGGCCAAGATGCCAAGATGCATAAAGGTGGCCACACACGTGGCGATCTGACGATGTTTCATAGTCAGTGAAACATAGTCAGATCCGCCACACACCATTCAGGGCTGAATCGGCAGGTAAGGAGGTAGAAACAATAGGATTTCTACCTCCTTCTGCCGATTCAGCCCTGAAGGCAGATTTTGGTCAGGCGCCTTCTATGGCGCCCGATCAAAATTTTCTAACCTGGCCGATCGGCGAGTCGACCGATTTCAGCAGCCTCCTGCGATATCGGTCAACTCGCCGACTTGCCATACACGCACCAAATATCGTATGAAACGAGGTTTCATACGATATTATCGTGCGTGTATGGCCAGCTTTACCTGTAGGCTGGTTTGCAATCCTGACTAATAGGAAGTCCACATCTTCAAAACAACACACATTAAGGTAGAGTATAAACACCAGCCTATGTATTGCTACAAAGGCATGGATGTGGTACTTTGTGGTGGCCTTTCATCTCTCCTACAACATGGCATGTGGGACACATTCAAAAACACCTCCACAACCCTCACCCCCCCACTTCCAAAGAAAAATGTCCCCCTCTTGAGACTGCCCCTTTAGCTGCTGGCCTAGGCATAGACCCACAGGTTCTTCTATGGCAAACAGGGTTTCTGTTAGTGGAGAACATTCATGTGGCAATGAACTGGATGGTAAGTTAGCACAGGGTCTAGTATTATTACTAATAGGATTCTGTAGCAGGAAAACATGTTTTTTACAAAATGCATCAGTTAATAGCACTCCTCCAGCAGAATCCTACGCTGAAATCAATTTTTCAAAAGAGCATACAGAATTTTTTTAAATATAGTTTGGAAATCTAACGTGAGGATCAACATATTCTAAGTTTCCCTGGTGCCCTCAACCATGTGATCTGTGCTCTGAAAAACTTCAGTCACTCTTTACTGCTGCACTGCAAGTTGGAGTGATATCACTTCCTCCCTCCCCCCAGCAGCCAATCAGCAGAACCACAGGAAGGTAGCAGGATAACAGCTCCCTGGCACCTGCATTCATAAAAATGTCCCCATGTCCTGTCTAGTGGTAGATATGAGAATAGCACTCAATAGTAAAACACCCAAGTCCTGCCATAATCATAAAAAATATGACAAATCTGCTAACTAAGAAGCTTTATTTATCATGTGTTCAGAATTTGTCCAATCTGGTCATCTGAAACACTTCAATTTAGAAAAATAGGAGAAGGTGGACATTACTTATTGGACATAGGAGGTAAACCTGCTAGAACTAGGGGCTTTAACTAAGGACGGAGCTAAAGACTTTTGGGAAGTGGCACAGGAACCATTTGCCTTAATACAAACCCATAGAGCTTTACTTATGGCCAAGACCTATTTACATATTAAAGGGCATCTTCACCTTTCAAAGAGTTGCAGTAAATTTATAAACTGTGTCATTGAAATTAAATAAGCAATGTTGTTTCATTAGTTAAAATTTTATAATAACACTTATGTAATAATGTTCAGTACCCTTTCTTGTTCACCACTACCATATGAATGGATGTATTTGGCCAAAGAGCAAGCAGAGCAGCTCTTACTCAGATTGTAAGCTCTACGGGGCAGGGACCTCCTTCCTACTGTGTCTCATACCACATGGCACTTATATGTATATACATATATATATATATATATATATATACATATATGTATTTATTGTATTTATTTATTATATCACTTGTCCTCCCTGTGTGAAATTTTGTATTCTGTAATATTGTACAGCGCTGCGTACCCTTGTGGCGCTTTATAAATAAAGTTATACATACATTCATACATACATAAGACTTTATTGCTTGAACCCCCATATGTAAATAATAGGGTTGATCATTTGTATGTTTTTAATGGATGCCAGTCATCCTGCTGTTTTTACAGATCCACAGCACTCTATCCAACCAGCCATATGTCTTTATGAATAAACAGTAAAGCGATATTTGTACCCCCATACCTACCTATACATACCTTTTTTGGGGAAAAAAACTGCTGCTTTTTACACTTTCTTAACAAACATTGTAAAAAAAAATCTCTGTAGCTGAACCTTCATAACTACTGACTTTATTTTTCATGAAAAAGATTTCCAGACTAAGCAACAGTAGCACATTTATTCAGAGGGCATATTCAGCGTGGCACCTTAGGTATCATCATTTTATGAAAGGATTTGGTGCAGTATATGAAAGGTACAGAACATGGCCTTTGTTATTAATAGACACAGGAGATATTTAAGGCAATGTAATAAAAATGGCTAATGGAACAAACATGTTGAATGCAAACCGTTTTTCATCTACACATATTTAAAGGCAAACTCCACCCAAACACAACGTAAGTTTTTTTAAACGTAAACATAATTTGAAGCAACTTTGCAATATACATCAGTTGAAAAAATGTGTAGCCTTTTCAAGATTTTTTTATGTAATAATATGGTTTGGCACAGTTACTAAGCCTGTCCCCTTGTTTTCCTGCTGATCTGGCTGACTACTTTGAGACTCAAACAAAATGTACAGTAGTTGACTGTCCTCAGTCTGTCTTCAGCCTGCATTCTCCAAATCCCACAATTCCCTGCATATGTAATGTCAGTAAGGAAAAGAACAAAGTGTAATGCATTGTGGGTTATGTAGTTCCTGAATGCTGTCTGTAAGCTGTTTATAATTTATTACAATTTGTAACATCAATGTTTTAGTGCCTCCTCCCTGCTAGAATTTCAAATGATGCAGAAAGAAAACTGTTTTGCAGCTGAATTTCAGTACAGGTATAGGACCCATTATCCAGAATGCTCGGAACCAAGGGCATTCCGGATAAAGGATCTTTCCGTAATTTGGATCTTCACACCTTAAGTCTATTAAAAAATCAATAAAACATTAATTAAACCCAATAGGAACCTTTTGCATCCAATAAGGATTATTTCTATCTTAGTTTGGATCAATTACAAGGTACTGTTTTATTTATACATAGAAAAAGGAAATCAGTTTTAAAATTCTGAATTATTTGATTAAAATGGAGTCTATGGGAGACAGGCTTTCCATAATTCGGAGCTTTCTGGATAACGGGTTTCCGGATAAGGGGTCCGATACCTGTATATAAAAATGGTATTTATTCATACTTTTTGAAGCAACAGATCACAGTGATATATTAGGATTTTCTGTGTTATGTGGGGCTCTTCAACAAATTTTGGTTTAAAAGCCAGAGTTCCCCTTTAAGATCAGTTATGGGAATCCATAGCACTACATATACAGCAGCTCTGCAAGTGCAGCACTGTACACAATGTACATAATAAATCTTCTTACGTACTTAGTCATAACTTTGCAGCAAACATTGATGGCGCTATCAAGCTGGCCTGGATGGGCATTTAAAATTCACAATGTACTTCAAAATGCTAATTTTCAGTCCTCTTTTTTAGTACATTCCACTGATTGTGGCATATTCATCAATTTTTGCACAACTGTGAAAAAATTCAAGACTAGACATCACTTTTCTTCTGCACTCCTGTTTTGTTTTGTTTTCTTTAAAAAAAAAAAACCTTAAATGGCTTAGAGAAAGGAGAAATGAATTAATATTCACCAAGATTTTCTCCTGGCCATCCCTGCTGGCAGAATAACAGTTTGGGTTTCATCCCCCCTACTGGCTGGACACAGAAGAGTTAACAAGCAATCTAATAAATACCCACCCCTTTCCCACCCCCAGCAGTCTTTGGTTGATGTCCTGGATGGACATAAACAAGGGTGGGCATTCTCCAGGAGGGATGGCCATTAAAAGAAAAATGAATGAATTTTCTCCTTTCCTGGCCATCCCTTGGCAGAATAACAATTTGGGTTAGTACCCTAGCAACCAAATGGGAGGGACAAAGATGAATGCTTAACAACAGAAATTTAATTAAGCAACAGCTGCGGCCTGCAGTACAGAATACCAAACTGCGCCAAAGATGCAGGCCTGATATCTAATTTGCAATGCTTTAAAGAAAACTAAAACCTGAAAATGAATATGGCTAAGAATGCAATATTTTATATACTATATTTACTGCACCAACCTAAAGTTTCTGCATCTCAATAGCAGCAATGATCTAGGACTTTAAAATTGCCACAGGGGGTCACCATCTTTGAAAGTGTCTGTGACCCTTACATACTCAGTGAGCTCTGAGCAGCTGAGCTTAGGGGTCGTCCCTAGTGATCAGCGAAATATATTTTGCCAGGTATAGAATTGCAGCAAATTTCTGCATTTCGCCGCTGGCGAATTGTTTTGCAAAACTTCTGAGAAAATTCTCCAACAAAAAATTTGTTGTGCGTCAAAAAAAGTTGCGGTCGTGTCAAAATGGGCACAGGCGACAAAAAAAGACACAGGCAACAAAAAAATCATGCAACAGACACGTTTCGCAAATTATTTGCCGTTTCGCAAATTTTAGGCAAAGTGAAACGGGACAGATTCGCTCATCACTAGTCGTCACAAATTATAAAGCAGATAATGAAATTAGCCTGCAGTATAAACTGGTACTGCAGGGTGGATTATTAAATTCTGTTGCTAATTGCACTGGTTTCTGAACTGCCATGTAGTAAATATCTGTATATTCGTATATACAGTATATTGTGTGTTGGCCCCTAAGCTCAGTAACTGACAGCAGCACAGAGCATGTGTAGGGAATCAGCAGAAGATGGGGAGGATTTCCCTAAGTGCACTATTATGGTTTCCCCCTCCAAACGCCTGGAATATACAGCTCTTTTCTTGGTTCATTCCATAACAATTTGGGACAAATATAAATACTCAGCCAAAATTTTATCACCAACCCTTCTGGCAGCGCCAATTTTCGGCAACCCACTCTTCCCCCCAGGGCTCTCTCCCACCCCCTTTTACTAACGGATGTCAAATGGCTTCATATTCATATATAACTTTTACTTTCGATCAGGCCTCAAACGTGGCCGATAATCCAAGAAGACTATAATCCACCTTCTCCAGAAGCCTTTCACTACCAACAGATAAATCACTTTATCCACACAATCAACAAGGATAAATCCACTTTAACTCCCACCTATTTTAAAACAGCCTGTATCAAGTACCTGTACTCAAGGGGTTTAATCTCAAACCTGTATAGATTACTACTGGACGTATATTCAAAGGACCCTCTACCGTATACTCAGGCATGGAATATGGACCTTAACATCACAGATACTGATGAAAATTGGTCCCAGATATGAAGAGCTACAGCTAGCTGCTTCTAAAATGTTTCATTACTAGAAACCACATACAAAGTCTTCATGCGTTGGTATATGGTTCCCTCTCGCTTACATAAAATAAACCCTCAATTCAATAAAGACTGCTTTAGACATTGTGGCCAAACAGGTTCAGTGATGCATATCTGGTGGGACTGTCCAAAGATTTTGGTCTAGAATATATTTTATATATATTATTGCCAAATTTTGGAAATCAACCCAAATTCCCAATTCCCATATAATATTCCATTCCGAATGCAGAGACCTTATCCACTTTTGCATTTTAGACTAATATTGAAATAACAGTCAAGGTGAATAAATGTCAATGTGAACTTTATTATGGTCATATATACACCGCTCTCCCACAGCTGCCAGCCCTTTAGAGATTTTCACTCATAATGTGGGACCTCAAAGGCAACATTAAACTATAAACTTAAGATAACTGAACTTAATCATAAGTAAACCGTCAAGTTAAATCTGTAGTTCTTTGTTCTGTCCTTTTTTTCATTCTTTGGCCCCCACTTTCCACCATTTCTTTCTTTCTTCTTCCCTTCTGTTTCTTCCTTCTTAAGGATATATGCTGTTCACTATTACTATGTATTCTGGCTCCTGCAAAGGCACTCCCTTTCTCAGGTTGGACTTCATTCCCCACCACTGCAGATGATGTTTCAAATTCTAAGGAAACCATATCGCCTGACTCCAGTTCAACTGCTGATGTTTCCACTGGTCTAAAAATATATGTTGAATTGGGCACATCCATTATCTCGCCCATTTGACCAATCCTATTGTTGATGTTACAGTGATCAAGTATGTCATGAACTGCCTGGCAGACAGATGAGCTAGTCAACTTGATCTTGGAGATCCTTACTCAAGGAAGGGAAATCATTCCTAGAACAGTATCTATCAAAACTCCTACATACGTTAATCTCTGGACCCATCCCATCCCATCCCTGGTCCTCCAGACCTTTTATCCACATAGATAAGGCTTTGACCACCAAAACCAAAGATGTGGACGGTTTTAACATAGCCCCCGTCACCATATACAATTTCTTCTCAGCCTGATTCTGCTTTTCCAGAACTAAAGTGTGTCTCACAGCTGTAATAAGATCCAGCACATATCTCTTAAATGTTGATGGGGTCTCGTAGGAAGTTACACACTTCTGTGGAGGTGGGATTTTTCCATTGATTTTCATAGAGGCAGAGAAATCGCAACAGGTGTAAAAACTGCAGAAAGTAACTCAAACAGCAACTTCTGTAATGTTGAGGATACACTTCCCATTGACTTCTACAACATCTCAACAGGTTTTAGGCAGCATAATTCAATTCTCATATTCTGCAATCAGGCTTTTTGTAACTGGATTTCATTATTTGATAATGCCTTGCCTATTGAAAATATCCTTCTACATGAAAGTACAGGAAATGTACAATCTTTGTTTAACCTTTTTGTAACTTCTGCTTCTCTTCATTTCTTTCACCACTTCCCATTGCCTCCAGGAATCAGCCCAAAATATCATCACTTCCTTCTACTTCTGCTCCTGACCTATGTCCTATATACATTACTAACCTCATTCTCAAATACCCTCTATTATCCTGTCTCTTAACCTACCTTCACTAGGACTATTCTCAGTCTCTGCGTATTGTAATATGCTTAAAAGGCTTATCTATTTTAGGTGCAGATTAGAACTCACCACAGTAAAATTTCCCCGCTTTCTATCAATAGTCACATAATGATAATTACACATCTAAAAATCCTATAGGAAAGAATAGTGAGTGGGGGAATTGAACTGAGGTGATCTCTAATGTTACATTTGATAGATCTGCCCCTGATCAAATTTTTCTTGTGTCAATTAATACATTCAGTTCCCTGGTTCTACTTATATCATACAAATAGCATATATGTTTCTTTTTACTTGATATTTTATTGCTCTTAAAACCATTCACCCAAGGTTCATCTCAATTTCTTTTTATAAAACATTTACACTTTACAGATATATGGGGAGAATATACAAACTCCATGCAGAGAATGCCCAGGCCAGAATAAAACTCAGGACCGTAGCACTCCAAGGCAGATATACGCAGTGGACTCCCTTTCCTAAATAGGGAGTTCCAGTAGAGTTCAATGTCCCTTTGAGTTAGACCAGGGTTCCTCAACCTTTTATAAGTGTGAGCCATTTTCAACTTTTAAAAAGTGTTGGGGAGCATAAAAAAAGATCCAAGGGTTCCAAATAAGAGCTATAATTGGCTATTTGGTAGCTCCTATGTGGAATGGCAGTCTACAGTAGGCTCTGTTTGGCAGTTCACATGGTTTTTAATGCAATCAAAATGTGCCACTAAGCCATAAATTCAAAAATAAGCACCTGCTTTGAGGCCACCAGGAGTAACATCAAAGGGGAGGAAGAGCAACATGTTGCTCACGAGCAGGGCTGCCATCAGAAATCACGGGGCCCCTCACAACAAAATTTTCTGGGCCCCACCCTCCCACTGGCCCTCCCATCAATACAAGGGATACACAAGCATTGGTAGCGAGGGCCCCCTAAAACAGTGGTAGCCAGGGCCCCCCTAAAACATTTGTGGCCAAGGGTTACGTTTTGCATTAGTGCCAGGGCAGGGACCCACTAAAACATTGCTAGCCAGCCCAGGGCCCCCTAAAACATTGGTGGTCCTCCCCCAGTGTTCCCATACAATGGCCCGCTCTCCGCTGCTTCTTGACGCCCCCCCCCCAGAATCCTCCTGCTTCTTCCAGGTCCCCCTAAGCATCCTTCAGCTCCCCCCACCCAACATCCTGCTGCTTCTTCCAGGGCCCCCTAAGCATCCTTCAGCTCCCCCCACCCAACATCCTGCTGCTTCTTCCAAGCCCCCCCCAACATCCTGCTGCTTCTTCCAAGCCCACCAACATCCTGCTGCTTCTTCCAAGCCCCCCCCCCCAGCATCCTCCACCTTCCCCCAGGGCCCCTCCAAGCATCCTCCACCTTCCCCCAGGGCCCCCCCAAGCATCCTCCACCTTCCCCCAGGGCCCCCCCCAAGCATCCTCCACCTTCCCCCAGGGCCCCCCCAAGCATCCTCCACCTTCCCCCAGGGCCCCCCCAAGCATCCTCCACCTTCCCCCAGGGTCCCTCCAAGCATCCTCCACCTTCCCCCAGGGCCCCCCCAAGCATCCTCCACCTTCCCCCAGGGCCCCCCCCAAGCATCCTCCACCTTCCCCAGGGTCCCCCCAAGTATCCTCCAGTCCTCTACTGCCGCCGCCCTTCTGCTTCTTCCGGCTCCTCACCTGTGTCAACTCCGGCTTCATTTGTATCTTCCACTACGTCCTGAGCTCCCCGCTACATGTGCGCTTTTATAGGGTTGCGCCCCGTGCGTGTGACGTCAGTGAGCACAGGGCGCAACTTTATAAAAGCGCACATGTAGCGGGGAGCTCGGGACATAACAGCGGACGCCAGCAATGGAAGTAACAGGGCCCGGAGTTGATTGAAGGGGGCCCGAGGTAAAAAAAACTCTAGCACGGCCGGGCCCCCTTTAAACGCCCGGGCCCGGGACAACTGCCCCCCCTGTGCCCCCCTGATGGCGGCCCTGCTCACGAGCCACTGGTTGGGGATCACTGAGTTAGACTGAGCAGTTTTAGGACACAGGTAAATATGGTAAAACAATATTTCCTACAAACATTTAAACTAGGGCATTGATTATGAGCTGCTGTAATAAGAAATTGTCCTACAACCATTTAACCACTTCACAAGATGAATTGAAAGACATCGCATAACAAGAGGCTTAATATAGCAAGAAGAGAAATTACCCCTTGAGTGCGCACTGTGTTAAAGAGTATATGTAATCTATATTCACTTATCGGAAACCTGGTTTTACAGTGAAAGCAGTGCGGGAGAGAAATGATCCCTGAGCCTTTTCCAAAAGCATTTATAATGAGTTTATAATAAAATAATCCTTTTAATGGAATGATTTAGCTATACACTGTGCCGTGGGCTGAAGTGATGTTCTTTGCTTTCTTCTTTCAGACCCTACTTACAAAAAGCTGAAGCAGCATTTAAGGATCTTTACACTCTTCTTATCCTTTGGCTTAGCAGTCTTTTTCTTCATGTTAGTAAGTTTGCTGAAATGTAGAAAAGTCTCTGTTAAAATGATATAAAAATAGATCTCTAAAAATGTATCAGTAATCAGTGTATTAAGAGCTAAACTCACATTTTAATAAATCTGCCCTTAGAAGTCAGTATGTGCGTGCACTTCAGCTTTTTCCATTTGCGCAGCATTATTTTGGTACAATAACTTTGGGTTCAACAACTATGGGTATGGCTACCAACACCTTGTCTGGATTGATGCATCTTCTTATTATATTGGGATACGATGCATCTTCATAGTATGCTGGGGTATGTTGCATCCTCATAGTATATTAGGATATGATGCATCTTTATAGTATATTAGAATATGATGCATCCTCATAGTATGCTAGGGTATGTTGTATCCTCATAGTATGCTGGGTTTGTAGCAACATTTGAATTTAGCAATACTTTTAGGAAAGGTTTATGACTTAAAACAAAAGTAAACAGAGATAGAACCTCAGCTAAGTGGTCTGTAGAGGGTTCTTATTATCCCCTGGGATGGATAGTTGGACAGAGATAAAACTGTGGATAGTCGTCTTGAAAGTCTTGCTGCTGAAACTTTTATCTAGATGTCACATTTATCTAGATGCTTTGTACAAAAGTGTAGAGTCATTCCTATTGACTGTTGACTATGCCTAGTCTACTATCTGGCAAAGGGCCTTCCAATGGATATCCAATTTTTCCTGTCTTAATATTATTATATAAGTTTGGTTTCAGAGTTTCCAAATGTGTTCTCAGAATTGTCTGAGATAGCTCAGGGTTAAAAGCAGCCCCCCCAAGTTCTTTTCTCTTACAAAATACCTATTGGTGCCGATAGTTGTACCCCTTTGAATCCTGTCCACAAAGGTAAAGAAGGTATATGCAGTTTCTTAATTTAATGCCTACTCTGTACTCTATGTTTATTATTTGTTGGCTTCCCATAAACACACCTTCTTTTTGTACTCTGGACCTAACAGATGGTATAGCAAAGAAAAAGGTCCAAACACAACACTGTTTTCCACTACAAATAATCGAAATCAATGTTGATGCCAAAGTAATATATAGCAATACTTTTAAGGGCCATCTTGATAGAGAAGGGGAGTGTGTAATGGCTTTGGAGATATTGGCCAAATATCCAGAGAATTATTCTTTAGAGAAAGCGAAAACAATATATTTTATCTGTGCAGTAGGAAATGGAAGGCCAAGTCCCTAACTGATAAAGTCCAATTAATTTACCTGGTAGGCACCACTTTTTTGCAGTATGCACCTTACAGTTTTATCCTACATCTTGGTAAATAAGGCTCATAATCTTATAATCATTAAATTTAATTAAGGTATTTTCATTTTCCTGGTGTTGTTGGTACATTAATAAGTCTTGCATCACAAATCTCTCAAGGCAACATAATTTATGATTGCAGCATGGCCGCTCGAAAATGGACACCATTGTTTAGCATATTGAGGCTATGCATTAAAGGTACTTGTTCCATACAGATGTTCCCTGCACTAGGTGCCTTGTGTCAGTTCAGTCATTTCTGATTAATTGCGCACAATTACCACTATTGATATAGGGGAACCCTGGAGCTACTACCACCCCTAGCCTGGCTCTATTTCTATTTTCCCTCTGCAGGCTTCATCAATAGTTGCAGCAGACTTGCATGTACCATTGTGATTATTTTCCTACACAATTGCATGTACAATTGCAGCAGGTGCAACTTCCCATGTGGCCACTATATTATATAGGAATTATGGGGGGAAATGCTGCATTGTAATCAAAGAGTACAGCCCAGATTTCACTTTTCATAATGCATAAAGGTAAAAGGGGGGATGATTATATTTAGTTCCTGTCACATTTACAAAACATTTCACAGATGTAAAACAGTATTATTCTGCTTGGTGGCTTATTGTAGAGTCCATAAAAGCAAATGTTTGTTTAAAGGATTGGGATGCTACTTGCAGAGGAATAATGGATATTGAAACTTTCCTTCTCTATGGCTTAGGCTAACACAGACAACACTTATGTACAGAATTGAATAGGAAAGGTAGGGCAAAGCTTGAGGGCAAAACTCTGAAATGCTGAAGAGACCACGATGATAAGAAAGGTTACAACAACATTCTTTCTTGTGGCATTCTATGTGAGAATGAAAGAGTTTCAGATGATGGAAAAGTGGAAACAAAGTAGACTAATTCTTCGATGTATCCAGGTAAAGGACAATAAAAAACAATGATTTTTTTTTTCAAAAATATGCTTTCCATATAATAGAAAGGAGTACATATTGACCCAAGTTGTAGGTGTATTAGATTTTGACAAATGTAATATTTCCCCCATAATTGCACTCACCTACCTTTAATTCATGAGCCCTGTTACTGTTTATGCTCAACCAGATGTTATTTTGATACATTGATCATTACAAGAAATCTTCAGAACTTTACAAATTGGGGGTTCATCATTTCCTTTGTAGGACTATAAGTAGCAGCAACAAATCAGTGGGCATCAAGGATTCCACAATGGTTACAAAAGTCAAAAAGTAAAAAAAGTATTAATTAAAAATCACATTTTAAAGTTTAGCATCTCCAGTGGCCCTATGCATTTCATGCCCCATGAGCACGAATCTTTGAGTGCCTAGATGCCCCCTGATGTGTTGCTATTGGTTACCCCAACACTTGAACTATCCTTTCTACATGTTAAGTGTATTCTACATTAGTTTCCTTTGCCCCTTGTTTATAAGTATCCCACAGCCCTTTGGCTTGACACCCTAGGTCCACCCAATTTTTAATCAACTGCAACTTTTAATCAACTGCAACTTTGTTCATACTGGATCATAAAAGAGATTGTATAACTATACTGTAAGATAGCCCCCAGCACAGCTACAGCTAGACGATAAAGTGCTGCTCTGGAAAGATTGCACTTTGTATTTCTGAGAGATTAGTGGCTCTATAATAGCTTGGTTGCTCCCTGCCATCAGTGAAACGGCATTGGGTCATATAAGCCCCATTAATGACAACAAAAGCATGACTATACTTGTTTAGAGCACTGTGCTAGCAACTGATTTTGCCACAGTGATGTTCTAATAACTCTGTGTGCTCAAGTTACCAGGGGCACATGTTACCAGTTACTTGACCTGCTCCCCCCCCCCCCGATAGTTGCCTAGGGACTGATTGGTGCAACTGACCCTTACTCAAACACTGGCCTACATCAGCCAAATGCATAAGGGATAACACAGTGATGTTGGAAAAGGAGAGCAGCATAGAAATCATGTGGAATGGTACATGCCAGCATCAGGACTGTATTTTATTAGTCTTATATACCCCCAGATATACTAATTACCTTTAAGACAAGAGTAGAAATATACTCTGATTCTGGATACAAATACAAGGGAACTATAAGGAGCAAAAGTGCACCCCTTGGTGCTCATTCACAAAACATCTCTCTAGGGTCTTAATGGCTTTGAACCTAGCGCCAGATTTCCAGTCCAGTGCTAGATTCTAAGCCAGCCAGACCACAGACAGTTGCTTTTTGTGTAAGGCATATTAGGGGTTTGGTAGAGTGGACACCTTTGAGCAGGCAGCTCTGTATTCATGGTGAAAACACAGGTCTTTGTGCAGGGTATAGCACAAAGTACAAAAAAAAATGGCTTATTGCACCTGCTCCTGTTTTCTGCATGTTGCACTCTTCCCTGCACTTAGCAAATGACCCCCCCACCCAGGAAATAAAACCATTTAGTTCCCTGTTAATGGTTTAATGCTGTTTTCAAAACAAAGCCTAGCTACTGGGAGTATTTTTTTTCTTTATTTTTAAAAGGTTTTTACAATATATCTTCTGGGAGTACTTTATGGCATATTAATATGCATAATAATGTATTGTATTATTAAAGCAACAGCATTGGGTTTACTTAATAATAAGTAGTGACAGCACATGAAACAACCAAAAAAGGGGCACTGAAGGACTTTTCTAAGAGGGGAAAAAAATCCCTATTTAACTTTTATGTGCAGATAACAAGAGAAGCTCATTCGAGGGAGTAATTAAAAACGTTACCAGATATTTGTGTTGCTTTAGAACATGGGAGATTTCTATACAGATGGAGGGTTTAAAGGAAGTCGGTGATAACCACATAGTTGCGAGACTATAAAAGAGACCTTGATGTTTGACAGTTGTAATAACCTGCAGAGTACTCTAATGGCTCAGGGATCAGGTGCAGAAGTACAGCAATAACAAGAGCTGAATAATTATCTCAGCCATCTCTGTATAAGCAAAGTCCCTGAGTATAAACTATAGAAGGAGGCTTCTGCTGCCGCTCCAAGATTTCCCTGAAATGTTAAATCACTGAACAGGGAGCACTTTCAGCATTAGTGCTGCCCAGTTAGAAAGAAATAAAGCTGGCAATCCTCTCGTGGCTGTTCTAATGTCTTTGTTAATTATGAATTATGGGTAAACATGCAGACGCACAGAGGTCATGGCTGTCAGCAGCAATACTTCTCAAGAAAGATTTTATGAGGCCCCCCTTTTTATGCCAGCATAATATTCTTGTATTTTGTATAAATAAGCTTGGCCGAGAAAGCACAATACAAGGAATCGTGTTTCCTTACATCGGGCTGGGTTTTTAGTCGTACCTCTCAGCTGGTGTTTAGACAGATGTATGATCCCTCAGCCTGGATTCAGGAACTTGCCGAAATGAAAGTTAGGTTAATGATCGGAGTCCCCACTAACAAGAATATGGCAGTTTGGAAAGTCAATGCCCAGCCAGCATGCTATTAGTTACCGTCCCATTTAACATACAGAAGAGACATTAGTGGCATCTGCTTGATTAACCTCTCTTGAACGCCGCCACTGATCTCGCACATATCCCGCGAGTGCATAAATAGGATTCAAAAGTATATTACGGATGGAAACAATCCCAGCAACAACAAAAAAAACACAAATGGCACAAAATCATTTTAATTAAGTTTTTCAAAGCAGCCATTCATTAATCTCTGGCATCCATTTGCTGTCCCCGGCACTAAAGTATTCATTTCTGGAGTTCAGAAGTGCTGTTTTATTTGTACATGCAGATGTAGTCATTGTCCTATTACTAGGGAAGGGAGAGCAAATGCAATGCATCACCATGGCTACGGAGACGGTAAAAGCCATCAACTAACATAAATCTCTCTGTCAAATGAGAACAAAATCCGAAAATCAGCACCGGGAACTCTGATATGACATGATATCGACGTGAAGACATTTTTATAGTGACGGTCTATGTGCAGATATGTTTATGAATTGTGATGCATGGAAATATTGGCTAAATATGTACTGTATACAAACACAGAAACACTTATACACACACATATACCTACACTGTATGTATTGGCCGCTTTAGGGTACCAGTGGGCCCTGGTCAAAATTTCATTGATAGGCCCCCACTGCCCCAAGAAATTTGTGAAAGAATAACCCTCAAGTATGTAAAGTTCAATATAGTAAGGTAGGCAGTAAAGAAATGGTCTGCACTGACTAAAGTAAGCATAATGCCCAGGTGTGCCACCCTGGACCGATAGCCCTTGAAACAGAAAAATCAAAAAATGGTGATGCCACAAGAAAAAGGGCAAAGAAAATGACCATGGCTTTTCCAGTCGATTAAAATGAGGGGTGAGCCATTTCAGCAGGAAGCTTCTGTTAAAAGTTTTCCTATATAAAAGGTGTGCTAGTGGGTCCTGGGCAAATGCCCCTTTTGCAGGTTTATTTAAAGGGCCCTGCAGCCATATAGAATGAAGTAATGTCTGCAGGTTGTGCTGTCTAAGGTGTGTCCAATATGCATTCCTAAATATTGGCTTTGAAGTCAACAGCAATTGGTTACACATACAGGGATCATTTGCTATGCAGAAACAAGTGTACACTTGATAGACAATACTGTATTGGTGAGGAATGGCCGGAAGCTTTCGGCAGGAGAAGAAGCCTACAATTATTATTATTATTAACATTTATTTATAAAACGCCAACATATTCTGCAGCGCTGTACAATAAGTGGGTTTCATACATTGGACATACAGAGTAACATATAAAGCAATCAATAACCAATACAAGAGGTGAAGAGGGCCCTGCCCAAAAGAGCTTACAATCTACAAAAGAGCTTACAGTCTACAATGGGGGCCCTTTCCTGCCTTAGGGCTCTTGCACCCCTAAAGTCTCTAGCACTTGAAGTATGTGAATTACCTAAGAGTAATTACATAAGAGTACATACAGTATTATTACATTAATATTACATAATTACCTAAGAGTAAATTACCTAAGAGTGCTTGGGTTTATTTGTGAAGAAATGTACAGACATGCTTTGGAAAACATGCACTACAGTGCAACACACTGGGTGTTATTTTACAGGAAAATTGAACATTTTGAGTATAATGTTTTGCATGATTATGCCAGCTCATTTTCCCCTTAAATTGAAATCGGTAATAATAATTCTGGCAAAATTAACAATGACATGTGGGATATTAGCATGGGGGTGTAAACAATGAGATGCTTACTGTAGATGACTGCTGTTTCTTTATAATGGTAGTTCATCAGACTGGACCTCATGAAATTACAGTTGCACTCTAGGTAAATTGGAGTATTTTTTAAGTTTTTTAGTGGTGTAAATATGTTGAAGAATACACACTGGAATGGACTTAACAAACCAAATTTTTTGTACTTCAGTTTCTTAAACTGGAAATTTCTCACTTTAGTAAATATGCCCTGTAAATAGGACACTAAGGGGTGCAAAGAGATACCCTTTAGTGCTCATTTAAAAAAGCATTTGCATCTGGTGTCTACCTGTACTCTGCACCTAGTGCGGAACTGGAAATCAGCCTTTGTGCCCCTCCCCCCCATGAATACAGTGCTGCTGGGTGAGGTCACCCATGGTGTAGAGCAGGCCTAGCTCCTGCAGTGAATACCTAATACATCAGTGTGCAAATATACGCTAATTAATAATGTGCAGCCCATCCTAAAACTTGTGGGTTTTGGTCTGGGCCAGTTTCATCTAAACAAGATGTATAAATGGTTCTAAACTGATTTTTGCGTCATGAAGCTAATTCTCCAAGTTAATTTGGGCCATCTGAGAAAGTTTAAAAAATATATCGCTATAAATACATGAGTGACAGACAGACAGACAGATGATACACTGTCGGTAGGGTTGCCAATTTTTTCTGTAGTTAATACAGACCTTGGGGTTGGGGGATGTGACATCATTTGGGGGCAAAGAGGCAGTTTGGACAGGGAAAGGTGAATGGGGCCAGTGAATGGGGCCAGTAAATGGGCAGGGAATGGGTGGACTGGGCAGGGTTATAGACAGAGCAGAGGTGGGCCCATAGTTAGAAATGGTGATGAGCAGCAGAGAGGACCAAGGAAAGGAGGGATTTATAGGCCATTACAAATTTACTGTCAAGTCCATTGCTGGTGAATTTTTAATACCGGTGCCTGTCCTAGCTGGTAATTTACCGACTAGGCCAGGCAAATACTAGTTAGGTGGAAACCATAAATGTGAGGACAAAACAGAGTTCAGAAAACATGACAGAAAAACAGATGATATTGAATCATTGCCAGTAAGTCCTATGCGACGGCATGAACTCCAATGTTCATGTGTCCAAGGCACCAGCCAACACACAGCATGGGCGGGGAGGTCAAGCTAGGGTGAGCCCCACCAGGTTGTTGGACTCCCCATCACCTTGCAACTAGGGGGAGTCCTCGTCTACCCTGCCAAAGCTTCCCCCAGGGCATAAGTCTTCGCCTAGGGTCAAGTCCAAAGGACTATAACAGCCATCCAGGGTGCACAAATCAAACACAAAAAAAGTGCAGGTGCAATGCCATTGATTGCCTTGGTAAGGCTCCAGCTGGAGGCCGAAAAGAAAAGGCAGAAGGTGCATGTGTAAAGCCCCTGACTAAAAATAAGTCAGGGACTCTCCCCTATGGGAACACAGCTTACATTAAGCTTCCGCTTGGCAACCTAATGGCTAGGGGATCAAGTGTTTCTCTTTCGATACTAGACTTGATCTTAGCCAAAAAGCAGAGAAGCGAGCACTGCACAGATACAGTAGATGAAACTAATTACTCTGTAATTACTTTGATTAATTCAAAGATGAACAATCCCTTTAAGCACGGATATGCAGTGATGAGCGAATTTTTTCGTCAGGCACAGATTCGCAGCAAATTTCCACATTTCGGCATTAGCGAATTGTTTAGCGGAACTTCTGTGAAAATTTGTTGCAGAAAAATTAGTCGTGCTTCAAAAAAATTTGTTGCGCGTCAAATTGGGCGTGGTCACGTCAAAAAAATGGCACAGTCGTGTCAAAATTGGGCAAGGTCGCGTCAAAAAAAAATGCGGGCGACAAAAAAAGACGCAGAATAAATGCATTTTGCTAATTTTCTTGCCGTTTTCATAATTTTATGGCGAAGCAAAATGGGACAGATTCGCTCATCACTACAGATATGTTCTCTTTGTGCAAATATTATCTTTTGTTTTTCTTTCACCGTTCACAGTTTGTTTTTGTGCTTATACAGGTAAGGGACTTGTTATCCAGAGTTCTTGAGAACTGGGGTTTTCTGGATAAGTGGTCTTTCCATAATTTGGATCTCCATACTTTAATTCTGCTAAAAAATCATTTAGTCCTTTAAGTGCCAGCAGAATTTTGCATTTCATGTGCACTAAATGCCACATTCTTTTAAACATTCTGTGCTCTTTTAATTTAGGGGCATTTCCTGGGGGGATTTTTAGCTTACCTAGGCAAACTATACATCTTTTTTTTTTCAGGAGAACCTGAGATTTCTAAATAAGCCTGATTTTTGTGTATTTCCACTGGAACAAGATTTAGAGCTCTATATATTAAAAAAAAAATAGCTATTTTTCACGACAGGGATTTATACCAGAAATATTTTTAATTTAATGAACAAAAATTCAACTGAGTCACTAAGCCTCATGTCTCTCAAACGTGGCAATACAGATATGTATCGTTTTAAGTTTGGACTTCTAGATAAAAAGCTCCCAGCAGTAAATTACCAAATTTTCAAAGTAGAATACAATATACTTTAGATTCCAAAGTCAAAAATCTTGGAACATTAGGTTTATCCCAGGAAAATATACATTTTTGAAAAGTACACATTCTGCCAAATCCAAAATGGGTAACTATGTCTTTCTATTCTTACAGCAATGCCTTTCCTAACTTAAGTCTCTATAAAAATGTATGAAAATTCTAAAAAATCTAAAATATAAATGCCAAGGGTCCACTAACCAGTTTGATGACAATTGTGCATAGGATTACCAAAGTATCTGGCAATTAGAGACCCCAAAATCAATTTAGTGCATACCAATTGCCCCGGCAATCACTTAAAGGAGAAAGAAAGGTAAAAACTAAGTAAGCTTTATCAGAAAGGTCTATGTAAGTACAGCCATAAGCACTCACAGAAACGCTGCACTGAGTCCTCTGTCAAAAGATTTGTTGTGTCTGTTTTCCTGTGCCAGAGACACCCAGCTCTCTCCTCTCCCCCCTCTCCTTCTCCCCCCTCCCTCCTGGTCTCCCCCCCTTAGGAATGTGTGATCTGAGCCAATCAGCAGGAAGCTGACTCATAGTCTTACAAACTGAGCATGTATACTGGTCTTGGTGCAGGAGTGGGAACTTTCTTAACAGAGCTCAGTGGTTTTTTTCCTATGAGGCTTCTGATCATCTGAACGGGAGAAATATGGGGAGACTTAAGGGCCCTATTGAGAGAACTGAAGGTATGCCTGCAGCTTCAGATTAACTCTTTATTAGCCTTTACTTATTCTTTAATTCAACATATTTACTGCATTTTTGTGGGGTAAAAACACAAAAATACATTGCTCCCCAAAAACCATATATATTTAGGATGTTTTTTCTTGGTGCCTAATGCTATGTGGGAGGTGCTTGAGTGGAAGCTGTGGGCCATTTTCAGGTATTCATTAAAACCGCCAATTTTGGGAAAGCATTGCGCATTTTGAATTCACCAAAAATATATGGTTTTTGGGGAGCAATGTATTTTTTGTGTTTTTAGCCAAGGGTCCACTGAACAGTTTGATGCCCACTGTGCACAGGAGTACCAATGTATCTGGCATTTAGAGACCCTAAAAGGTAATTAGTGCATACATATTTCATGGCATACTATCAAAAAATACACCATGTGATTTATTTGTGGTAAAAGTACAAAATAAGTAAGTCCATCCCAGAAATCTCATATTTTTAGAACATACACATTCTGTATTTCAGTGCTTTCTGGATAAGAGGTTTCCTGATAACGGATCCTAAACCTCTTTAAACATTTCTCATTTATATAAATACATTAGGGAAATAACAGGTGCTGTTAATGAGCCCAGTGCAGTATACATTTTAGTTTCTTCAATACCTGGGCTTGTCACAATGCTTGTTAATATAAGCAGACAAGGGAAATTCACAGAACGGATGAAATATCTCATTTTATGAAAACTGTATCCCTTAAGAAGCAGAAGTGAAGGTGCTACTATATAAAAGTATATCCAGTATTAAATAGGATTCATTTAAAAAAGAAACATGATGTATATATGATGATATATTCTAGGCAGAACCGTATATACTGTATAAGCAGGACGTTGATATGTGCATGAGAAGCACAAAATATATTAAAGTAGATTTAACAGTAATTCATTTTCTTTTCTTAACGGAACCTAAATCTTTGGGAAATTATAGGGATGCAATGGATTCACATGTCATGTTATCAACCAGATACTGAATTCTCCACAAAATAATCAGCTAAATACCAAACCAAACTCAAACCCTAATTTTTGTATGGCAGTCTGACAAATAAAAATTGCATCATGTGTAAATAAGAAATGGTTATATTCAGTTGTCTAGAATTTTAAAGCAAAAAAACTAGGAAAGTGAAAATGTCTGGAACGGACCTTGTTCTCTGGGCCAATGCTTCTCTTCCTAGGCCAGTTCATGCCAAGCTGGACCCAGATCGCCATGCCCCCTGCTTGTCACCCTCCCTCCTGCTCCTCCCCACTAACACTCAGTAAGTCTGTCCTATTTCCTCCCTATCCCGCACTACATAACAAGGGGTCTGGGGACCAATGGAGAAGTGGGAGCCCCAGACAAAATGGAAGGCCCAGAACTTAGGATTGGCAGGCATAAAAGGTACATGCCTGGCACCTCCTAGCTGTTGCACCCCAGACTTGTGCCTCTCCTAACCCTTCTTCTGGCCTTGTCGATAGTCCTCATAATGAGCAAATCTGTCACTTTTTTGACACACCCAATTTGTTTTTGACGTGCATATTTTTTTTTTATGTGGGTGACAATTTTTTGTTGCAAAGCGAATTCTGTCGCCCATTTGGCGAAACAATCCGCCAATAGCAAAACACATACATTCGCTGCAAATCCATGCCTGGACAATTATTTCACCAATCACTAACCAGCACTGAAAGCCCCTGGTGATTCAGTAAGATATTGCACACTCCAAGAAATACATACACCAGGGTTCAAATCCCAGCAAGTCTTTACAACTGTATCCCCCTATTTAAAGAAGAAAGAAACCTATTTCCAAAACGTTACAGTAAAATGTTCTCTACCCCCACCCCTCCTGAAACGCCGCTTTATTTTCAGAAATAGACTTAGTAAATTAATGCAGCAAGGTAGAGAATATCGGCTCCTATTCACACTTTGCGGCCGCCATTTTAACTTTGATCGCGTCACTTCCCTCATTTCATGCTACATGTTGCGCATGTACTTTTTTTTACCTTTAGTTGTCCTTTAAAAAGGGCTTGATTAAAGCCATAACTAGTAATGTCCTCCATTTGCCTGAAATCCAACCCAATTACATGTTTTGCAGTGCTGGAGTTGAAGGGTGAAGTTCTGGGTAACAGCAAGAAAGACAAATGGCGACTGTGGTGGAAGATTTATGTTGTTCTCTCCTATATTTTACTTATATAGATTGTAAGCTCTACGGGGCAGGGACCTCCTTCCTCTTGTGTCCTCGACTCTTAACTTATTGCTGCTGTATTTATCTGTATTTATTATTATACTTTGTATTTATCTATTATCTTATTAACACCCTGTTTGTATTAATGTTTTCTACTGTACAGCGCTGCTTACATAAGTAGCGCTTTATAAATAAAGATATACATACATACATACATACTTAGTACAGATTATTGTGGTGGCAATTCAGGTAGCTCTTCCCCCCATCTTGTCACCCCCAGCTATAGCCCCTGAGCACCCACACAGATTGCCCTTAGTTTTATCCACCACTGCACCATGCTCAGTATGGGTCATTCATAAAAATGAGCATAGTGTGCAGTAGCTCTGTGTGTCTTCACTCTAATTGTAGCACATATTGATGCCAGGTGCTGTGGGAATTCTGGAGCTACCACCAGCTTGAAGATAGCAGGATCTCCAGGGTTGTGTTTAGTAGTTTATAGTTTATATAAATACCCTGCTGTGTAGCCATGGGTGCAGCCATTCAAGCTGGAAAAAAGAGAAATGGCACAGGTGATGTAGCAGATAACAGATAAAACACCATTGTATTCTGCAGAACTTATCTGTTATCTGCTATGTAACCTGCAGCTTTTCTCCTTTTTTCCAGCTTGAATGGCTGCCCCCGTGGCTACACAGCAGGGTATTTATTTAAACCAGTGCTGTCCAACTGGCGGCCCGCGACCCCCCTCTGTGTGGCCCCCCCACCTGTCTGGCTGCTTTGATGGCTTATATTTGTGTATTACCATTAAATGGTATCAGTACTGAGATTAACTGGCCCCCTGCATTGCTCACACCTCAGATTCAGGCTGTAATCCCCCTGTATTGTTTAATCATGTAATCACCTGTACTGTTCCCACCTTTTAATACCTTCATTGTTTACCCCCTGCAGTGTTCACCCCCATTGTTCCTCTGTTCACACCTCAGACATTCCCTCTGACACATGCAGCATTGTGTCACTGTATGCTGCCTGTGTGTGCAATAGGGCATGCATAGTATGGCACACTTAGGCAGGGGAGGGCAAGCATAGTATGGCACACTTAGGCAGGGGAGGGCAAGCATAGTATGGGACACATAGGCAGGGGAGGGCAAGCATAGTATGGGACACATAGGCAGGGGAGGGCAAGCATAGTATGGGACACATAGGCAGGGGAGGGCAAGCATAGTATGGCACACATAGGCAGGGGAGGGCAAGCATAGTATGGCACACATAGGCAGGGGAGGGCAAGCATAGTATGGCACACATAGGCAGGGGAGGGCAAGCATAGTATGGCACACATAGGCAGGGGTGGGCAGGAATAGTATGGCACACATAGGTAAGGAAGGGCAAGCATAGTATGGCACACATAGGCAGGGGAGGGGAGGCAGAGTATGGCACACACAGGAGGGGAAGGGCAAGCAGTACTCTGCCTGCTCTATGCCTCCCCTATGCTGCCTGTGTGTGCCATACTCTGCCTTCCCTCCCCTGCCTGTGTGTGCTATACTCTGCCTGCGTGTGCCATACTCTGGCTGCCCTATGCTGCCTGTGTGTGCCATACTCTGCCTTTCCTATGCTGCCTCTGTGTGCCATACTCTCCCTGCCCTATGCTGCCTGTGGAAGGTGAACCTGGCAGGGGTTTGTTCCTGGAGTTTGGCATTCGGAAATAGTCATTATATGGTTCCCAAGGGGTGTAATTATATGCTGGGGGGTTGCTGTGCTATCCACAGAAGAGGAGGAGGCATATCGATTTAAGTGTATGACATAATATAATTCTTTCATATATAAATGAAGGGTGATATCCCTTCAGTGAGCACCAACCATTGGGTTTTTGCTGTGTTGCCACCATTAATGTGGGATGGTCTTAAAAGCTCTTGTGATAGCATGGGTGTAGTTGAAGTGGGTGTGGTTTAAAAAAGGGGAGTGGTCAAAACTGGCTTCCATTATCGGCTCTCCACCATGTAGGCAAGAAATATTCCGGCCCTCGGTACCACAGAAGTTGGACAGCACTGATTTAAACTATAGTAGAGTTTCTAAAGCAAACAGATCTGTGATACCAGTGCAGGGCAACAGTACATCATATCTTAATTACTTTAAAACACTTTCATACTTTAGAGTTAAGGTGCCCATACACTATAAGATCCGCTCGCTTGGCGATGTTGCCAAGTGAGCGGATCTTCACCCGATATCCCCACCTACGGGTGGGGCGATATCGGGTAGCAAGTAACTTAAAAAAAAAATAATAATTGCATTTGTGGTTATGGGGCAGTCGGTTCGGAGACCACATCAACGAGCCGATACGGCCCCCGATCCGACTGGATTTTCTAACCTGGCCGATCGAGATCTGGCCAATTTCAGGCCAGATATCGGTCGGCCAGGACGCTCTGTTCTGACCATACACTGGCCGATTAGCTGCCGAATCAGTCCAAGGGACCGATATCGGCAGCTATAGTCGGCCCGTGTATGGGGACCTTAACTGTTCTTTTTATAGGCTGATGTGGCCTAACATGTATAGTATGTGTCCCCCTAACATTGTTTGTGTGCACTGTAAAAATGTCTATTTAGATGAAGCAGGGCTTTACATATAAGCTGCTTTATGCAATATATTTTTATATTGTTTGGGGCTATAGATTTCCTCTAATAGGTATTTATATTCCCAGCGTTCTCTGCTATCACATCAAAGCACACAAACACAAACAAGTTTTCAAATATTCCATTTGAGCTGCAAGGTCACAAATTATTATTTGCATATAGTTTTAGATCTTTCTATATTTGTTCCCAGCTTTCTTATGCAGTTGTGTGAATTTTCTATGCCTTGGTGATGAAGTGTTTACTTAGCACATAAATCATGTTATAGGACGAGGAGCAGGGTTGCTTTTTTCATGTAGATATTATATAAGAGCAATCCATAGGCTTCCACCTGCTTACAATTTGCTTTACAAGACAAATGCAGGAATTAATTTCATTCAGAAGCTTTTGCAGCGTAGGCTAGCCATGGAGACATAAAGCAATTCCCAGTTGTTATTTTTGCTGCCAAATACGCTAAAGAAAGGTGAGGGGAGAAATGTAGGTTTAAATTAATTTTAAATACAAGAAATAAACCTTTAGACAAATGTAGTACATGTGCAGAAACAGATGAACTATTCACTGCAGGATTCTGAGCAAAGGCACAAGGACGTAAACAGCTCCGAATGGGTACTGAGCAAGAAATAAAAAACAGCTAGCAATCAGAGTGGCGAATCCCGGAAGGAGCTGGGGAAAGTGGTCACAGGTGATTGTCATGTGTGATAATTATTATTACTGTACACCTGCTCCTCCGTACTAATTAACTTTGGATATGCAAATCAGTCGTATTGCATCATGCCCCTGCTCTCCTCCCCTACAGATAAGAAGATGTTCAGCTGCTGGATTTAATTAGGATAATGAACGGCAGGCCCACTGTGGCTTAATAGGGGAGGGAGGAGGGGAAGCTGTGGCTGACCTTTTCTCCCAAAACGTTGACATTTTCTCTATCTTCATAACACTCCGAGTCACCTCCATGGCGGGGACATTGATAGGAGCAGATTGATGAGGTGCCATTAGAGGAGAAACACCATGGGTCCAGTGTTTGCCGGAAAATACAGCAGGTGTTCTGACAAGGACACAAACCATCACTGCTATTTGCCAAACAATTCTCTAGACTGAGGAAAGTTAGGCACACTAGCATTTCTTTGGAACGCACACAGTGCAATGCCTTTCCCATTCAGACCCAGCAGAGAGGTTATTTCTTCTGCAAGTCGTGGTACCTTTCATAGCAGTAATTGTCAGGGCCAACAGAGAGAGTAGTTGTTCTGGGCCAGCAGCCTCAGAGGGGGAGTTCTTAGGCAAAAACTGCCACTATTAAAATTAGAACTGGTAAAAGTACAACTATTATTTAACTGTTTTATGTATTGATTGTGTTATGTATTGATAAAGGCTATTTAAACATAAAGCCCTTATTGATAGATAACAACTCCCATACTCTAGGGGAATTACCCGAATAAAGCACCGAAGGCACTTCTTACAGTAGGATCAATCCACTTGCAATGCAATAAAATGATTAACTGGAGAGCCATCCAAAGTCAGTGGTTAACTGCTTATTGCTTATTTGGAGATATGGTGAAGTACCGTTTGAAAAGATTCTTCCTTAGGCTAATGCCCCACAGGGAGATTACTTGACGATAAATATCCGAGGGCAACTAATCTCTTCTCTGCAATAATGTGAAGCGCTAATGGGAAGGCATATGCATCGCTAAGTTGCGAAGGAATTTCAAGCAATTTATTGATGCATGTCTTCTAATCTCCAATTAATTGACTAGGAATGCCAGCAATGGTACTAGGAGGCAGAGTTAGGAAGGGTCAGTAGTGATGAGTGAATCTGTCCCGTTGAGCCAAAAAATTTGCAAATCTTTCAAATGATTTGCGAAACGGCGAAAATGATGCATGTCAAAAAAAAATTGTCGCACGTGACAATTCTTTTGCTATATGACAATACATTGGCCACACAACAATTCTTTTGATGCATGACAATACGTTGGCCACGCGACAATTCTTTTGATGCATGACAATACGTTGGACGCATGACAATTCTTTTGATAAAAGAAACAATTCTTTTTGGCGCAAGACAATTCTTTTGATGCTCGCAACAATTCTTTTGATGTGGGTGACAATGTTTGGACGCCGCGGCAAATTTTTCCACAGCGAATTTTGGCACCCGTTTTGTGAAAAATGCGGTGGAAATTCACAGCAAATCCATGAATGCCAATTTTTTTTGCTCATCACTAAGGGCTGACCCTTAGTGATGGGCGAAAAAATTCAGCAGGCATGGATTTGCAATGAATTTCCGCGTTTTGACATTTTTACAAATATTTTTGTAAAAATGGCGATGTATCTGCTTGGTAAACATTTATGAAACTTTCAGAATTATCATTATATATCCACACTGTAACAAACATGTATTAAAGGACATGTCAACACCAAAAATAAGTTTTTACCTAATAACATAATAGTAAGCAACTTTCCAATATGAGCTTATTAAACATTTTCAGTGCTTTTAAAGTTATTTGTAAATGTAATTGCTATTGAAAGAAGCATTTGCTGAACTTCTGGTTGA
This sequence comes from Xenopus tropicalis, assembly GCF_000004195.4. Classification (NCBI taxonomy): domain Eukaryota; kingdom Metazoa; phylum Chordata; class Amphibia; order Anura; family Pipidae; genus Xenopus; species Xenopus tropicalis. Next base: position 34,956,762 of record NC_030681.2, on the reverse strand, counting down.
TTCTTTTAAACACTGTTGCAAAGGTCAGTCTCCTCCAGCAAGGCAGGTGTGTTAGTCTGCTGGTTTGTGTTACATTGTTTCTGCCAGAGCCACCAGGGCAGAGAATAGAAAAGGACAGACAAACACTGCTTTTAAGTTATATATAGAAATAACTCAAAAGCCTTAAATGTATATTGGAAAGTTGCTTAGGATTTTGTTTTCTTTTATTAGGCAAAAAAATTATACTCTGGGTTGACTTGTCCTTTAAGGTTTATTAATGTGTCAGTTTATTCAAAATGTACTGATTGTCAGGCAAATGTCCCTGTCAGTCAGAAAAGTTGTGTTCCAATGGGAAAAACTGCTGCCAGTACGTCAAGATAATCTAGTTCAATATTATATAGTGCGCAGGTATGGGCACCCGGAAACGTGCTAACCAAAAAGCTACAAATTATGGGAGGGCTATCTCCCATACACTCCATTATAGTTTTATTATTCAAACTTGTAAAAAAATATTTTATTCTTTCTCTCTAATAATAAAACAGCTCCTAGTATTTGAACCCAACTAAGATATAATTAAACCTTATTAAAAGCAAAACAGTCCAATTGGGTTTATGTAGTGTTTAAATGTTCTTTTAGCAGACTTAAGGTGTGGAGAAATTTCATTTTTCATATTTAGGAGCTTACCTGATAGTGGATCCCATACTAACAACTGTCAGTATACCTGATCCTGTTCCTAACTACACAAATAAAATGTTGTTTATCAAGAAAGAGATTCCTGCTTTCCAATCTCACCAATCGTTCATTTTGTTCATATAATATATTCCTGCCATATGTGCACATTTATTTTCACAGTCTGGTTTCCAAAACACTTATTGCAATAAGCAACCCATATTTTTGCTGTAGAGCTATATCTATTCAGTAGTCCCAAAACACCTGAAATAATAGATGTCACTTGAGAACAGTGTGTAATATTAAGAAGAGTAGCGTAATTTCAGTACAGGTATGAAATTCGTTATCCGGAAACCTGTTATCCAGGAAGTTCCAAAATACAAGAAGACCAACTCCCAAAGACTCAATTTTAACTAAATAATTGAATTTTGTAAAAATGATTTCCTTTTTCTCTGTAATAATAACACAGTACCTTGTACTTGATCCTAACTAAGTTATAGTTAATCCTTATTGGAGGCAAAACAATCCTATTGGGGTTAATTATATAATTTTTTAGTAGACTTAAGGTATGGAGATACAAATTACAGAAAGACCCATTATTTGGAAAACTCCCAGTTCCCGAGAATTCTGGATAACAGGTCCCATACCTGTATTTATGATGCTTTATATGAATCTTCTGAGCAAAGTCTGTTGCCTTCAGTGGGTGTTTTTCATTGGAGTGCTGTATATGAATATATAGTTTCCCTATTTTTTCATTATTTTCCCCTGCACCCAGTTTTTCCCAGTGTCCCAACGGCCCAGTCTGACCCTGAACATGCACAAACCCTACAATGTCCTGAATGCAATTTGATCGCCATTGACTAACAGTTGCAGGCTTTGCTACCAAATAGTTTTAACCTAGCAGTACATGTAAAAAGTCCCATCATTATAGGCTGATCATTATTATGTTGGAATTTGTGCACCTTCCACTTTGTTCCCCATTAGGAAATATAGTAAATAACAGAAATATACTAAATACATTTGCTGGTTCATAAATATTATACAGGTATAGGACCTGTTATCCAAAATGCTTGGGACCTGGGGATCTCCATACCCAAAGTCTACTAGAAAACATTTAACCATTAAATAAACCCAATAGGATTGTTTTGCCTCCAATAAGGATTAATTATATTTTAGTTGGGATCAAGTACAAGGTACTGTTTAATTATTACAGAAAAGGTAAATCATTAAAACAAAATGTAAGTATTTGATTAAAATTGAGTCTATGGGAGATGGCCTTCCCGTAATTTAGAACTTTTTTGCATAGTGGGTTTTGGGATAACAGATCCCATACCTATTAAAAATAAATGCTTGTTTATTTGAATTGTGCATAATTCTTGTGCAGAGATAGCTGCTCTCTATATTTTATATGTATCCTGTACCAGTATGTCCCCTGGGCTGCCAACTGGCTCCCCCTTTGTTCTGCCCGAGCTGCTTGCTGCATCCCATAGGGCTGTGCCTGGTAACTTATCCACATCTTAACAAAAGCAATATAAAGCATCAGTACACTGTGGAAGAACATGGGCAGTGTGTCAGAGTGAGATTTGCCGTTCCAGTTATTACAGCGCCTGAGTTTTAGATCCGGAAGGCCAAAAACCGTGATTTGACTAAAGAGCTATAAGGCAGCAATAAAAATTATGGATCACAGAAATAAGCAATTAGTGTTATCTTCAATTGCTTTATTGGCAGTATTCACTCGTTAGAAGGGAAGCAGCATTAAAACAGATTGCAACATATAACAGCATATGGGATTTTACATTATATTGCTATCCCTTGCCAAGATGCCATCATTTCATTACAATGCATGAAGGGAGCTAGCACATTTCTACTGCTATGATCCAGTGACCCTTCATTGATTATCTGCAATTTTGCATTTTCGGCATAAAAAAAAAAACAAAAAATGTCACACTGTTCATAAAGTTCCTGGTGTTATAAATTAGCTGTCACATTTTACTATATTTTTGGAAAACTAAAGTAAACAACAGCTGTACACAATGATACTGTTCACATAAAGGTTGCATTTGAGCTAAATATCACCCAAATGTGAATATAATTATTAAACCCATTAAAGGGGAACCAAATGCCCAGGCCCAAGCTAAATGACTTTTATGCATATGACAGTTAAGCTGCTAAACCTCCAGCTCAGCCATCCTTCTTCAAACCAGGATTTAGCATGTAGTGAGTCGAGCCTGAAGGCTCCAGGTACCATACATGCTAGCATTTGAGTCCTCAAAAACAAGACAATTGAGGACATGTCCCCAGTATGCTCAACCCAAACCCAGTTACGCCATGACACACCTTTAATCTATGTAAGAGTCCAACCAGTTTCGGGTAAGCTCTGCTTTTTTGGAGGGTCCATGAATTGAGATTGTCATGTTAAAAATGGAGGAATGGTGGACATGCCCATTTTACCCTTCACTCCAGGATGAAGCACAGTACATACCTTAGCCACAGCAAAGCAGCAAATAGAGGGCAGTGTCCCTGGAACACTGAAGAAGAGTAAAGCTGTGTTGAGGAGCTGTATTTCATTTGGTAAAGAGTTTCTGGCTGTTGTTAACTACACACACTTGTTAAAGCCGCACACCTGTCGCTGCTATACTCACTACCCTAGTGGTGCAAGCCTTCCGTAGGACTGGCAGGTCCTTATCCTCAATCAAACTGTTTCTGTAATGGAGCCGCACACACATACATATGCAGTTGGGGAGCTTACCCCATTTATTATGACCACCTTGATCAACGTTTCAGGGGGGATACACCCTCCCTTCGTCAATACCTTCATCAACACCATTCCAATACCAGAATCATAATTTATAATATGTGTAAGCTTCCCCAAATAAGACTATTAGCATTTTTTTTAATATGGATTCACCTTGAAATTGCGTGTTTTGCCATTGGCACATTTTTCTGCGAAACTGCAGCAAATGTGCTGCAACAAAAATTTAGCAGAGTAAGAAAAAGTTCCTGTTGAGTCAATAAAGTTGCGGCTGCGTCAAAAAAGTTGTGCACATAAAACAGTAGGCACATTTCACATTTTTTTTGAAGTTTCGCAAATTTTTCAGCAGTTCCGCTAATTTTTCTCCGAAGCAAAGCAGGACAGATTCACTCATCACAAGAGGTGTGCAATTAAAACCTGCAGCTTAATAACTGTCTAACAACAATATTACATTGCAAATGTGATTTTGTTTTTGCTTTTTTCTGCAGATTTATTTAAAAATAACCTTCCATTTCCTACAGGGGCAGATTAATCAAAAGATAGGAAAAAATCCTTTCTTAAACCATTTTATCACCTGTGAAAAAAAAATCTGACTTTGTCTGCATTTTGCCATCTTTGTCATTTTCCCCCAGTATTTTTTCCTTGTAAAAATGTATTTTCCCAACAAGTGTTCCCCAGCTTTGAGTGGGTGAAAACCCTTTTTCTTTTCTATGGGACAATAATTAAAAAGTCTTCTCTAGTCAGCCAAGGTGAAACGATATATAAGTTTTTCAAACTATGGGCAAATTTTTTACAATTCAACTCAATAGAATGTCTACTAGAAAGAATCATAATAAAGGTAACATTTCATGAAAATGTAAATAGTTAATGAGAAGTTAGGCTTGTGAGATTATAGCATAAGGTTACAGTTTAACAATCCTCGTTTTTACATTAGAAGGGGATAAAGTGCCGATTTATTTTTCCCTTTCCTTTTTTGTTATGATTTTGCAACCTGAAAAGAAAAAAATGTAGCCTTGAACAGTTACTCATGAGAACGTTGCAGCTGGTAATTTTCTGTATTTCTCTGTCTTTAGAGCTCTGCGAACCTTTTTTCCTTTGCCCTTTTCCTGAAAAGGGGTATAAAATCCCCATTTGAAAGAATTTTCTTTGATATGTCACTTGTCTCCTTCATGTCTTTCTTCACATAGCTACTGTTTGTGGATGCACTGCATTGATCCATGTTTGGTTTACTTTTGAGCCTGTTTACCCAGATATTTGGCATTTCCCTGGGATTTTTCCAAGTTCAGCTGTCAATCGTCTACGCGTCAATAATGCTAAGGATTTTAGCTTTAAGTTTTGTAATCATTTTGTACACAGAGCAGTAAGACGAAAAGAACTAAAATCTTCGGCTTGCATCAGTGATATAAAGTGAAAACATTTCCCCAAGCTTTTGACTCTTTCATCTGGGAAAAAACATGCTTCAGGTATTATGAAGAATGTCTAAATGAATGACAGTCGTGTGCTGATGGCACCCAGCATTAGTCCTGTCATTATACAAATTTAAAGTAACATTAAACAGGAGAGATGGGAAAATAGCCAAAAACATTGAAAAAAACAGAAGCAGAACCTACAAAAGATGTGGGTATGCCATGTTATTTAGATCTGAAGGCTTGTTACAATGTAAGGGTGGCACTACACCATCACAGCTACCACACTAGGGTCAGCAGTCCAAAATCCTTATTATCCAATAAGAGTACATAAACTACTTCTAACTGTGACTTTTGGAATGCCAAGGGAGGAATGTGCATTTATTGCCTCAGAAGTATGTTACAAAATTAACAATTTTAATTAACTTTTCAATTGGACTTCAAAATTTATTTCTTTTAGTTTTTGAATGATTTCTAACTCTTTGCAGCTTTCAAATGGGGGTCACTGACCCCAGCAGCAAAAAACTATTGCTCTGTGAGGCTACAATTTATAAGCTGTTATAACTCTAAACTGAACAATTATTGAATAATTGTAATTACCGTATATACTCGAGTATAAGCCGATCCGAATATAAGCCGAGATACCTAATTTTACCTAAGAAAACTGGAAAAACGTATTGACTCGAGTATAAGCCTAGGGTGGGAAATGCACCCGCTACTGCTAAGTTTCAATAATCAAATTATTTAATAAAAAGACACTCACAAGTGCTTACATGACTACCATATTAATAAACACAAGGTATGGGCTGGAAAATGAGGCACATCCAACATAAGATAACCACATGCAAGGTTGTACAGGTTAATATCTCATTTAATTTTTGTAGTGTCTAGGTAATGATAGTCCTGCACAGTTTTGCCCTGTTGGGATATGTTGCCATAACTGTATGTTATGCCATACCCTCTGGAGTAATAAGGCTGCAGAATGCATATGCTACTGTAGCTGCAGATTGTTGCTCTGTTATGTGCACATATTGTTCTGATTCTCTGCGTCTGCAGCAAGTTGTTGTAGAGCTATAGCGTGCTACAGTTCACCTCAGAAGGTTAAAGTAGCAAGAGTACCTCTTACTTGCAGGGTTAACCTTAGTGTGTTCAGTCTACACACAAAACTGACTTGCACCAAACGGAATAAACTCACTAGGAAGGTATAAATCTGGAATAATCTGTCATCCTTATTTTTCTAATACATCTTTCTATACAGACTGCAATTTGACTTGCCTTCCTTGTACAGATCCTATTTTTTTACTGACAGTAAATAAGTCTGTCTTAAATAAGTGTCTCATAGGGGGTTCCTGCACATCCATCGGCAAGCACGAACAAGCGCACCACCCCCGCCCCCCCCCCCCCCCGTGCGGCACCCTAGCGCACACGGGGGGTCGTGCGCCGAGAAAATAAGTCTGTCTTAGTGGGTACCTGCACATCCGTCGGCATGCACTAACAAACGTCACGTTGCTGCGCGGCTTCCCCCTTGCGGCACCCGAGCGCACAGTGGAAGTCACGCTAAGGGTTTACCTGCACATCCGTCGCCAAGAACGAATGGCTGGTCTAGCTGCGCGCCGAGCAGGAACGAAGGTTGGGCCGCGCCCCCCCTCCCACGCACAGCGTGACTCTTTTTCTCGCTTGCCGACAGATGTGCAGCCAGGTACCCCCTAAGACATACTTACCTAAGACTCATTCTCTTGGCGCGCAGCGCGACCTTTGTTTAAGCTTGCCCAGGGATGTGCAGGTAGGACAAGTAATCCAGCTTGCCTCAAGTATAAGCTGAGGATTCCTTTTTTAGCACATTTTGAGTGCTGGAAAACTCGGCTTATACTCGAGTATATACGGTAACTGAAAAACTAAAAATTTGAAAACATTAAGACCAATTGCAAATTGCCTTTAGTAGGGTAGGCCTTTAGTGAAGTCGGGAAACTGGGCATCGTGAATGAGGCATTATATAGTGGCAGGTCTACCCATACCAATACACTCTAAGGGGCACATTTATCAAAACACGAGTTCGAATCCCGAATGGGAAAAATTCAGATTGGAAACGAAAATTTCTGCAGATCGCAAATATCCCGAAAATGCTTACAAAAAAATTGTATTAGTCACGATAATATCGTATTGGCGATCTGAAAGTCACAAAATTTTCATACCGAGCCATTGTAAACAGCGGCAGAGCCTTTCCGAATTTTTCGTGCGGCCGCACGGAAAAGTCGCGCAAGAGCGAAAAAATTGCCCCGAATATGCTCAGAGAGTTCGTATGAACACTCCGAGCATTCGTGTCTTGGTAAATCTCCCCCTAAGAGTGTAAGTCACTTAGGGTTGAACTAGAAAGAGCAGTTCCAACGTAGGAGTGGCAGATTGGAGGTATCTCTCCCAGGCCATATTGCCTGAAGTGTAGGGATCCCAGTGGATAGGCAATCAGGATAGAGGAATTTCCTGAGGTGATCCAAGCCCCTATGGGGTGCTGCTAAAATACCAAGTCTGTCCTCAGGGGAGTGTCACTCTGCATTTAATGTTGCCGATACCACTTGGATGTTCAATAAACTCTTTCTGTTTTGTTCTTTGCAAGAACCTTTGGTGCCCTCTGTCTTTAATTTTCTGTATAGCAGCAAGAGAGGTGTAATTGCACAACACCCTCACCTTCCTCTTCAACTTAGCGAAGACCCATGCTGGGTAAGAGCATCCAGTGTAACCCATGTCCTCTGGTACTATTCCGGGAAGGCAGTTATTTAGCCGATATATAGGTTACACTTAACTGGCACTAGTCAATCTACTGGGTATCCTTCGGAAATTCTCTAGGTTGATCTATAATAAATCTGCCATGGCTTACTGTTTACCTTACTGTAATGAAAATTGATACAATGTAATAATATATTGAAGCAAAGCTTCAGACAACCTCGCTGTTAGCCAAGAAATTTGTGAGCCCCTAAAATTTTGACCACTGCTAGGATTCCTAACCTTGCACCCATTGATCTGCCCTAGAGTATCATGGAACTATATACATAAAAAAGGTTAAATAAACAATATCTGGAATTCTTCTTTTGGCAGGCACTATGCTTTACTCATAACTGATAAGTAATAATGTTATGGAATTTTCCATCAAAACTCTACTTTGTGTCATAATCTAGATATAAATAATGCTGTTAGGTACCATCATTTTTGTCATGTATTTTTATGATTCATATTGACTATCACACAGCAGTATGTTCTACCTCCATCTCATAGAAGCAATCCGCCGCTATGCTGACCTCCGTTCTTCCAGGTGACAGTTGCTTTTCTGCTGATTTATTAAAAATCTTATTTTTTTATTTTTTTTTTACTGCTTCATTGCTTGTGTGCAGTCTCAGGAGTGCGGTCATGTGACGAGTATAATGACAATCTGTCTTTGTGCTAACATTTCTCTACTTTGGTTATTTGTTTGATGAAGTGAGGAGATTCACTTTTGTTGCCCTTCATCAGAGCTTAATGTCTTTACTTTGGGATCAATATACTTTATGAATAATTTTATTTCCTTCTATTTTTATGTTCCCTTTCCCCCTCATTACCATACTGAGTTTATTATCTGGTGCTGTCAGAATCTTTACCCTGTCATATGTTCCAGAGGTACAGTAAATATCACTAGTGCTGTAATTAATATGCACACCCTCTGCAGTAATTAAAGCAGAGACCCCCTTCCACCAGCTGAGCTTCATCCACAAATTCCACCTTATCTTTTTAATGAACTTATTGCAATTTGAAACTACAGCGGAATACTGCTCAGTTAAAGTGGAAGGAAGAAGTCAGAAGAGATGCAATAATACCTGTGATCATGTTAATATAAGAAAAACAAATTTAATTAGATGATATCTAATTAGGTTTATAATACAATTATATTCCCCCTTTCTAATTTCACTAATGCTATTTAACTGCCTATTGAGAGAGAGTCAGGACAAGCCTTTCTTTGAGGCTAAAGTGCTGCTTTTCATATTAAAGTAATGCAATAATAATGGCAATATAATCTTTTGTCAGAATGGGATCTGCCTAATGGCTAACACATTGAAATAGCCATTTAAATATCTGCGCTCTGCTTAATAGCACAGTAACAGGATGCTGCTGAAAGAAGTATAGTCAAGGCCAGACCCTCAGAAACTATATATTCATAGTCATATATTCTTACTTTAAAGAAAGACTGGCTAAGTTGTTTATGCCAGAGAAGAGGCACTTAAGGGGGATATGATCTTTATATATACATATATAATTATATATAATATATATAAAGGGGGGGGGGGGTCATATAATAATATCTCTAATTTACCAGTAGGTCATTCTACCCTACCCTTTTCTAGCAGACACAAGGGCATCCACTCTGATTAGAAGAGAGGTGGTTCCATCTAAATATTCGGAAAGTGTTTGTTACAGCAAGAGCTGAAGTTGTGGAATTCCCTCCCTGAATCAGTCATACTGGCTGATACATTAGATAGCTTCAAGAAGGGTTAGATGGTTTTTTAGCAAGTGAGGGAATACAGGGGTATGGGAGATAGCTCTCAGTACAAGTGAGGGAATACAGGGGTATGGGAGATAGCTCTTAGTACAAGTTGATCCAGGGACTTGTCCAATTGCCATCTTGAAGTCAGGATTTTTTTCCCCCTGAGGCAAACTGGAAGAAAAGTTTTTTTTGCCTTCCTCAGGATCAGCTAGCAGTTAGGCAGGTTAAATATAGGCATAAAAGGTTAAATTTGATGGACATGTGTCTTCTTTGACAACCCCTTTGCAGACACATACTGATATTTGAGTGCCTAATATAAAGGAAGTGGAGAAAGTCTGCATTAGATCCCAGTAGACCATGGGGATCATATACTTTTACCCCAGACACAAGTGCTAGAGCACTAAGGGGCACACAAACGTTTATTCAAGAAGCCCTTCTATCCTGGGTTATACTGCACAGTGAAGGTATGCACAAGGTAGCCCAGTCCTTACTGCCTGCTGTAGGGCAGGCAATAAGTACAGGGCTCCTTTTTTGCCTGCATCCACCAGTGCTCCCCTAACTTGTACAGGCATAGGATCCGTTATCCGGAAACCCGTTATCCAGAATGTTTCAAATTATGGAAAGCCCATCTCCCATAGACTTCATTTTATCCATATAATTCAATTTTTTTAAAAAAAACCATTTCCTTTTTCTTTGTAATAATTAAACAATACCTTGTACTTGATCCCAACTAAGATATATTTAATCCTTATTGGTGGCAAAAACATTCTACTGGGTTTATTTATTGTTTAAATGATTTTTTAGCAGGCTTAAGGTACGGGGATCCAAATTACAGAAAGATTCCTTATCCAGAAAACCCCAGGTCCCGAGCATTCTGGATAACAGGTCCCATACCAGTACTTCTGAAAACTGTGCAAGTTAAGGGATGGGTGTAAATAACTATACAGGCAATGATTTACTTGAATTCATGGGGGGTGCAAGTCATTGCAAACTGTGGTCAGAGATGCTGATGGCGAGGCAGGTATTAAATGAAAAACATGGTTGCCTTTGCTTATATTTTACACTTTGTACCTTACCGTGCTGTCAGTAAATGACCCCTCATTAACTGATTAATCAGATGTGATTTATTCTTTTTGTTTGGTTGCTTGCTTTGCTTTCTACTGTGGCTTATGATACCAAAGTATCTGCACCACCACCAACATAATTTTGTCCCACACCCAATGCATTAATCACCTTAGACTACCACTAACTGTATTGGCATATCCTATGCTAATAAGCAAGGAAGTGATGGAGCATGTGTGGTAATGCTGTAACCTTGTGCTATCCTGTCTATTTCTGGCAAAGCCACTACTGATGGTAGAGGTGATTGGGGCCTGTGGGATACTGTTAGCCTGATGTCTTGTGCCCCTTAGTGCTCTTGCACTTGAGCCCCCACCGGGCATAAATGACCTCTCGTATCTTTTAGCATGATATACTGTAGGTATACTATAGCAAATGATGCATCACAATTATTTTTTGCAAGTACAGGTATAGGACCTATTATCCAGAATGCTCAGGACAAAGCGTATTCCGGATAAGGGGTCTTTCTGTAATTTGGATCTCCATATCTTAAGTCTACTAAAAAATCAATAAAATATTAATTAAACCCAACAGGATTGTTTTGCATTCAATAAGGATTAATTATATCTTAATTGAGATCAATTACAAGGTACTGTTTTCTTACTACAGAGAAAAAGGAAATCAGTTTTAAAATTCTGAATTATTTGATTAAAATGGAGTCTATGGGAGACGGGCTTTCCGTAATTCTGAGCTTTCTGGATAACCGGTAAAGGTAACTAATGTAAAAATAGTGACTCTAAGAATCAATGTATACTTATTAAAATAAAAATATAGCATTAAAAAAAAATTAGTTACATCCCACTTTGTCTGATCAGACTGAACATTTTGGAGTTAGTATAATATTAGAAACTTAAAAAAATATTTACATTTTGCTGGATATTAATCATGTTAATGTAGTGGTATCAGTCCCTCCGTCCACTATAACTGCAACCAAAACTCCATTTTATCTTGTCTTTGTGCTAAAAGTGAACGTTTATGGGAAGCAAGTTTCCTAAGCTCTGTTTTTTCGCTAAATAGACAACAGAGACTTCTGAAATCAAAAAAATAAGCACCACATTAATTTGAAAACATAAACTATCAGACAGCATGATGTCCAATGCAGAAAGGAGGGAATAATAAAGAGTCTCAAACCCAACATATTCTAAACAGAAAAAAAATGCACAGCAAATGTTCAGGAATGAAATCTGGTAGTTATTGTATAAAAATCCCTTAAGCCTCGTGCCCAATGTACATCTGCAGCGAAGAAAGCAAAACAGGATATCAGGATTCAGTGCTAGAGGGATACAATCCTGAAACAAATGAAAAGAGGTACAGAATAAAGCAGAGGTGATATGTTTCCAAGAATGCACCACAGGTCCAGTCACTGAACCTTAAAGAGAATATAAATGCACTTTAGGGGGTGTAGTACAGAGCAATACGGAGTAATAACAGGTCTCAGAAATAAAGGATATATTGGAGAGAGCTCGCTGGTTTATTGCAGAAATGAAAATGTGACTGTCTTCCTGGATTCATTAAGAATTCTACTGCTTCAATATACATTTTACAAAGGGACCAAGTTTTACCTGCAACTTGCTTGCTTTCAGGATTAAAACCCCCCATATGGTTGCCCTTTTATTGGCCACCACTGGAATCACCTGACTGTAGCTGGAAAGGGTGAGAGCTACAACATGGAGCTGGCCACTGCTCCTGTATAAACAATAGCAAAAAAGGGAGAGTTGTACCTAATTACCACTCTGTTTCTGCTTTGCCTACATTTATATTTGAATTATTATTATTTAATTTTAGGCTACTGAGACAGGGGAGCATATATTTACCTGCAATTTCTCTGATGTATCTAGAATAAATTTAATATTATATATTAAAGGGCAAATTTCAGTAGACTCTGTAGAGCTTGGTTGCCTTCATTACCTGAACCCCGTGAGTTATTAAAATAATGCCACCATTACTTACCCTTGTGATACTAAGAAATCTCTCACAAAAGGTTTTAAATGATGTCTTCAGGGCTTCATATTATCCCTGTATATATAATTTTCCATTTATAGGAGTTATTGCAATAGTAACTGAGCTTTAAAACCAACCCTCTAAATAATCATGGCTTCTGTCCTACAGAGACATGACAGTAGCTTCTAAAAATCCTTTTATACAATAGCTGGGTAGATTTTGGTAACATATATCGTCCTGAGTGTCAGGAAGTTCTTTGTAAAGGTATGTGAGGACGCAGAGACCCTGAAATGTGAACAACTGGATTACAGTCCTTGGGGCAAGGGGTGCATGACATTAGTCTCACATCATACATATGGCTGGACAGTGCAAAGGAAATTCTCAAATTCTTCTTTATGGAAGAAGGACATATAAGTAAAACAATATCTCTCACTCTTTCTGAAATCAGATTATGGAAAAATCTAAGGATATAGTTACCACTCAAATATAAATGTAAGTGCTGAACACAGGTGGAACTCAGCATGATGCATTCCTACTGTATTTGACACTTACATGCGCTTGTGTCAGTACAGCCCCATAAGAGAGAATGGGATATGTTTCGTCCTGCGCTCCCCTGCAGCAGAACACAGGAGAACACCACTGCAGGGGAACGCAGGAGGAAACGCTTATCTATATTAGCCCTAAAGCACAAAAAGTAGGCAACTACAAGACCAATTTATATTTACAGGAGATATCAATGGTTTCTGGAATGGTTTTCCTAAAGCTGCACTTCCTTGATATGTAGCAGGGTAGTCTTTTATGTAGTTTCTAGAGCAAAACAAATGATGCGTTTTGTATTAGATCATATAAAGCACTGGCTCTTATCTAGTGTGAAAAGTGTAAAAGGCATTCAGTTTTCCTGTTTTACCACTAGTCTATGCTGTTGTATAAATTTCAGATTTTTGTTCCACATAGAAAGCAAAATCTGTCTAATGGACTGTGGATAAATAATTCCTATAAGACAAAAAATCAAGTTTTAAACACCCATAGAAATTAGACAATATTAATAAACTTGTATATTTATATAGAATGAAATGTACTTGGCATCATATACTAATGTGTGAGCAAGTACTTGGGGCAAAAACATAATATTGTGAGTATTAAAATATTTGGAAAATATTAAAAATCCATAAACAGAAAAACATTTGCAGAAATAGGAGCGGTTTTTGCTATGTAATATCCATTTATTAGGTATTACCCTGTGCACTTTGCAGAGTGCCCCTCCTTATGAGTGGTGAATAAAATGCTTTTGTTTTGTTTCACAGGTGGATGGGTCTCTAAATATTTTTGTACATAAAATTTGTGCAAAAAGAACACGTTTCGAAGAAAAAAAAATTTGCATTGACATATTTCTTCTTCTTATACACGTAAATGCTGAAACTTGCTTTGTGTCATATCCCCATGTGTATCTTGAGCCTATTAATGCATATACTGTACAAGGTATAGCAAGCAAAGGAGCAAAAAAGCTTTGTTCTTTACACCTACCATTGAATAGATATGAAGTACCCGGCTCCCTGTGCCCATTGTGCCAATGCATGATACTGTTTTGTGCCTACAAAACTATGAACAATTCCTATGATATGCCACCTACGACTAGGGTTGTCAACTTTATTTTGTTTTGTTTAATACCACCCTTTGTTTTGGGGGCAGGCCATAATGTAATTTAGGGGTGGGGCAATGCCATAATAGGCAGGGAAATTGTCAGACCAAGCAGGGAAGGGTGAATGTGATTGCCAAATAAGCGGGAAAATGGGTGAAGTGTATAGGTAAGAGTAGGGCCTATGGTGGACCTATGAGTATATGAAGGTAAGACAAGGGAGGGGATTTATAGGGTATTACAAATTTAAGGCAAGTAAATGGCTAGCAGGTGATTTACTGGCTTGGCTGGTTATACCAGCTAGTTGGCAACTCTACTTATGGCACAACTTTTTTGTAAAATATGTTCTTACATATAAATTCATATGTCAAATGAAAACACAGTTCTTACAGTGCTGTATATACCAAGTTTACTAAGCTTAGAATTTCCAGTGTTTGTATTTATATAAGGCGATATGGCTCACTTTACAGGGGTCACTCCACCAATAATGTGATACAATGTCCCCTCAACTGTCAGTGCCCACTCCCTCCTAGCATCTTGGATATGGGTTACAAACACAAAAGGAGACTGTTGAAAGGAGAATGTTAGAAGTAAAGAGCTTGTGACCAAAGTTTGAAAAATAATTTATATTTCCATTGGGCAAACTCATGTAAAAAGGTGAACATTTACTTTAAATGGTCCTTGTACCTGGCTGTGCTGGTACAAATACCGGTGCTTTGCAGCACTCAGTGGCCAGAGATAAATAAACAGTTTATTGACATTAAATATTTCATTTACCAACAGAACATTTGCATCTTATTGGAATTTTGTTGGTATGGCAACTGCTGCTATATGTCAGCTTTTAATTATATTACATTGGTAAGTACTATGCGAAGCATATTTTCAATAAATGGAAACAATGACTTTAAGGTTAGTTCAAAGGGAAAGATAGCCAAGTGAGAAATTTCTTGAATTGTTTTCTGGTCATTTAAGTCACAAATGGAAATGTATTATCACTGTATAGCTTCATCTACTGGATATCCCACCATTGTCACTTAGCCTCTAAAGGTGTCATTTACTATATTTAAAGTGCAAAAGAGTGTGCAACCCATCATGTTTTGGCACTTTGTATCCTATCCTGTACAAAGAAAAAATCCAGGTCCGGACTTGTTTTTTCCCATGAATACAGTGCTATCTGCATTCTACAGCTCTGTATTCATGAGGGGAAAAATGGAGGCAGCACATAAGCATCCCCCTCCCACCCCCTAACATGTGCATCATTTATTTGGATTTTTTAATCTGGCCCAATTTGCACAGCACAGCCAGACCTTGGACACTGTGTTAAGTAAGCATTGAGGGGTGTACTTTTGCATAAATTACCCCTTAAATCTCACTACACATGGAAAGGTCTGCTCCATTAGTAAGGTTACCAAAGAAGCGGTCTCCCAGCTGGTGGGCCCGATGGGGGTAATCCAATCTTATGGCCCCCAGCAATATATCACTTTGCAAGGAGGCCCTATACCCAGACCAATAAGCAACAAATTTGAACCGCAGTAGCCAAAAATGTCAGCCCCTGAATGGCCAGCTTACAACCATGTCTGCTTTGTAAAATTCCACAAGCATAAAATACAGACTTCTATTTCAAATCCTTTCTATAAAAAAAAAATTTACTGTAGCAATGTAATTAGCAATTATTTCCTAAATAATTGTTCTATAATAATGTATATTGCTATTATATATTTCAATTATTTAAACACTCTTGTATTAAATTTAAATGACAGAGATCCTGGTTTAATAGTAAACCCGCTAATCTACTAATCAGTCGAAAACAGTGGAAAATGAAGAAAAAATATCTTCTTGGTCTCCAGTAGGAACATATCAGATGAATCTTAAAAGGGTCCCATTATCTCCGTGGGTTTCTCTGTTGAAGTTAAAAATCTAAAAATGGTTTTCATTCATTTCTCATTAATATGCAAAATTATTTAAATGAGATTGTAATTAACCATCTACTCAGTAGAAAACCTTTTCATGATAATTTATGATAAACTCAGTTGCAGCTTTGATTGAGATTGATTTTTGGTGTTAGGAAACTGTCATGAATATAAAGGAGCAGCTGAAAGAAAAAAGGTCTTTAAACACCTTACTTTTCGCTTGTCTCATTACTGCTTGTGTTCACATAGACAGAGACTTGCAGGCACATTCACCCTCCTTTTTCCATTTTTGTTGACTAAAGGTTTGCATTTATGATGAGTTTCATTAATTAAAAATAAAAACGGAGGCATCCTGATTGCATAAGTATCCGGGTCTTTAGTTATGGCAAGCTTAAATTTGTTCAGGTGCTCGTAATTACCTCGACAAGTCACACAATTAGTGGCTAGAGGGTCTTTGCACAATGAGAGAGGCTCGTAGGATTGCAAAATAAACACACCTGTCTCTGAAGTGCTGCTTGCAAAGGTATTTCATTTCATGGAAAGGTGCAAATTATGGGAGAAGTGGGGAGGGGGGCGGGCGCAGCACAAGAGAACACACAAAGTACACAAAGTGAGGTTTAAATAGTGTTGCAAATAATGAAGGGTGAATCCAAGCACACCGGACAGCAGGAGATTCTCTTAAAACTTAGTCTTTATTCATCCATTTAAAAACAAGCCATGCCTAACGCGTTTCGTGCACAGATGCACTTAATCATAGGCTAAAATAGTGTTGCAAGTTAAATAGTGTTGCAAGTGCAAGAGTTGATAAGGTTAACAAAAGGGGTGGTATAGGACATGGAAACCCTATATTTTCCTACCATGTTTATAAGTTGGGCACGTCTCCCCCACCCACACTGCATCATTTATACTATATATATATATATATATATATATATATATATATATATATATATATATATATATATATCCCTTCTGTTTGCCAGCACCATCACATTTTACTAAAACAAATACCAGCTTTCACCTGGCAGCCATTTTCCTTCTGACATCATCAGTGACATTTACATCTGCAAACAGCACATGTACATGCAATGAAGAATGCAGGCTTACACAGGCAGAACGTACTTTGACAAAAAGTTCTGTTTTTCCAATTTGCAATTGGATTTCATTTTTAATTATTTGTAGTTTTTCAGTTATTTAGCTTTTGTGTTAAGCAGCTCTCTAGTTTGGAATTTTAGCAGGTATCTGGGTGAAAGGGTTTTGTTTACCTTAGCAACCAGACAGTGGTTTGAATAAGAGACTGGGATTTATGAATAGGTGAGGGCCTAAATAGAAAGATAAAAGGTAAGGAATAAAATGTAACAATAATAATTATAAGCTCACAGGTCCATAGTTTTTTTTAGTTGCTGGGGTCAGAGAAGCCCTTTTGAAAGCTGGAAAGAAGTAGAAGATTGATGCAAACACTATAAAAAATAAATAATAAAGACCAATTGCAAAGTTGCTAGGAATGGGACATTATATAACATATTAACAGTTTACTTAAAGATGAACAACTCCTTTAATTCCATATGGCTACCCCACCCCTGTGGGTAGCACAGCAACCCCCAGCACATAATTATACACCTTACAGACCCCCTAACAATTATTTCCAAACGTTAACAAAATCCAAAAACAAACCCCTGCCACAGGCGGAGGCGGCATAGGGTAGGTAGAGTATAGCACACACAGGCAGCATAGGGCAGGCAGAGTATGGCACACACAGGCAGCATAGGGCAGGCAGAGTATGGCACACACAGGCAGCATAGGGCAGGCAGAGTATGGCACACACAGGCAGCATAGGGTAGGCAGAGTATGGCACACACAGGCAGCAAAGGGCAAGTAGAATATGGCACACACATGCAGCATAGGGCAGTCAGAGTATGGCACACACGGGCAGCATAGAGCAGGAAGAGTATGGCATACACAGGCAGGGTAGGACAGGAAGAGTATGGCACACACAGGCCGGCAGATCCAAAGGGCAGGCCAAGTAGTGAAAGAGACCTATCATGCCAAGTAACTCATTATGACCACTCCAAGGGCCTTACAGGTTTGAATAATGCAGGGTCTTACAGGTATAAATAATACAGGGGCTTACAGTCTGAATCTGATCTGATATCAATGCAGGGAGGCCCAGTTAATCTTAGTACTGATATTTATATTTATATCTTACACACAGGTAAGCAGTCACAGCAGCCAGACAGATCGGGGGCCACACAAGAGGGGGCTGTGAGCCAGATGCAGTTGGATAGCACTGACATAATACATTGCACCAACTCCTTAATTTTGTAGAATGGGGTGGGTTATTTTTAAGTCGGCAGTCCAGAAACAGAATATAAAAGGACAGACTATTTTCATACAATTCTGGGCACCGGTATACATATTTTTCTCTTTTAAAGAAGGATTTACCTGTGCATGTATGCATTTGCCAAGTTAGGGCATTTCAAGAACATTTTCATTTTGGGATTGTAATTTAGAGCACTCTAGCATAGTGCTGTGAGGAAGAGCATTCATTTTATTATCTCAATCACTCTAACTGCTGCTCTTTCCATTCCTGAATTTTGTTTTTGTCATAAAACCCTGTTTTATATGAAAGTCAGCAAGCTAGACCCCTGCAGGTGAAATTAGTATTGATGCCACAACTAATCTTAAGTTACTGAATGCTGCTTACATCGATATTAGAATTCTTTTTATTTTTATGCTTGATTTTGACAGTAAAAACCACACTAAGCATGAATGCTATATTCCTGAAAGTACAGGTGTTGATTTGCTTAAAGATATTTGTAATTTTCTCTATCTATATAGATAGACAGATATTGCCATACATACAGAAGTTTGGTGGAAACTTTTGCCATGCTTACAGAACAGGTTTATATTTATAGTGTGGAAAGATTTTTGAGAAATTACACACACATATAAAAACCCATGGTAATATGGTGAAAATAATACCCAGGTAAGAGATTCAGTGGAGAACAGATATGTAGTGATGAGCGAATGTTTTTGCCTGGCAAGGATTGGGAGCGAAATTCCACCATTCACCATTGGCGAATAGTTTATCAAAACTTCTGTAAAACTGTGCCACCAAAAAAGGGTGTGATCTGCTAAAAAAGGCGTGGCCGTAGCAAAAAAGTTACGTGTGGAAAAAAGCTGCATGGTATCCGCGCTTCGCTCATCTCTACAGATATACAAAGCAAGAGATTGCACTCAAGGATCTCTTGATCGATTCCCAGAACACAATCTATTTATTTAATTTGTGTGTGTATAGGCGCACACACACACACACACATATATGTTTTAATATGGCACTCTAATTAAGTACTTACAAACTGCTCACGTATATTGTGTGTTTTTGTGGATTCACAGATATTGTAGATTTGGAGTTGCACACAGGCAAGTGAGTTATATGTAGCTATCCTGATAATGTATTTAATACAGGACAGGTCTTAAAATAGCTGAAAAACCACATTTTTATAATCAGTGCAAAACAAATGGATTATTATTATCAGCATCTTGGGTCACATATTTATGAGGAATCAGGTGTCTAGATAGACAGACAGACAAAATTATAGATAGATAGATATTTACATATTGGGAATGAAAGAATTAGTGACTTTTTTAAGATCTAAAGCTTTCAACTGAAAATATAGATATAGCATTTGTCCCCCTAGATATTTCTATTCTGAGAATAACTTCTATCAAAAAGTACCTGGAACAGCGATATAGGCAATAGTGGTCTTCTCACATGACAATACTTAGATGTAGTACTATGAAAGGTAACATATCATTAATTCATTTTCATCTCAGCTGATATTCTGCCATTGGTATATCAACAGTGTGATTCAATTTTGGTAAGGCTACTGCAGTATATGTGCCATCCGCAAACATTGAAACATAACAAATTTTATAGAATAAAACTGATTAAACAATGTATAAATAGAAGATAATAGGTGAAGCGAATGTAAGAAAAAAAGATGGTGAATCCCAAATTGAATACAGTTATGCCTTAAAATCACTAAAAACATCTTTTGTACCACTGTACATCATGTAATTTGCCTATATGAAATGTGACGACTGACTTGACCTTGAGACCTCAAACTGGTAGTCACCACTAGGCAACTAGAATAGTATTACTAATCCAACACTTTTTACAAAAAGGACCTAGTGTGTACCTCCCCAAAAGATAAGGTGGATTGATCTAATTTGCTTTTACAGAGGAAACAAAGTGGATAAACCCTTTGTATGTATACATGTATGTATGGGCACAAAAGTGTCTGGGGGATTGATTGAAAAAAGTGTTCTTTCACCTGTTTTAGTGCTATAAATAAATCATGACAAATATATTTTTCAAGTCTTTCTGTGCCACTGCAATGTGTGCAAATGCTTTATTGTACTCTTCAGCTTTAATGCATAATGAATTGTTGCATAGTGTAATTTTCCTTTTTAATTCTGTTCCATGTCTTTTGGGTGGAAGAGTCTGATTTTGTACAACCTGGTATAGCAAAGCATCTTTTGGTCTAACTGGTGAGGACTGTTTGTATTTTTCAGGGGGTTTTTGGACTTTGTTACAATTCAGTGCTCAATAGGTACCATACTAAGATTTATCAGTGTTCTGATTTTCGTGGTTTCTACTTATACCATAAATGTCTAGCCATTTATGGTATATAAACTGGAAAACTGAAGTCTAACTAAAGAAAGAGGTTAGAAATGTTGTACATTATGTTTTGGGCTTCTGTACCAGCACAAGGCAACCACACACACATGCTCTGTGCTGCTGTCACTTACCTGAGCTTAGGGACTGACTCACAATATACTGTATATATAGAATATAATTGTCACAATATGACACAACCCCTAAACTCAGCTTCCCAACAGCTGCCCAGAGTACACTGAGCATGTGCAGTGTCATTGACACTTCTAACACAATTCAGTATGGTGACACCCTGTGACAACTTTTAAGTTGGATCATTGCTACTGATGATGCTGAACCTTTAGGCTAGTTCAATAAATTCCTTATATAAAATATGGCATTTCTAGCCATATTCATTTTTAGGGTATAGTTCTCCTTTAAAAGACCTGAATTGAAAAAAGCATGAATACACTTTACATATTGAAAAAAAAACAAAACAAAAAACAAAAACCATTTTACAACTCCCATTGACTCAATACCTTTTAGTTTTGTATTAGAACTTCCTGGTTTTGACACATAATTAATGGTGAAAAATGTGTGCTTTTTCACAGAAAAATCAAGTTTAAGTGCAAAAAAACACAAATCGTGGAAAAAAAATAAAAAGAGATATGAATATTATGCCCCACCTTGACAGCGACCTTAGACCCAGAAAGAACTGTTGACTGCTTAGTATTTTATTAATTTTATCACCAAAATTGCATTGATTTTTTTAGATTACACACCCACACACATTTTATATATATATATATATATATATATATATATATATATATATATATATATATATATATATATTTATATAAATATATATATCCTGTTAAATGTATCCGTATAATAAATTAAGAGCCACTGTATCCTTATAAATGGCATTTAGTGATGTCATCAGTTGCAATAGGTTTTTAGTTATGTAATTTGTGTCACGTGACTCAATTAATTTTGTGTGTGTTATAAAAATGATATACTACATTGTAAAAGGAACCATGGAGTTTCATGTTGTGTCAACATAAAACATGATTTTATGTTGAAACACAACTCTTCAGTGACTTCTAATACAGGTATGGTATCCTTTATGCGGAAATCAGTAATCCAGAAAGCTCTGAATTACGGGATGGTCATCTCTCATAGACTTTATTTTTCAATCGTTTCCTTTACTTTGCACTTGATTCCAACTAAAATATTATTCATTCTTATTGGAGCAAAACAAATCTATTGGGTTTATTTAATGTTTAAATGATTTTTTAGTAGATTTTTAGTATGGTGATCCAAATTGCGAAAAGATCCTTTATCTGGAAAACCCCAAGTCTCAAGCTGGATGACAGGTCCCATACCTACAGTATATCCTTAAATTTTACAATACGGGGTAGATTATTTATTACAAAAATAACAGTTCCTAGGGATTTTATAAGTTGCTGAGTAGACAAGGGTGAAATAATTAGCGCGGTGGAGAAATTAGGCGCATATCACAGCGGGCGTGGCTTCCTCTGATGTGCGCGTCAGCTTTTGACACATGCGTAGTTTTTTTAAATGCGTGCATCATTCTTTTGACATGCCCGTCCAAAGCCAGCAATTTTTTCTGCGCACAAATTATTTTGCCCATCCCTATTGCTGAGTTGATGTCAATTCAGACACATGATTCACCTGTGTAATATCAAAATGTTACCCTCTGGTAAACTATGAGGATATTAGAAGCCACCTAAGAAAACGATCGGATTGTGTGATTTCTTATTTCGTTTGATTTTACAATACGGGAGCATTTTCCCCAATTTTTCGTCCTATAGCCAAAAGAATCTGGACATTCTATATGGCCCAAATCATCCAGATTCTACATAAATGATATAAGACACATAAGAGATATAACAGAGCCGGTTATAGCAGCAAAAGGAGGACCATTCCATTATACTGAATGCTCTGGTTTCTAAGATGTTGAGTGACAGGTACATGGACTCTTTTGGTACTATAATATATGTATTTCCAATGTATTTAGTCAGTTCATAATTGGATTCACAGTTGATTTCCATTAATATTTTATAGTAAGCCTGTCTTTAATCCTATGTTTCTTTTGTCATTTATCAAGCTAGCCTGCTTGGCTTTCATTTGGCAAGTGGGCTAGTTTATCTGGCTTCATTAGTCATCAAAATTAGCTGAAATTACACTCTAAGGTATTTCCTGATAAGAGAAAGTTAAAGGCCTGTCTCAGCAGTGTATTTCTCATTGCCATGGGAGCAATTAACACATGGTCTTAGAGCAAAACTGTTTTTAAGTGGACATTGCATACTTAACTGTATATTTTTGACAAAAAAAACACCAAGGCAATAAAACCTACTGGGAATATGCATTAAGTGTAACACCGAGCAGTTTCCTAATAACTCACTTGAGGCATAATCGCTTGCGAATTATCATTTATTTAACTCATGGGGATTCCCAGTGTGTTCTCTCTAACTGCTGCTAATGAAATTCTTTCAATTTGAATCAATGTAAAAATATAGTCGCTAGTGCTCAGTTTTACAGCATACTGGTAATACAAATCTAATACATATTAGCCTATTGATTCACTCTTATTAGTAGAGTTATGGTTACAGCTGATACTATATATGCAAATACCTCACAGGCAGTTATAACATTTAAAGGAGAAGGAAAGGAAAAAACTAAGTAAGCTTTATCAGAAAGGTCTATGTAAATACAGCCATAAGCACTCACAGAAAAGCTGCACTGATTCCTCTATCAAAAGAAACACAGGATTTCTTGTCTTTATTTGTGTACACGTGTACTTTGGTATCAGACTTCCTCTCTCAGAAAAATCCTTCTTTCCTGGGGTCTGAGTCTGCACAGCTTTTTCCTCTCTCCCTTCTCCTGCTCCCCCCAACCATAAGAATTCACTCCCCCTCCCATCAGAATGAGAGATCTATGCTACCAGCAGCACAGAACCTACGGAGACCAAACTCTAAAATGGCAGCTGCTATCTTAAACAAACAGAGGGAGCTTCTAGGGCTGTTTTCTCAAGTATGGTAAAGCTTTCTGCTGAATACATATGGCACTAATGTGGTTAATCTATTGGAAGTAAAATGCCAAAATGACTTTCCTTATTCTTTAAAAAGGACTAAAGCCATACATTAAGAAGAATGGTGCAAATATAAGCATCAGTTAATACTTTAGCACCAAATATTACGAATTTTCATTTTGATAGAGTAGTAAGGAAGAGAAAAGGTATGTGAAGTTTTGACTTCACATATTATTCTAACTTAAGAAACCTCTAGCAATTAATACTTGAGGACTTGGAAATGCTTATGTTTAGGATTTTGCGATACTACAGTTCAAAGCTTGATTAACCAGTGGAAACTTTGGAAATAAATGTTTACTTTAAACTTTAAATTTACTGTTGACATAGGAAATGAAAGCATTATGTTTAATTATGCCTTTTACAAAACACTGGTAAACTTACTTTTTTGCAAGGCAGTTTGCAAATACAGAGATGGGACCTGTTATCCAGAATGCTGGGGACCTGGAGTTTTTTAGGCAGATTTATCAAAATGGGAGTTTAGACCTTAATATTGTACATAAAAACTCACCCATGCTCTATTCGTTCCTATGGGGAACTTTCACCCATTGATAAATACACTTCTTAAAATCCCATAGGATTTTATGTATTAAGCTCTAAACTCACATTTGTATAAATCTGCCCCTAAGGGGCTGATTTACTAAGACACGATTTCGAATCCGAATTGGAAAAATTCCGATTGGAAACGAACATTTTGCGACGTTTTCGGTAATTTTGCGATTTTTTCGTATTTTTTGCGTTTTTCTCGGCGTCTTTACGATTTTTGCGTAAAAACGCGAGTTTTTTGTAGCCATTACGAAAGTTGCGCAAAGTCGCGATTTTTTCGTAGCGTTAACACTTGCGCGCAAAGTCGCGCCTTTTTCGTAGCCTTAAAACTTAAAAGGCGCGACGTTTCGCGCAAGTTTTAACGCTACGAAAAAATCGCGACTTTGCGCAACTTTCGTAATGGCGTTTTTACGCAAAAATCGTAAAGACGCCGAAAAAATCGCAAAAGACGCCGAAAAAATCGCAAAAGATATGAAAAAAATCGCAAAATTACCGATCATTACGAAAAAAACGCAATCGGACGCATTCGGCCTGTTCGTGGGTTAGTAAATGTGCCCCTTAGTCTACTAATAAATCATTTAAACATTAAGTAAACCCAATGGGATCATTTTGCCTCCAATAAGAATAATTATATCTTAGTTACGATCAAGTACAAGAGCTCGTAATGCTTTAATATTACAGAGATAAATATTTTTTAAAATGTGGATTATATGATTAAAATGGAGTCTGTGGGAGATGGCCAGCAATTCAGAGCTTTCAGGAAAACAGGCTTCCAGATAACGGATCCTATGCCTGTACCATTTCTTAAGAATGTCTTAGTAATTACTGCAAGAAAAAATCCAAGGCAATGACATACACACAAAGTTAGGCACACTCTCCCACAGTAAAAGAAAAGTATTTTATTTAGGTTCCATAAATTTTGATTTACAAAACAAAAAATATAATTTAGAAAGGTAAGAATATCATTGTAGCCATTTATTATCTTAGGTATATGCATTAACATGCTGCTTTAAATTGGAGCAATCAACATGGCAGCAGATCAACAACAGGCAACCACTTGAACTATGAATTAGCACATACAGTATAGAGATATTTAATTTTTAAATACAGTTATTTCTTGTGTTTAAACATTCTTTCTAGAAAGGCAATATAAATACAAATCCCCGCCATGTTTTTGTGCAGCATTAACGGTACACAACATGCAAAGAAAAGAGTCTTTGAATTGAACGGCTGAAAAATTACAGTGGCTAGAGACAAAAGGAGAAGCAGAACAAAGGTTTATAAAGATTCTAAATCACACACAAAACATTTGTTCTGCTCCAGCTCTTTGTGAACTAATTGGATCTCCTGGAGGGACAGGTAATTGTAGTTGCCTACATAAACTGTCCTGAAGCTCCCTTGGAAAGCTCCAGTAAGCTCCCAGTGTTAGCAGCTATCAAGGATTTCACAGGTCAGTCATTGGATCGATACAGCTAAAAGCAGCAGGGACTATAATGTCGACAGCAGGTTTAGAGAAGAAAAAAAATCTTGCTAGTGCCGGTTTGCTCCCCGTCATACAGCCACTCACGACAGCTTAATTAACCCTTGGAAAATACAATTTATCTAAAGACTTGCCAGGTCTATTCTTGGCCATATTGGTGAAATGATAGCAAAGATAGCTGGCAGCACCAAATTCCCATTTCTCCGTTACAGCTCTTACAGCAAGTTAGATAACATAATTATACGTGGATGTGAACGTCTTGTTTAGAAGGACAGAAAGAACACGGAATGCAATGCACCTGAACCAGGTTGTTAGAACTTGCAGGTGATTTTAGCAACAGCTTGGCTACAAAGGGCAATTGCGTGATGTGTTCAATGTCTGGGGATAGAGAAAACACTGGCCCGTGTTCTTGGAGTTTGATTTTAAGTGTCTGTAAAGTATTTGGTTTTCAAAGTTGCTAACAATTATAACAACACATTTAGCAGTACACAAAAACAGTATTTTGTAGAAGTTAGATTTGGCAAATTAAAACCTACCCCCATATGTAATAAAAGGCTCTAAGTTTGCCCAGGAGCAGTAACCCATAGCAACAAATTAAATATTTGTTTTTAAACTGACCAGAAAATGTTACCTGCTGATTGGTTGCTATTACATATAGTTACATAGGGTTGAAAAAAGACCATCCAAGAGTCCATCAAGTTCAACCCCTCCAAGTAAACCAAGCACACACAAAACTTTACTGACCTATCTATACACTCACATACATAAACCATATACATTAACATAAACCCCATATACAATTATTATCATGCAACAGCTCAATTTTTTTACAGTAAGGTAACCATGGTCCAACAAGGTAAATTTTGCACATAACCCAAATGGACAGAGAGCATATCAGGGGCCACACACACAGTATGGCTACCTTCCTAATATTCTGATGGCCTGTGCTGCAGCTTGTTTTCACTTCAGCTATCATGGTGACTTGGCAGCTAAAATATCCAATTTTAATATTTAATTCAAATTTAATATTTAACTACAGTACAAGGATATTGGTTGGGATTGATGGGCTACCATAGCCTTAGTAGCAACAGAATCAGTGGTACATGCATGACCAGCAGTTTACAATAGTGTACTATTTAATTAAACATCTTTTAACTGTTTATCCATAATAACAAAGATAGCAGAGGACATTTACTAATAAGTACAATATATACAGTGGTGTGAAAAACTATTTGCCCCCTTCCTGATTTCTTATTCTTTTGCATGTTTGTCACACAAAATGTTTCTGATCATCAAACACATTTAACTATTAGTCAAAGATAACACAAGTAAACACAAAATGCAGTTTTTAAATGAGGGTTTTTATTATTTAGGGAGAAAAAAAATCCAAACCTACATGGCCCTGTGTGAAAAAGTAATTGCCCCCTGAACCTAATAACTGGTTGGGCCACCCTTAGCAGCAATAACTGCAATCAAGTGTTTGCGATAACTTGCAACGAGTCTTTTACAGCGCTCTGGAGGAATTTTGGCCCACTCATCTTTGCAGAATTGTTGTAATTCAGCTTTATTTGAGGGTTTTCTAGCATGAACCGCCTTTTTAAGGTCATGCCACAACATCTCAATAGGATTCAGGTCAGGACTGTGACTAGGCCACTCCAAAGTCTTCATTTTGTTTTTCTTCAGCCATTCAGAGGTGGATTTGCTGGTGTGTTTTGGGTCATTGTCCTGCTGCAGCACCCAAGATCGCTTCAGCTTGAGTTGACGAACAGATGGCCGGACATTCTCCTTCAGGATTTTTTGGTAGACAGTAGAATTCATGGTTCCATCTATCACAGCAAGCCATCCAGGTCCTGAAGCAGCAAAACAACCCCAGACCATCACATTACCACCACCATATTTTACTGTTGGTATGATGTTCTTTTTCTGAAATGCTGTGTTACTTTTACGTCAGATGTAACGGGACACGCACCTTCCAAAAAGTTCAACTTTTGTCTCGTCGGTCCACAAGGTATTTTCCCAAAAGTCTTGGCAATCATTGAGATGTTTTTTAGCAAAATTGAGACGAGCCATAATGTTCTTTTTGCTTAAAAGTGGTTTGCGCCTTGGAAATCTGCCATGCAGGCCGTTTTTGCCCAGATCCTTTCTTATGGTGGAGTCGTGAATACTGACCTTAATTGAGGCAAGTGAGGCCTGCAGTTCTTTAGATGTTGTCCTGGGGTCTTTTGTGGCCTCTCGGATGAGTTGTCTCTGCGCTCTTGGGGTAATTTTGGTCGGCCGGCCACTCCTGGGAAGGTTCACCACTGTTCCATGTTTTTGCCATTTGTGGATAATGGCTCTCACTGTGGTTCGCTGGAGTCCCAAAGCTTTAGAAATGGCTTTATAACCTTTACCAGACTGATAGATCTCAATTACTTTTGTTCTCATTTGTTCCTGAATTTCTTTGGATCTTGGCATGATGTCTAGCTTTTGAGCTGCTTTTGGTCTACTTCTCTGTGTCAGGTAGCTCCTATTTAAGTGATTTCTTGATTGAAACAGGTGTGGCAGTAATCAGGCCTGGGGGTGACTACAGAAATTGATATTGAAATTGAAAATTGAAATTGATAAACCACAGTTAAGTTATTTTTTAACAAGGGGGGCAATCACTTTTTCACACAGGGCCATGTAGATTTGGAGTTTTTTTTCTCCCTTAATAAAGTAAACCTTCATTTTAAAACTGCATTTTGTGTTCAATTATGTTATCTTTGACTAATAGTTAACGGTTTTTGATGAGCAGAAACATTTAAGTGGGACAAACATGCAAAAGAATAAGAAATCAGGAAGGGGGCAAATAGTTTTTCACACCACTGTAAGCAACATTGTATTCTAGAATTCCAGATAATGAATGCCAAAAGTTGCAAATTGCAGTAGTAAATTGCTCAAAATGGCATGGTAAAGAGCAGTATGTATGTCATGGGTGCGCACTTAAATGCCCTTCAGCTGAATTCAATTGGCACAACAGTGAGTGCTTATAGACATAACATGCAAAAAGGGCCCTGACCTTATTGTCTGGTCAAGACACGTTAGAATATGACAATATTCTGCCCTACAAAGCCAATTAGTTTTAGGTACCAGGGTTATCTGTTTCTGTCTCAGCACATGTTCAAAGCAGAAAATATAGAAAATTGAATCCTTCAGAATGCTATGACATATCTTATATTTAATGTGTGCTAGAAGTAAAATAAAAAGCCACTAAACTCTGATTCCAGGGGAAGAGAGGGTGACCAAGGGGTCTGAAGGACAACAAAGTCTGCAGTTATCTGTCTTAAGAAAAGTATATGGTGGGGGGCTCGTTGGACATAATTGGTTGGTAAGCTCTATACATATTGTGCACACCAGCATGGCCTCTGCCCATTAACCAGGCAAAAATAAATACAAAAAAAGACAATAACAATAATACAACTATATGCAATATTTACACTGTTTTATATGGTTCTTTTCTTAAATTCTAAAATTTTAGGTCTTGTAGAGTGTGGACAAGGAACTTACTATTTGGCCTCTGTGGTTGGAAGAAGAACTGGAGATGATGAATGTACATAAAAGGTGACCACTTTTTATGTACTTATACTGAGTGTTTGTTTCCACTAGTATACTGAACTTTTTGGCTTGTGTCAGTATTACTGGGCTTGGTTTGTTTTGGCTCTTTTGCCAGTGTCACCATACTGGACCTTTTGGGTCAAATGTCACTTTTACTGTGTTAGGACTTTTACCAGTTCTACTATATTGAACCTTTAGGTATCTCAGGTGAGAGATTCTTTACATTTTTCCACTGGTGGCTGGGTTGTGCACTGGCAGTCAAAAGCACAAAGCAAGGCACACAAGAGGTTAAACATCTCAGATTCCAGGTAGCTGAGCTGGTCCTTGGTGTCCTAGCCCAGGGACACTAATGTCTGCACTATAGTGAATGGTAGTTACAGGGCTTGCTTTGGTCCACAAGGCCACTATACACTAGCCTAGCTAAAGCAGCCCAGGGGGATAGTGGTAAGTGCCTATGGTACAGTTGCTTATGTTATGATCTTTATAAGATGACAGCTAATGTAAGTGCACTAGCGATGCGTGGGTCAGGAAAAACTCAACCCCGACCCAACCCTAATCCACAAAAATATTGCTTTTTTGGGACCCGCACCAAACCCATAACCACTACAGCATGCACCAAGGGAAACTTTAGGAGCAGAGGAAGAGTGTACTTCCCCAGTCTGACCTGCTCCCAAACCCAAACCACAATGGTCATCCAAATATAACCCTAACCAGCCTGACACAAGGTTCAAACCTGCGGTTCCAGCGGGTTGCAGGTCAACCCGCACATCACTACAGTGCACTCAGCTTTCCCTCTGAAAACTCTGTAAATGAGTCCAGCTAACCGACATTCAGCAACTTTATTCTACTGACAAAGAGCATGAGCTTTGTAATTTATCAGCCAGTCAAATTATGCACAGCACAGAGGCTTCTCTTCCTCAGCCTGCATATGGTTTCCTGCACATTATGGTTGTGTTATGGCTCCCAGTCATCGGTGCATAGAAGCTATAGAAATGAGACTTTATTAGTATCTCAGTGGTTGTTTCAAATAACGACAAAACAGTTGTTCATTATTGCTCATTAGATTCATATTAGGCTCATCTGCAAGAGCAATACAGACCCTATTCATTCTCAACTGCAAAATAACAGATATGATTTGACACCTGTGATATTTCAGCATTCATTAGATGCTAATAACACCAAAAGGACTTCAAAGGCAACACATGATGAACATAGCTGTAAAAATGCTGCTTTCCGTTTCACTTGTTTGCAGCAATTTTTATTAGAACACAGTAAGAAACCCGCTTTTTGCCTGCACACAGCAGAAAAAAAATCATATTTTAATCAGTAAAGTAATTGTCAAAACAATGCCACAATCCCATTCATAACACATCAGGGAAATTAACTTTGTATTTACAGATTCATGCTCATCGTAGAAAACAGCACAGAAATATATTTAGTAATATTACCCTAACTGCTGCACTTGGCTCTTACTACACTTGAAACAATAAACTGAAAAAAATATATATTTTTTTGGTATTTTTGAAATGCATCTGATTTTAAAAATATATATTTCTGTTTTATGTTCCATATTCAGTTTTATTTTGCCTCCGTATAATGCTATTGGCTTCCCTTCTTTGTCTGTTGCTCATTTTCCAACCCCTTCCCCTTCTTGTTGTCTGCTCCACTCTGCCCCCAGCTGGAATGTATACTACTTTTAGTACAGCTAATGGAACTAATGGTTATGCAGAAAGCACTGAATTATGGAAAGGCCATTTCACAAAGCCTCCATTTTAATCAAATAATTCATTTTTTTTTTTTTTTTAAATGTCTTTTTTCTTTAATAATAATAAAGTATCTCTACTTGATACCAACTGACATACAATTAACCCTTATTAGGCATGCACTGAATCCAGGATTCATTTCGGGATTCGAACCAGGATTTGGCCTTTATCAGCAGGATTTGGACTTGGCCGAATTCAAGTGCCTGGGCGAACTGAATCAGATTTCTTAAAATCATGTGACTTTTCATCAGGTTTGCACGTGCAGCACGTGGTTCTCTTTAATTAGGATTTGATTTCGGATTCGGTCGAACCTTTCGTGCAGGATTCGGGGTTTGGCTGAATCCCAAAACAGAGGATTTGGTACATCCCTTATCCTTTTTGGAAGCAAAACAATTCTGTTGGGTTTATTTAATGTAAGGTATGGAAATCCAAATTATGCAATGACCCTTTATTTGGAAAACCCAATGCCCTGAGTATTCTAGATAATTTGCATTTTATCCATCACCACTCTTCACATCATGGCTTCAGATAACCATCTGCACCCAAAGTAGCAGCCTACTTTTCAGATCTGCTTGATTGCACCTTAACATTAAAGCAACATTAAGCAACTCAAGTACGTGGAGTGATGGGAAGTTTTCTAACTGAACAAATAATGATGTGCCCATTGGCTTGAATGAAATAAGTTAAGTAAGTGAGCTTCCAATTATTTATTATAAAAATATACTTCAAATATTTTAAATGTAAACTTTGAGTGGGGCAACTGGTATAGTCTGTTTATTTTTTCTTTTTGTAAATTGAATATATACAATATATACAAAACAGGCAAGAACAGGAGGTGAAAACAGAATTTAATTAGATACACTTCAGCATTCCCAATTAAAAATGGGAACATTTTAGCCTTGTGCACTCTTGCATTATATATGCAACAGCAGTCATTATGACTACTCAGATATACATTCAGATGCAGGGGCAAAGAGCAGTCACAGAGACAGACTTGCATGCAAATTGTGGTGATTATTGTAGTGCCACAACTGGGTGAGCTACAAATTTTCACATTCCCACCAAAGTGGGGGTACATTTTCCACAGAGACATGGAGCATGAAACAGGGTCAGTCCAACTGAAATGGGGACTAATAGTAACCTTAAATTACTTTACCTAACTTAGGGTTAAGTTAACTTAGTGCAAGGTATGCATGTATGCAAGTGTATTAAAGTGATACTGACACTAAAAAACTTCTCTTCAAAATATGAATGTACATAAAAAGTTGCCTATAGGTTATGTTGTTCATTATTTGCTGATAGGGCTGCTTTTGAAAGTAATTGTTACTTGAAGTTCCTAAACCTGACTGGTTTGCCAACCTGACTGTCCCTTCTCTACTCGTTAATTATGGCTTTTAATTCTAACCAATTACTGTTGCACAAATATGGCCGCCCCCTCATAGATAGGGGGATCAGATAGGTAATGTAAAAGCTTCGGGCAAATACTATTTATGGGACAATTAGGGCTCTGGCACACGGGGAGATTAGTCGCCCGCGAGAAATCTCCCTGTTCGCAGGCGACTAATCTCTCCGGATTGCCATCCCACCGGCGAAAATGTTTGCCTGAGATATTATTACACCGTGTGCCAGGGAGAATCATCTATCAACATTCTCATTTAAGTGGTTTTAGAGGTTTTTCAAAACCATAAATAAACTTATTTTCTTCAAAACCATGAATGCTAAGTGATTTATTAAAACAGACTTTTAAAAAGCCACAAATGAAAAAAAAAAACAGGAAAAAAGTTCGCAAATTTTTCATTGTCGCATAAATGAGTCAACTCCCCCCAAAGAAACCTCTAAAACCACAAAGCAAAGAAAGATTAGCCAATTGTAAAAGGTCAGTGGCCATTGACTTCTACATAACCTTGACATCTTTTAAATTGTGTATTTGTACTTTTGGATTTGTCACAGTTTTGACGTATAATAAATGGAGAAAAATCATATTTTTGTACAAAAAATATGATCATGAAAAAACAAACAAACAAACAAACCGACCTTTAGTAAATGGCCCCGTAGAATGTTATATGCCACATAACTAGTCTGTTACATTGTGTTGACTGGGAATAAAAATGTTATCAGCTTTGGTTAATTGCTTATTTTTTAATTTGTTTTTTTTTTTTAATTTTCTCATAATCCTGCAGTTGTATTGGTGTTACATTAATTAGATAAGAAGCTATGGGTTATGTCTCTTACCATTTCTTCTCTTGGGAAGAATGAACCAGAGGCCTAAATGATTCCTTATTTCAGTGTAAGTCTGGGAAACAATACTGAGCTATTAATAGCTTATGGTCAGGACTGTCTCCCATTAGTATGCCATTAATGTAATGACCCCTGTACTACATTTAAAGATCATCAGGATCAATTTTTATTCTGAGGTCAGACATATTGATTGTGTAGTAAAATGAGTCACATTTAATATATCCCATCATGATAATTAGGTTTCTGCTGAAATGTAGCAGTAACACTTGAATAATGAACATTATTGCGGATGAGGCATATAAAAGCAA
Organism: Xenopus tropicalis; assembly: GCF_000004195.4. Classification (NCBI taxonomy): domain Eukaryota; kingdom Metazoa; phylum Chordata; class Amphibia; order Anura; family Pipidae; genus Xenopus; species Xenopus tropicalis. The sequence continues at coordinate 34,923,160 of NC_030681.2, read as the reverse complement.
CAGAGACTGTGCTCACTGGGTAAAAGCAAAATACCAGGTTAAAGTAATTATGTTATTATTGCCAATGCATAGTGCTTGTTATGGGCAGTGATTAATATACAATAAACATGGTTACAGTAAATCACATTGCACAGTTTCTAACATTTAATTATTACAGCTATGAGAGTTGGGAATATTCCACACAAATATATATTTTGTTGCCTAATTGAAAATTCTAACCGAAGAGTATGGCCTGTGGTGCTAAATTTTAACATTTTAAGAGATAGCTTGACTCCTGACTGCTGTACATTTAATGCAAACAGCACAACACACAATAATGCCTGCATATTAGCACTAAAGCATACGTAGACAGAACAGTCAGTGGAGTCTACTTGAGATCCCCTATACATTAGTGAATTATTAACTATCTGTTAAATCCTAGTGATAAGAGTTAAGGTCAAATATGTTTATTTTAGGTAAAATGTACAGCAATATTGCCTTTTAATAAGGGAATGTATGTCTTATATATCTTTTTCTGTAAGCTCAATTATTAAATTAACACAAAAAGTTGTATTGTAAAATTTGTGAAAGTGATTTGATGTTATGGAAAATGTAAATAACGAGTTACAAAATAAACATGTATTGGTACATGTAGGCACAAATATCCCAGCTAATAAATCTATGGCTTACTGATGGATCTTTACATTTCTTTCCATTTACGGCCCTGCACAAAGCTCAGTATAACATACAATATAGCCAAAGATCTGTAGGAAAACCCTAAAACAGTGTAGATTTCCTAAAAAGAGATGTTCCAAGACACTAGACATTAGGGAGACTAAAATTTTGCTTTCATATTTAATTTTTTTTTATTACTAAGATTATTATTTACATTTGATAAAGAAATAGAAAAATCTAAAAAAAAATGTGCTTGTCTAGTGACAGATAGAAGGCAGCTTTGTCTTTTTTTGACCTGCAGGCAAGCAAAACAACAATAAAGAGATTGACTATTAAAAATGCAATATTTATACAGCATAACTTCTCAGAGAGAGCATTAAATGCCCAGTGCAGCATATTTACAATGTGCAGAACTCAAACCACCCAGTTCTGAGGTTGCCACACTGTGTTGCTAACACCTTGGGGTGCTTGGAGGTGCCATATTTCTGAGCATTATCAGCTCTGCTGCAAAGCCTGTACAGAAATCTCTGCCACATCCAAACACAGAGATTGCGTACAATACAATACTGTATTGCAACATACAATACTGGTGTACTGTACATTGTAGATAGACAGGAAAAGCAGTTGTAGTGGAGCAAACAGGCTATTTACATTTGACAATGCATTCCAAAATGGATATTACCTTCAAAAAGGTAACAGCAGGCACAGTGGCAAGTATAATTGTAAAGCTTGCTTAATTTCTTGGTATTAACAAAAAGCAAAGCTTTTAAAAATGTGCCCATTAATGCACTATCCATTATTTCTACATTCAAGGCAAAATTAGGTATGCTGTATCTTTTTTTTAAATGTCTATTTAATGGACAATTGAACATAAGAAAATGGAATATCTATCGTATAATCTACGAATATTTTTTTTTAAAAATGAGCCTCAAACAATATTTTGTGATAAAGAGACAAATAAAGTGACTTTTACAGATAATACTGTTTCATCCTGTAGTCTTTTTATCAGCCACTGTAATATATATAGATACTGCTTTCAGAGAAAGAGGACCACATTATTTGACTGAACTCTTCAATTAGCAAAATACATTAAAAGATGTCCACAAGGAAAAGTTAATCAGTCACAAAGTTGGCAAATTATACCTCATGTCATCCATATCCAGTATCCATCACTTCAGGACATAGCACATTAACTGACTCATTAGCTATTTCAAACCATATGGACATAGGTTTGGGTGGGTCGCTTTGATAATATGCTAAGGTGATCTTCCTAATTAACGCAATTATGTGATCTCAATCATTGGGCCAGTCATGCTAAATAGTGTCGCAGCCTTTAGAAAGGGTATCAGCGCACCAAGACAATGACAGAAATGAGGACCATGAACTCTGTTGCCTCTGAGTCCCACCGTAACAAACTCATTATTTTAAAAGTTTTGCGGACTGATCAAGCAGATAGGAGAGCAGACGCTTATTGATTGTGGAAGCAAACAGATTTCTCAATTTCAAAACTGGCAAAACTCACCATCTTGCTGTTACTGGATGGTGTTTATGCTGGGAAGGTATGTCAGCTGTGTAAATTTAGCAATGATATTTGGAGATACGTGCCAGACTGGAAAACATGTTAATACAGGATGTGCTAAAATGTCAGTATTAAATACCATGAGAATGCTTCAGTGCAACAGTGAGTGAGTGAGGGCATTTCTTCATATGCTGCAGGAATTGTAACAAACCTCTTGTGTAAACCTAATCTTTAAAATAATCCCTTTAATTCTTTCGGATGAAGAGGCTGGATTTTCTGAGAGTGATATTTTTTCATTTCCAAACTCTTGAGAAATTAAAATTTAAAAGTTTTTACATTTTCTTTTGCAGTCATAATGTTGAGCTTGTATTTGCAAACAGTCTATCTGTGAAATAATGACGTGAAACCTCTCTCCTTGCCCTTGGAATTAAGGGGATTCATCAGCAGAATGAGAACCTTGAAATGTAAAATGCAAAAAACCTGAATGTAAAACATCACATGTGAAAGCTTGCAAGGTCATGTAGAACTCAATGGGGGCTGTACTAGGCAAAATGTTAAATAGTTACTGATTTCAAGCTATTTAAAAAAAAAAATATTCAGATTTTTTTTAATAAATAAGGTAGCATTCAAGTGTTTTGAAATTTCAAGAATATTCAAAGAAGAAAAATATGAAAATTATGAATTTTGATAAACCCCCTAAGAGACAGATTTATCAATATTAAAAAACTTGAAAATCTTGAATGTGTGCTTATATATGAAATAACTTGAAAATCAAAACAAGAGTTTGAGAGGCCCCGTGATTTCTAATGGCGGCCCTGGGCATAACGCTGGTGCAGCCCGGCCCGGGCCGTCTGTAAGTCAATGTGGCCCCTGAGCCAAAAAGTTTGCCCACCCCTGATATACACCAACATCAACACTAAGGGGCTGATTTACTAAGACACAAATTCGAATCCGAATTGGAAAAATTCCGATTGGAAAACGAACATTTTGCGACTTTTTCGTATTTTTTGCGATTTTTTTCGGCGCCTTTACGACTTTTCAGAAATTGTCGCGACTTTTTCGTTACCAATACGATTTGCGCGAAAAACGCGAGTTTTTCGTAGCCATTACGATTCGCTCATATCTTTTTTGCGATTTTTTCGTATTGAGCGCTCGTAAGCGGTGGGCGAAACTTTCAGACTTAGCATGATTTTGGAAGCCTCCCATAGGACTCAATGGCACCCTGCAGCTCCAAACTGGCCCAATAAAAGTCACCATACTGAAGCTTGAATGAATCCGAACGCTACGAAAAAAATCGCAACATTTTGCACAACTTTCGGAATGGCTACGAAAAAGGCGCGATAATTTTCCGAAAAATCGCCAAATACCGATCATTACGAAAAAAACGCAATCGGACGCATTCGGCCCGTTCGTGGGTAAGTAAATGTGCCCCTAACTGTAGATATTAGTATCACAATAGCCTTGGATATTCTGATTGTTCAAGAACTCATCCAGGCCCCTCTTAAAGGCATTAACAGAATCTGCCATTACCACATCACTAGGAAGGGCATTCCCCAACCTCACTGCCCTCACCGTGAAAAACCACCTACACTGCTTGAAAGTTCCTGCTTGAAAGTCCCATTTCTGTAATCTAAAGGGGTGGCCTCTGGTGCGCTGATCATCTTTATGGGAAAAAAGAACATCCCCCAACTGCCTATAATCCCCTCTAATGTACATGTACAGAGTAATAATGTCCCCTCGCAAGCGCCTTTTTTCCAGAGAAAACAACCCCAACCCTGACAGTCTAACCTTATAGCTTAAATCTTCCATCCCCTTTAACAGTTTAGTTGCAGTCTCTGCACTCTCTTCAGCTCATTAATATCCTTCTTAAAGGAACAGTAACACCAAAAAATTCAAGTGTATAAAAGAAATTCAAATATAATGTACTGTTGCCCTGCACTGGTACAACTGGAGTGTTTACCTCAGAAACACTACTATGGTTTATATAAAGAATGCAGCTGTGTAGCCATGGGGGCAGCCATTCAAAGGAGAAAAGGCACAGGCACTTAGCAGATAACAGATAAAACACTATTGTATTCTACAGAGCTTATCCGTTATCTGCTATGTAACCTGTGCCTTTTCTCCTTTTTTCCAGTTTGAATGGCTGCCCCCGGGGCTACACAGCAGCTTATTATATATAAACTATAGTAGAGTTACTGTAGCAAACACACAACTTTTACCAGTGCAAGGCAACAGTACATTATTTTTAATTTACTTTAAATCTCTTTAATTTTTTGGTGTTACTGTTCCTTTAAGGAATGAAGCCCAAAACTTTACTGCTCACTCAAGATGATACAAGACAGCACTTTATTTCCTTTAGTAGTCACTGATTGACACTGCCTGGAATTAGACAACTTATCTACAAAAATCCTCAGATGCTGTTTTCCAATTTTGTCAAATCGCTCTGCAAATTTCACATTAATCTTACAAACTCAAATTTAAAAATAGCGTGAATCTTAAATAACCAACTTCCATTGACTTCTTGCCAGCTTTAAGACGGCAATTTTTCATTTCAAGTTTTTTTGCACTTTATAAATCTTGAAAACTCCAGGTTTGGAAATTTGAAGCAGTTTTCGATGCAAAATCAAGGTAAAATCATGGTATAAACTCAAATTCTAACAAATCTGCCTCATAGGACACCACTTACTAATGTTTGTAATTTTTTACAATTCATTTTTTTTTCACTAAAACTCAATTTTTTGTGTAAAAAACACACATTTTTTTCCATTTATTATGTGACAAACCCGTGAAAATTGCAAATGTAAAAATAGTTGCTGAGGTTATGTAAAAGTCAGTGGGACCTGTCCTAAGCAAATTTTAACAATCTTATTTAATTATTGGTTTTAGAGGTTTTTAGGCTTTTATTCCATGAAGATTCATAGGAAAATGTAAAATGTTATTTTTGTTTTTGGATCTTTTGATAAATGACTAGACAATTGTGGTTCGTAGAAATGGGTTTATTCGTGATTTCAAAAAAACTCTAAAACCACTAAAAACTGAAAGCTGCCTGTAAATGTATCAGTACCTAAACTATCATCAGAACTAATAGTGAAAAATAGTGATAATGGAAAGTTATTATGTTAAACACAGTTATTGAGGCTGTCTACCTTTATTTCTGTTTTTGCCCTGTTCAGCTGCACTGTATATTCACACCACAGTGCAGAGAAATCTCCGCCACTTGTAATGTGATTTCTCTGCAGATATTTAACCAAGTGAAATGTATTCTAATGTAAATATGCTAAAAGATTTCACTTTCAACGAGGGTTATTTGCATGGAGGGTAATTTTGCATCCTAAGTCAGATATAGTTATGCATATGCAAAAATAATATAACTAATGTTAAGATCAGATCTGCAATTTGCAACAACATATTTGCACTACAGCTCTTATGAGACAAAAAATTAAGCCACATGTAAAATATTCAAATGGATTATAAAATAACAAGTAATTATATGAACACAGCATTTTTTTCATTTAATCATGCATTTAGAATAGGTCAATTCAAATATATTGAATGATTTTTCTGACAACATACCCCCTAGTTGGCATATATGGCAAAAACATTAAGGAGAACTAAAGCATAACAAAGATGTAGGGCTGTGATCCCCAACCAGTGGCTCAGGGGCAACATGTTGCTCCCTAACCCCTTGGATGTTGCTCTCAGTGCCCCCAAACCAGGGAGTTATTTTTGAATCCCTGACTTGGGGGCAAGTTTTGGTTGAATGAAACAAGATTTCCTACCAAATAAAGCCTCCTGTAAGCTGATACGGTGCATAGAGGCCCCTAATAGCCAATCACAGCCCTTATTTGGCTCCTCCATGAACTTTTATGGTGCTTGTGTTGCTCCTCAAGTCTTTTTACATTTGACTGTGGCTCATGAGTAAGAAAGGTTGGGGATCCCTGATGTAGGGTAAAAATGCTGCACATAATGTTTTGAGATTTTGCACCAGCCCAAGGCAACCACATCCCTTTAGCAGGAAAGATCTGTGCAACTGAAAGTGCCCCTTAGTGAAAGCTTTCTCTTCTATATACTGCTGATTCATAGCACTTGTTTTGGGCTGCTGTTAGTTACCTGAAGTAGGGACAAATTTATAATTCATGAATGGTTATTTATTAATAAACAAAAACAGAAAAGGGTGAACGATAAAATGTGTAAAAAAAAAAAAAAGCAAATGCCATGACTGGGGAACTTTCCATCACTTTTATAACATTGCTATTAAAGGGGCTAAAGGCTATTTTGCCCCTCCCCCAAAAATGATTTGAATATTGGCTTCTACATACCCTCAACAGCTTTTAGATGTTTTAGTGTATTTTTACATTAGGGTTCTTTGACATTTTGATGCATAATAAATGGCAAACATTTCTCTTTTTTCAGTTAGCACAGAAAAATATGATTCACAGAAAAAAAATATGACTTTTGATAAATATGCCCTAGTTTCTGGTAGATGGTTTCCAATGGCCTTTTAAGTTTGGCTTCTCCACATCAAATCAGGACACAATGAGCATGTGCAGGGTCACTGACACTCAAAAGATGGCTTAATGAGGTCCAATATGGTGATCTCCTCTGGACTAATTTAAAGGTCTGGATTATTACTGGGCTGCTAAACCCCTGGGCTGGTACAGAAAGTTCAGTATATCAAATACAGCATTTCTAGCCACATTCATTTTCAGGGTTCTCCTTTAAAGGACTACTATTGAAAAAAACATCTTATTATGTTTATTTCAGAACCACTACTACAGATATAACAAATAAGCTAATGGTAGTTGTTGCTGATGATATCAGTTCCTACACAGGAAGATAAACATAAGCAAAATGTCTCATAACTCCCTATGGGAATATGTAGTAAGGTAGAGGTTTTGCCTGTCTTACATAAAGACTAACCCCAACATTTGGGAAGGGGTAACAATTTCATTTTTAAGGTTAGGGCATGCCCTGGGAGATTCTTATTGGCCAGGGATGTCAGGTGTTCGTTGTTCTTTAAAAGGGGAGGGGACCCAGTGTTCTGTCTCTATGAATCCTATTTGCTGGAGTTGGTTGTAGGCTCCAGAAAAGGTGGCAACCTTATTGCCAAAAAAATCGTTCGTTTGTAAAAAAATAAAACATTTACTTTAAAACATTACTGAGCTTATAAAAATATATTTCATCCTATAGGAATACACAATATTTAGTTTCCGCAGGGCAAAAAAATACGGAACTATTTCACAGCCTTGATTTGAAACCGAAACAGAAAGGTAATTGTGCAATGGGAAATGACCCCTTTCTCCCTCAAACCCCTCTCTTTTACACACGGCAACTCTCTATCCGGCTGGGAACACGGTTACGCTTTTGAGACGTTCCCTAAATCCCTGCGGGAATATGCGCTTGGCTGACGCTCCCAGTGCTAAAGTTGGTGGTCACATGACATAGTTGTTTCTGTTTCACTTTCCGGCGGCATGTGCAGTAATTCACTCGGAGCGGCAGCCCGGCCGTAGGAATGTGTGTGTGTGTGTGTGTGTGTGTGTAGCTGGAACCGAATAGTGTAATTGGAAAAAGACTGCGTATCTCTATTCCAGCTCTGTGTGTGTAGGCGAGAGAGAGTCTCTGGGGAGTGTGGGGACTGGAGGCTAATCGCAGTTCTGGACCTCATCACAGAAGTACGTATATTGTGCAGTTCTGTGCCCTGCATAGTAAACTAATGTAATAATATAGAATAATACTTTAGCACGCTTCCGGGGCTGCAGAATATGATCTTTTTGTGTTTTATTGGAACTGTGGTTGGATGTACTCATGTATGGATCACAATATGGCCAGCAGCATTCATACAGGAGGAACTTCATATTAGGGTTTGTAACATTAGGACTTACAGAATAATCATTCTATTTATAAAATGTCAACGTATTCCACAGTGAAGTACAGAAGGGAAGATAACTTACGTACACACAACCCAATATAGTAGGGAATAGTACTATCTGTATATATCTGTAGGGGTGGGATATAATATATGCACTAAATTCTTAACATACACATAGTTTAGAATTACTATTAATAGTATAATCTCTTAATTATAATGTATGGTGGTTTCATTTAAAAGGAAAAAAAAGCTATAATTATTGGGGGTGCACACATCTAATAATTAAACAACCTTTAAACAACCTGTCTTTTTAAAGGTGGCCATACACGTGGCGATCTGACGATGTTTCGTACGACCATCGGTCGCACGAAACATCGTAAGATCCGCCACACACCATTCAGGGCTGAATCGGCAGGTAAGGAGGTAGAAACAATAGGATTTCTACCTCCTTCTGCCGATTCAGATCTGAAGGGAGAATTTTGGTCAGGCGCCTTCTATGGCGCCCGATCAAAATTTTCCAACTGGTCCGATCGGCGAGTCGTCCGATATCAGCAGGTTCCTGCGATATCGGTCGACTCGCCGACATACCATACACGCACCGATTATCGTACGAAGCGAGGTTTCGTACGATAATATTGGTGCGTGTATGGCCACCTTTAGTCTGGGTGCTCCTGTTTGCTTAAGGGTGAAGACACACAGAGCTACTTAGTAGCAGCTACTTGTCACAGCTACTAAGCACCAGAAAATACCCTGCCATAGACTGAGAATTGCCTCTGCTAACACACACATAGAGACAATTATCACTAAATGATCAGTATTGTCTATTTTAGTAGCTGTGACAAGTAGCTGCTACTAGTAGCTCTGTGTGTCTTTACCCTAAAACTGCACTGACTCAGGGTATTTGTGTAGGCTCATTCGCGCCATTTTCTTCTGCTTCTTTCTTCTTATTTCAGGCCCAATCAGGCACATGTGTAATAGAGTAAAAACAATGACTTTTCACTTTACTGCACATGTGCCTGCTCAGGCTGGAACAAAGAGAAGCCAGGGCTTGTGCAGATTTAGGGAACAGGCCTGGGGTATCAGGTAAGTGATTATATCACTGGGGGATGCCTAAGATTTTTGGTACCCCCAATGATTATAACTTTAATTCTTTTAAATAACTTTTAAAATTCTTTTAAAATTGCTTGCAAATTATAATTCATGAATACATGAATTTGTATTATCTAAAGCTCCAATCAATCAATCAATCAATCAAAAGAGTAGATTGGATATTTAATAAGTGTGTGTATTTGTGAGTTGCTGAAACATTGCTCTTGTGAGTACTTTATATATTTACATAAGATTCTGAAAGTTGCGCTCCCTTAATGGTTGTCAGACCCAAAAGGTATACAGTTATGTGATCCATTATCCAGAAACCCTTCATTCAGAAAGCTCCAATTAAAAGAAGGCCATCTCCCATAGACTCCATTTTAATCAAATGATTACATTTTAAAAAATTATTTCCTTTTTCTCTGTAATAATAAATCAGTACCTTGTACTTGATCCCAACTAAGATATAATCAATCCTTTTTGGAGGCAAAATAATCCTGTTGGGTTTTGATAATGTTTAAATGATTTTTCAGTGGACTTAAAGTATGGAGATCCACATTATGGAAAGACCCCTTATCTGGAAACCCTGAGGTCCCAAGCATTCTGGCAAAATATGCAATTAAAGTCTGTACTGGGATTCAAAATTGGCCCTGGCATTTCTAGTACATAGAGGCCCAAAGAGCCCCTACTAGCCCATTAAATAGGGACTGTCTATGACAACTTATAGCAGTCTTTCTGGCATTTGCCAGAACCCGCAGATTGCCAGTCCGGGCCTGGTTAAAGAAGAAGTAAACCTTTTTTTTCTACATTTAAAATTACTTTAAAAAACCCATGGAATAACATACCCTAGTCCCTGCATTCAGTCTGATCTGGTTTCTGATTTATAAGTTGAAATCTCCAGCTCCTTTTCTCTTCTTCTGCCCCTTTTTCCTGTTCAGCTCTCCTCATCTCTTCGACTATAGGGTAGTCGAAGAGATGAAAGCCTTCTGTTCATGCCTGACAGAGAAGAAGCTTTCTGGGAATGCACAGTGAGTCAGGCAGTTATGTATGGGCACAAAAAAAAGCTGCTGCTGCACACTGGCTTCTGTTTATTCCCAGAAAGCTCCTTCTCTGTCAGGCATGCAAGGAAGGCTCTCCTCATTGACTGTCCTGTAGTCAGAGATATAAGGAGAGCTTATCAGAAACCAGATCAGACTGAATTTAGGGACTAGGGTATGTTATTCTGGGGGTTGTTTAGAGTAATTTTAAAGATAGGAAAAAAAAGTTTACTTCTTCTTTAATATCCATGTACTGTGAATAGTGGGGGGTTCACAGATTAGGCAAGTTTGAAAATTTCATCTGCTGATGCACCATATCAGCCATTGCATGGGACACTGGCAGAGAAGCCTCAGCGCCTTCTCTTGCTGTTCTGATTGTTAGGTATGGTGTCCTTACCATCTGTGGCTCTCATACACTTTCCCTTTGATTGAGACATGCAGTTATACTTAAATATGTGTTTTGCCTCTAATATACATGTGTGCTTTCCCAAATGGGACCTTAGGAGTCTCCTTCACAAGTTAATAATTGTTTCTGCAAAGTTTTCTGGCAACAGTACAAAGTCATGAGGAGGCTATTGCAAGCTGAATGAGTCAAAGTGCATGAGTCATGTTGCTTTTTTCATGTTTGCACTTTATAGAGTCTGAAACGAAAATGCCCCCAAGGAGAAGTAAACTCCCTGTTCCTCTTCCAGAAGGATGGAAAGTTACAGACACCAGCAAAAAAACATGGAGGATGGGTAAAATGATTGGCAAAGGAGGTTTTGGGCTCATTTATTTAGGTAATCTGAACAGCTTTAAATTAAAAAAAAAATATAGCACATATTTTATTGTGCTATGTCTGTACATGCATGATGATTCATTGGGAAATCCAGTTATGGTTATGTGAAATCATTTGCCTTTCTCAAGGTGGCTGTGCACGTTAAGATCTGCTCTTTTGGCAAGGTACCCAAGACTAATTTGATCTTTCAGGGTTGGTTCACTTTTTAGTTTACTTTTACTATGTTATAGAATGGCTAGTTCTAAGCAACTTTTCATGTAACATACTAAAAGTAAACTTAAGGTGATCCACCCCTTTAATCCGAATTCCTCTCTGAGCACTTTTGCAGTTTACATTAATTTTCTGTTTTTAGTGGTTTCCGAGATAATAGCAGTTTTAGACAGTTTAGATTCTTTTGACGTGAATCATGTCATAGAACTGATAACTTTTGCTAAACATTGGGATACATAGTATGGTGCTCAGACTGCAGCTATGGACAAGGATAAATAGTATTTTAGTTTACAGTAGGTCCTTTTGCTGTATGATTTTGCTTCCCATGATGCAGATGACATTGCTAACACTGTGCTAGAACTGCACGTATGGGCCACTTTCAGGTACAGCTAACTTCTCATCATGCTTAAAGGAGAAGGAAAGTTAAAATCACTGGGGGGGGGGGGGGGGGGCAAAGTGTTAGGTACTCCCAGTGATTGTTTTCACTTACCTAATACCCTGGGCTGGTGCTCCTATTACCAGAAAACTGCACCAGCCCGGGGTACATGCAGGCGAGCGATCCTCTTCCTTTCTTCTTCTTTCTCTGCGATCCCGGGGCCAGTGAATGCTCAGTAGAGTGAAAAAGCCAGCTTGATTGCTCACCTACATGTACCCCAAGCTGGTGCAGTTTTCTGCCAACCGGAGCACCAGCCCAGGGTATCAGGTAAGTGAATACAATCACTGGGGGGTACCTAACATTATGTCGCCCCCAGTGATTCGACCTTTCCTTCTTCTTTATGGCTAGTGCCACACAAAATGCTTTGTGCGCTATAGGTTTTAGGGTAGTTGCCACACTTGGCAGATTCTCAGCCTATAGATAAACGCAGCAGCTAAGAATCTGTCCCTATGCTCCTAATAGTTTTTTGATGTGCCTGAACTTTGAACCACTGCGTCGGCATACTCAAGCATTTTCTCGTGATTAAATCTGCTCTATGTGCCCGCACCTGGGCCGACGCAGTATCTCAGAGTGCAAGCACATCAGAAAGCATAGGGACCGATTTTCGGCCTGCATTTATCCATTGGCCTAGAATCTGGCACATGTAGCACTGCCCTAATATCTATAGCACACAGAGCATTTTGTTGCTGCCCTCAGATAGAACAACCCACTCCATCTGTTATCGCTCCAAACACTACAGAATGACATACTACTGTGCCAGAAAGTTCCTTGTATCTGCTCCATGCTCGCTAGATGGTGCGGTTTCCATTCAGCAGAGTGATGAGAAGCGGAGAGGGAAGTTTGGTCCACCACTGCCTAAGGACAGGAGAAAACAAAACTCTTAGTTTAAATTTATTACATTTCTAACAACACTATAAATGATCCTATAGATGCAACTTCTGCATCCACAAAATATTGTATATATATATATAACTTAGACTGATATTACTCCAAGTTTAATGTTCAATTTTTTCCTTCTCCAACAGCTTCTCCGGAATGTGATGTACCAGTGCGTGATGATGCAGTACATGTAATAAAAGTGGTAATGATCTAATTTTTTAAATCTTGTTTATCCATCAGAAATATTGCATCTGTAATAAGTAAATGTATTAGCTTCTGATTTTTTTAGTAAACACATAGGGGCACATTTACTAAAATCCAATGTTTTTCTGGTAAAAATTCGTAGTAACCATGATAATTTCTGAAGTGCTAAAATGTCAATTTGCGTTCTGAAAGTTACAAAATTTTTGTGTCGAAAAGTTCGTTAAGCCTTGAAAATTGTTTAGTAAATAGGCCCCATAGTGTAAGTCTCATAGTGACTTTCCTGCAGTAATATCAAAGATTAGATGAAAAAATTTCCGTGGATTTTGTCATGGTAAAAAATGTTTTTTTTACAAATACATCAGTCAATTGAGCTTCTTCAGCTGAATTCTGCATTGCATTTTCAAAAGAGCAAACTTTTTTTATGTTTAATTTTAAAATTTGACGTGGGGCTAGACATATTCTTAGTTTCGCAGGGGCCCTCAACCATGTGACCGCTAAACATCAGTCTCTCTTTATTGCTGCAATGCAAATTGGAATAATGTCACCCCTTTTCTTTCCCCCAGCAGCCAATCAGCAGAATAATGGGAAGGTAACAAGAGAACAGCTCCCTGACAGCTGCATTGCTAAAAAGGTCAATCAACAATTTATTCAGTGAAATAAACAACCATTTATTGGCTCAAAAAAAAGGTCCCATGCCCCAGCTAGTGGCAGATATGGGAAAAACACTTAATAATAAAACTCCCAAGTCCAGCCATGACTCCTTCAGTTACATAGAGTAGGAGAAACCATAGCTTATCTGAAAGCAGTTGTGTTGTGCAGTGCTGGCTCTTTCTGAAGAGCACTGAGATGGCTGCTTACACACCAATATTTATTGGTTCAAGAATAACATTTTAAATGGTAGAATTAAATATTTGCAATGTACACAGTGCAATTTAGCAATAAAAACTACACCATAAACACTGTGATAGAATCCCTGTAAATTAATCTTCTGGTAACACTCATGTTCTAAAGTGTTTAGTGAATTAATTCTTCAAGAAAAATGTGTTTCATGGGTAGTTTTTCCATTCAATTTATTTTGATGTAATAGGTTACTTATATATATGCTTAGGTTATACTAAATCCTTATTTATCAGATCTTGGATTTCCTAGATATGAGAATTCCTAAAATGTTTGTAATCCTTCAAAATAAATATGTGTAATGTTTTATTTGCATGTTCAGTCTTTGTTTGCTGTACCTGATGATTAAGTAGGGGCCAGTGTGGGTAGGTGGGATTTACACTAGGAAAGATTTTTCAATGTTTCAGCAACCACAGTAGAAATAAAAAAGAATCCTCCTCTCTTAATATGAATTTAACAAATATATTATTCCGAGAGTAACAGAGCATTAAAAAGTAAATTACTCCCCAAAATGATCATCCTTTTGTCCTTCCTACTGTGCCATGTTTGTGAAAGTAAAACAGCAGAACACCTGCAAACATTTAAAGCTGCCATTTGCACAGCAGGAATTATATAGATGATTCAGACTATGCATATTGGAACTGAAAAATTAAGGGACACTTTGCGGTTCCATCTTTCTGTTGTTTTGTTTCATAGTAAATGTATGTTCCTGTACCTGAAGTTATTCGTGTTTTTCTACTGACGCTCGAGGAACAAGTAGTTTATATAAAAATAGCATTAGTGACCCATTTGTTGAACAGAAGATAGAGTAAAATTGTACACACATGGGCTTAGTCCTCTTATTACTTTATTTGTCTGGGTTTCTGTTGTCGGTTTGCATGTGGGTTTGCTCTGTTTCTAGAAGAATTATGTAACATATGAGCTACAGAAACATTTGCAGTATAAAAACTTTAATCTTCCCTTGATATAGCTTCTAGCTTTCTCATTTGCCACTGCCACTCAGAAAACCAGATCGTACTCTGCTTATTGGCTGTCCCACTTGGCACACGACTAGATAGTAATTAAAGCTGTAGGGAACTGTGGCTTCTTTAATTCACTTGGCCGCTTTAATTTGTGTTGACTGATGACTACTTACATGAAAAATATGCCTTTTAAGAGAATAACTAAACAGAAAAACTAAGAAATAGAAGTAGTTAACAGACCATAGTGGTTAGATGGGAATGCCTATGTTAACGTAAGGTTATTTCTGAAAAAGATGCTGAAATTAATCTTTCTGACTAAAAAAGGGCCTATCCAAAATGTTGGAACAGCTGCTAAGTTAAGTTAATTAATTTCATAATAATTCTACCGTTAAATCTCTTGGTTTGCATTGAGGTGATGAAGAATTTAATTTTGTATGAAACACACTACCATTTGTTATTTTATACCAACAAAGTTTTTTTTTAATTTCAGGAGTACCATCAAAATGGACCTTTGTTTTGTGAGTTGAAATTTTACCAAAGAGCAGCAAAGCCAGAGGATAGTGAGTGTGATAATATTTTTATAGTTATATAAATATACAGTGTATGCCCTGTTATTGTTACTATATATGGGGTTTTGTTTAGGGATGCTCCAAATCCTTGATTTGGTTCAGCCTAGTCCAGGTGCCTGACTGAACCAAATCCCAACCCTTGAAATCAAGTGACTTCTGGTCAATTGAATAAGGAAATCACACATTGTAACCCTACCTTACCCTAAATAGTGGATTTGGTGCATAACTAGTTTTGTTAGAACAATGTTGGGTTCCACTGAGCTCAGTTTTCCTGTGCAGACTTTTATATGGTTACATTTTAATATACATGCTAGTAAATACCCTGTATTGGAGAAAAATGATTTTCCAGCTCTACCAACCAATTGATATAATAATATGTTAATAATAATCATGTTTGAATGGAAAAAAATAACAACCTTTTTGATTAACTCATTCAGTTGGGTTTATTTCTAATTTTTTTTTTACATAAACACTACCTGAACTGGCAAAATTAAAAAAAAAATGTTTTTTCACACAGACATACCTGATTCTTCAGATTGAGGATTTAAAATTCTTGGAGAAGAATTAATTTCAGTTTTACCAAACAATTGAACTTAAAGGGACACCTAAGAATACCTTTACTAAAAAAATGAGCTCTATAAATAGAATTATAGTTTTAATTAAATAATCAAATGTGAAAGTTTGGCTATCCCCCTCTCCATAATAAACAGGACAGTTTGTTCAGAGCTCCCTATCTATCTATCTATCTATCTATCTATCTATCTATCTATCTATCTATCTATCTATCTATCTATCTATCTATCTATCTATGTGTCTGTCTGTCTGTCTGTCTGTCTATCTAGCTATCTGTAAAACAAACCCCTACCTTCTCTAAGCAGCAGCCTTTGAGTATATCATTTTCAGAGGCTTATCAGTGGACTGGTAATTAGTTTTATCAGCTCCTCTGAAGTTCTTTAGGATCAGGAAGTGCTAAAGTAAAATTGGCTTTATATTCTTGTTTGTGCCAGAAATAACAGAAATCATAGATATTCTTTCTTAAAACAACAGGCAAAAAGTATGCACATCAGCACATGCTCTATTCATTGAGCTCATGTTGAACAAAGGGGTATATACTGTCCCTTTAATAATCACAATTAAAGGGAAAAAATAGCAAACTTTTGTGATCTAATTTAGCTGTGTTCATGTTAAAAAAATGATAATAATAATAATCACTACCTGAACTGCCAAAATCAAAAATCCATACAGGCATACCTGAGTCCTCAGATTGAGAGGAAACCATTATAGTCTGCATGTGACTCTCAGAAAATCTCCCTCCTCCCAGTAAGGCTGGCAAGTCATTTAAGTGATTGATGTTTGGAAGGAGGGCAGTACACATGGAACAAGATAAGGCAGAGGGTGGGAAATGTCCCTATAAGTCAGAGGCAAATTATCTGAGGAATCATGTGTGCCCGTGTAAAAAAATAAATATTTTATTTTTGGCATTCAGGACTGTATAGAGCTTCATTGTCAGAGTACCTTTGGAATGTGTTAAAAGTTTATGTCACACTGATAACCAGAAAATACTCCTAATGGTACTCCATCTACATTCCACCTAGGTTACATTCTACATGTATGGGACCTGTTATCCAGAATGGTTAGGATCTGGAGTTTTACAGATAAGGTATCATTCTGAAATTTGAATCTCCGTATCTTAAGGCATCCAAAATAATTTAAACATTAAATAAACCCAGCAGGATTGTTTTGCCACCAATATGGATTCATGCAGCTTAGTTACCATGAAGTACAAGGTACTGTCTTATTATTACAGAGAAAAAGAAAATCATTTTTAAAAACTGGAATTATTTGGTTAAAATGTAGTCTATGGGAAATGGGCCTTCCTGTAATTGAGATCTTTCTGGAAACAGGTTTCTGTATAACAGATCCCATACCTGTATAATTTTTTGTATACTTTACCAAACAGCCTAAATCATTGTACCTGTTGTGTTATGTTGTATTTTCTAAAATTAATTTAATTATATGTAGACATTGTCGTAAAAAAATACACAAACTGACACTGATTGAATCAAGTAGGGTTTGCAAAAAAAGTTTCTTTTTCGCTAATGTTAGACTGCATATAAACGTTATGTAGGCTGTTTTGTTGTGATTTGGTACCTAGGATTTCATGTAGCTCAAGAGGCAACACCGAATCACCAGAAGTCTGCCCTATTGCTTACTAAAGAAATCTTTTAAAAAAACACATGTACAACTCAGTCTCAGTCATATATAACCCATGACTGAAATAACAAAATTCTGATAAAATACACAATATACTCAAGAGTCATACAATGCAACTATAACTAATGTCATTCATACTGGAAGGTTTTGTTATAGCTATGCAATTTTTATCCTGTATCCTTTTGTTTCTTAGTTAGAAAATGGACAGCCAATAAGAAACTAGATTATCTTGGGATACCCAAGTACTGGGGATCAGGAGAAACTACATTCAATTCTCAAAGGTAAGAATATTTACTAGCATACGCAGATGAATCCATAGAGAAAAGCTATGAGTAAACTGTACAATTGCGCCTTTGGCAGAGGATGGGTTCTCATCTCGAGCCTTAAAACTTTTAGGATATCTTGCTATAATGAGTATTAAGAAAAACCACATGTATAATCTGCTTACTAAGTTATAAGAGTTCTGCACTAAAGCTGGACATTCACTGAAAGATCCGCTGGTGGGCCAAGGTTGCCAAATGAGGGGATCTTTCCTGATGTAGCCACCTTGAGGGTGGGTATTATCGGATTGATCCAGTCGTTTGGCCAAATGATCAGATCACATTGACGGAATGCAGGCCATCAGGGTGGGGACCACATCATTAAGCAACTAATGTAGCAAATCAGGGTCTTCATCTGGTTAAGGAAGATTGGAAGATTGAACTTAAATCTTAATATGACCATACACGTAAAAATTCACTCTTTTGGTGAGGTCAAAAATAAGCAAATCTTTCCCCTGATATGCTCATCTTGGGTGGGCGATATTGTGCCAATGTGATCATTTGGCCCTAGGGCAAAAGAATCCAATTACAATGAAGGGAATACGAAAAGTCACAGCGAGGACCGCATCAATGAGCTGATGCAGTCCTTGATCCGACAGAAAAATCAAGACTGCCCGAACATCTCATTTTTTGGCCAGATATCAGTCTGGGAGGCCCATCAGAAGGCCCCATACACAGGCAGATAAGATGCCAAAATGGGTTTTTAGTACCCAAATTGGCAACTTAAATCTGCCTGGATATGGCCACCTTTAGAAACATGGTAAGGTGTAAAATAGAAAGCAATTGAAAAAAGTCATTATTGCTGGTGTAACAACTGAACTGAAAAAAATGTTGAATAATGAGCTACCCCTTTAACAATTTATATAGTTGGTAACAGTGATATATTAGTTGATACATTCTTCTGTAGTATAAAAAAATGTCATTAATCCGATTGAACTAGTTGCTCTGTTTTTGGCCCAGCTTTCCCAGCATAAGCTGTAGGGGCAAAAGATGCTGCTAAACAATGTTAGTGATTAAAAATAAACTATTAGCTAATTTAGTGGAAATATAGTTGTGGTTGCAAACATTTGCCTGCAGTTGTTGCGTGAAAAAAACCCTTAATTAAATTACTTGCATCTAAAGGAGCTCTTCTTACTTCGGCATAGTGTTTCTCACAACTTGGTTTATCCCAAACTTTGTGAGAATTTTGCACAGTGGGTCTGTTGATGCAGAGGAAACCTGTAAACCTTTAATGGTTGTCTAGAGCTGCCTGTGTCAATAGACACAAAACACTTGCAATTAAAGAACTGGATGCAGACCAATTCAGACACTAAATGACAGAAGTGACAAATTCCGAACACAACCAATTTGTAGCACAACTTTGTCCAATTCGTGTCATCCAGGTGTTAGATGCATTGCTGCTTTGCGACCACTAATTCACTTGAATTACGAAATTACTCTTTTCAGACTTTTACTCCTTAACAAGGAGTATTATTTGTTAAATGGATACTATCATGATTTTTATGGTGTACTTTTTATTTCTAAATTCTCTCTACCATTTTAGTCTTGAACCAACAAATCATTTTTTTTGTTGTAATATTGGTGTGTAGGCAGCCATCTTAGTGCATTTTGCCTGAGTCTGCATCTGAATTTTCAGAAAGACACAGTGCTACACATTAGAACTGCTTTCAGGTAACCTATTGCTTCTCCTACTCCCATGTTACTGGAGGAGTCCCAAGCTGGATTTGGATTTCTTACTATTGAGTGTTATTCTGATATCTACTGGGAGCTTCTATCTTGCCACCTTCCCATTGTTCTGCTGATCGGCAGCTGGGAGGGTGGTGATATCACTCCAACTTGCAGCTCAGTTTTTTGGAGCATAGGTCACATGGCTGTGGCACCCTGGGAAATAAAGAATATGGCTAGCTCCATGTCACATTTCAAAATTAAATATAAAAAAATAAAATGGTTTCCCCATGACAATATTCCTTAAGTATCTGAATATGATACATTTTGTAAAGGTGTTCTGCACCAAACAAAAGAGACTTTTTTGTATTTATCGTGATTAATGATATCCTAAAAAACCTATTGTGGTGGCAAGATGGAGGACATAAGTGCACATCATGGAACCATTATCCTGCTCTGGATTTTGGATCTCATTATAAAATATAAAGCCAGCTATGCATTCTTAGTAATAAAGTGAGAAGCTTATCACTTTCACTTTAATCATACACCAGGCATACATTCTTAGACTCTATTAAAATTCACTGCCTTTGGTCACGTTCCACTTGTAAGAGTCTCATTTACATTTCATTACAGAGTCTCTTCAGTACCTTGTTGCAACAAATTGTCTCTTATTTATGTATAGAATAATCCGCCATTTCAGATTTATTTGTGAGGTTTTCTGCCTGAAGAAACAATCTCAGTACTGTGAAAGATTGCAGTGGATAGGTTTTGTTACTTGACTTTTTACAACTATCACCTTTCTTTATTTTAGTGGCCTTTAGGAAAGGTAGCCACTAAATCTGTTTTTTCTATGGCTAACACACCTCCAGTTTATTTCAGTTATTTACTAATAGAAGCTGCAGCATTTAAAGAAAACAATGCAAAAATGATTATAATGTATAATTCATTTTGTATCCGTTGTACAAGTTAGCTAGTGAAATCAAAGATCTGATTGGTTGACTTGGGTCACTATATTGGTGCAATGTAACACTTAGGTTAGTAAATTGGCCCTTTGTCTGTGTCTTTCTTTAATTTCTAATAACTATTGTAAAGTTACAGATTTATGGTGATGGATCGACTTGGAGTGGATCTTCAAACATTGCTGAACAAAAACAATGGAAAACTGTCAGCACAAAGAGTTATGCAATTAGGTATTTGTATGGTAAGTTTTGATTTTGGGATACATTTTTTCAGGTAAATAAAAAGTAAAATACAGTAACCTCAATTCCACATCTCCTTATTTTAAGTCTTCTTGCATAATATAGTTTCCTGATTTCACACCATTTTTTCTGGTAACCAGTTAAGTATTCAGCCATGAATCCCAGCCTTTTTTCCAGGGTATCCCAGTATAGCATAGATGAGTTTGTAGAGCGGAATTATCTGATAGACCTGCATTTGCCATTGGGTTCAAAGGGGTGGGTATTGTGCTTTCCAGTACATAACAATGCATCTTTTAGCTATGGTAATGAGTATTGGTAGGAGAGTTCTTGTAGCTCTAGTGGGGTCCACTATTTTAACCTGGTTCTCAGACCAGGGTTTTCCCAGACGGGCAGAACTTTATAGCGTCTATCACTTTCTGAACAGAGATGGGGATTTCTAGTTCCTGGCTTGCCGAGGCCCAGGTGGATGCTAAGCATGAGTGGGGAGTGGTCCGATAAACCTCTAGTCAGGCTTGGTTGTAACAACTGTACTGAGCGATACCTGGATTCCTGTAGTGCCATAGATCAAGTTAGACCAAATGTTTCCAACCACCTTGGGAAGGAGTCATCAGAGCAGGCCGGTGTGAGGAGCTGATTAATAGATTCACTAAATTAAAATCGCCCATAATAAGAAGAGGAACAACAGGTAAGCTGGTGACTTTGCTCATTATAGTATAAAGTACTGTATCAGAGAACAGTGGCAGGATGTAAACATTGGCATTTGTGACCAAGGACCCCATAACATGGGCCTTTGCAATAATAAATTTGCCCCCTGGGTCAGAAATCAGATGTTCTAGGCTAAAGGAGCAGGATCTATTGACTAAGATTAAGACCACTCTAGAGTTGGTCGAAGAGGAGGCATGAGGGGCTGCCATCATCCATGTTTTTCAAGAGCTAGAAGTTTTCTACCATCTAGATGTGTCTCCTGGAGGAGATAATATGGGGGGCATGTTTAATTAATTGAAATACTGGGCCTCTTTTTATCACACTACCAAAGCCTCTAACTTTCCAGTCTATGTTTAATCTGGACATTGTAAATTATGGTGATCCAGTATCGTACCATTAACAGTGAACAAGGTCATTAATCTAATTAACCTTAGAACAAAGCCAACTCCCACCCTATCCACTGAGAACACCGACAATAACAGTGGATTTACACCACATCAGAAGAAAAGGGACTACCCTAAGTAAATGGTCCACTTATTGAGCAGGACCTTAAGGCACAAGTAGTGTTCAGTAGTTGAGTACAAGTGTCCTGTACTTTTAGGTCTGATTACTGTTACCAGTAGTAAAGTTTCTGGGGGTTGTTGGCATCTAGGAGCCTAGGTCATTGGCAAGACTGAGATCTGCTGCCTTTGGCACCCAGCTATGAGATGACCTCTTCTGAGACTGTGTTTGGCTACCTTCCTAGACACTCAATTTAGCTGGAACAACATGGCATAGGACAGGTTGCATTGCCTCAGACATTTTTTGGCTTTGGCCAATAAAAGATCTATTGTCGTTTGCGGGCTTCCATCAGGATCAACCAGTGGTGGGGCGAGTGGGGATCTTATGGGCTTGCTCCACAGTAAAGTTGGAAGAGAAGTTGTCACTTCCCAGTTCATCTTTGAGCCATTTGGAATAGGAGCAGTAATATCCTCTAGTTTGCTGATGCTCCTTTCTGCCCTTTTAGTGTGATCAGACATAAGATCATCAATTTTCCCACTAGTAACAGCATGGTTGCCTCCCTGTGCTGGAGGCGATTTTGTGTAGGCAACACAACACCCCATTCATTTTTACCATTAATTGAAACTAAAACCCCAGTTTTAAAGCTTAAAAAAGCCAATAAAACTGTTTAGGTGTGATCTGTATTACAGGTTTGCATTGTCTCTATATTAAGGCTTATGCCTGCAGAGATCCATTATTACAAGTGACCCTGTTATAATGCTGTAAGTCAGTCAGGAATCAGCAGCTGGTATGTTTTGTGCTGGTGCACCAAGACTGTGCTTTCCCCCTTGTCCACTTCTTCCTGCCCTGTCATTTGTGATGAAATAGAGAAAAGCAGAGGGACATTCAAGTCTTTCCAGCTGTGTTCCCAACTGAGCTACATGGGGTATTTTAATTGGCTATATTATATGCATGCTGAATTGGGAATCTCTGCCACCCTTAGCAATGAAGGAAGGCTGCTGCTGCAAATGTTTCAATACATTTTTGCCAAAATGAATGATAATATAGTAAAAAATAATTTGCATGGCTCATGAGGCCTTACTAAATAAGATGCTACTAAATTTGTGTCATTTATGATACAGCACAACTGTGGCTTAGACTTGCACAGTGCTAGCATTCAGAATTGTATCTACACATTGAGCTATTTTTGCTATATTTGTTATCAATCTGAGCTATACGCACACGTTCAAAGGGACTTGGACCCAATAATGAAATGATGTTTGTACAGTGCCAAACATCACAAGACTGCGACTGCTGTTTTCCTTTTAAATGACCCCTTTTTACTATATCCCAGTGTACTGTATTGGGGTCTTTATGGGGTCATGTTGTACACTGGCAGCAAAAAAAAACAAAGCTTTCTGGCTTAGTTAGTAGGTATTTGGCTTGCCATGAACAAATGTTAGCTGGGGAACAATACTGTACAATTGTCATTGTATGATATTTTAACAGTATCAAAACGGAGTCCCTTGTAAGAATAATAAATACATAAAAAATGTTTATCTTCTCTCTTTTAGTTGGACATCTTGGAATTCATACATGGAAATGAATATGTACACTGTGATATAAAAGCAGCGAACATTCTTTTCAGCTACACCGATCAGACTGAGGTAACAAGGAACACCCTTTACTAACACACTTTAATGTCTAAGTATGCAGTCATGGGAACCTTTATCTGGAAACCTGACAGTTCAGAATTACGGGAAGGCCATCTCGCATAGAGTGCATTGTAAGCAAGTAATTGCATTAAAAATATATTACCTTTTTCTTAATAGTAAAACATTACCTTGTACTTAATGGTAACTAAGCTGCATGAGTTCATATTGGTGGCAAAACAATCCTAATGAGTTTATTTAATGTTTAAATGTTTTAGTAGACTTAAGCTGACCCGATAATTTTTGTGCCATACCTATTGGTCATTTAATTGATAGGCCAGGTTAGAAAACTTTTGGCCGGATAATGATAAAATCTGTGCATGTATGTGACGATACCCTTGTGGGACCTACAGTGCATTTCCGGGAAGTCACTTTCATACGATTGGTGTCTGCCAACTATTTTCATGCTCAGAACATCTTCTGATTTGTTATTTTTAGGGCTTCATTCTACAATTTCAATCTGAATGTTAGTTTTAGATTGTTGCAATTAAACGTACAATATCTGAACGTTTGTCAGAAGAAGACTAAAATCTGTACGTGTGTGGCCACCTTTAGGTATGGTGATCTAAATCACCACCTTGCTCCAAATCCTCCCCCACAGGCAAACAAGCACAATCATGAGGTGGGGAGGTAAACAGTATTTGGGTGGTGAGAGATGGGCCTGAACTAGAGTGTCAAGTGCCCCCGCACCACCATTGAGCCTAAGACACCTGCCTCTTCTGCCTACCCCTCATTCCGGCCCTGGTCAGCACAGCTGAAAAATTCTGGGGGGCCTTTACCCGCCCTTTATCTAATGTCACCCAAGGAGGCAGGGCAGGCCCAAGCTTATAAAGGAAAGCACAGAGTCAAATGGAGCTGGGAGTGATGCTTGAGGGGGCTGGAGCAGGAAGTGATGTCAACCGCAGGGAGGGCACTAGGCAAAAATCTGCCTGCAACCTGCTGGGTGAGACATTGCCCTTTGGTCACTTGTGATGTGTAGGTAAAACCAAAATCCACAGGTGGCTGGTTCAGACTAGTCTGCACATCAGTATTTTGCAGGTTTTCTGGGTTTTTCTGTATAGTTAGAGGGTGTCAGGGGGCTCTGTATGCAAAAGCTGAGTTGGCAGGCGAGAAATCCTTATGCGCTATTTCATTTTGGGGTCAGTACATACCACAGACTTTGGTATATCTATGCATATTGGGCATCAAACTGCCAGTAGACCTTGGGTGTTTCTATTTGGGGTGATTTGCTTCTGTATGCAAGAAATTGTGTGAGATAAATGCGGCAAATTGCAACATTTTTAGGCGATTTTCTGAATGCCATAAAAATCCGCAAACAGTAAAGCTTTATGGATTGGTACTTTGGAGTAAAAAGAAATGTGTACCCATTATAGATTCAGGGGAATGTGTACTTTCCAAAAATATATGGCTTTCTGGGGCGAGTGTACTTTTTTTTGTAACATTATCCCACATAAAGGATATAAATGTGTTGATTTTGCAGGAGCTGAAATGACAGATCATATGGGGGTATGTTTCCATTGGGGCCCCTACACACACATATTTGGGTAAACCTATACATATTGGTTATCAAACTGTTCAGTGGACCCCTGGTGTTCAAATTTATGGTGTTTTATCTTGGTACCTAATGCTATGTGGGAGATAAGATGCTGCAAACTGGAAGCTTTGAGGGGATTTTTGGAAATGTCATCAAAATTGCTAACTTTAGAAAAGCTGTGCGGCTTGGTACTTTGGAGTAGAAAGACATGGGTACCCATTTTAGATTCGGGGGAATGTGTACTTTCCAAAATATATGACTTTCTGGGGTGAGCGTACTTTTTACTAGCTTTATCCCACATATAATAATGTAAATGTGTTGATTTTGCAGGAGCTGAAATGACCGAAATGATATTTCATATGGGGGTATGTTCACATTGGGGCCCCTACATGCCACATACTTAGGTAAACCTATACATATTGGGCCTCAAACTGTTCAGTGGACCCCGGCATTCATATTTAGGGTGTTTTATTTTGTTACTTTATGACCTATAGGAGATAAAATACTATAGACTGGAAGCTTTGAAGTGATTTTTAAAAAAAAAATCACAAATTTTGATAAAACCAATAACTTTAGGAAAGCATTGTGACTTGATAGTTTGGAGTAGACAGACAGTTGTGCCTATTCTGGATTCCCCAGAATCTGTTCTTTCCAGAAATGTGTAATTTTCTGGGATAAACCTTCTGTTAGTGGATTTTTTGACCTTGAAATCTAAAGTATGCAGCTTTCTGAAGCAGTGCTTTGGAAATTTGGTAGTGTACTGTTGGGAGTTTTTGACCTATACAAGTGAGAAATCTTCATAAAACTATATATATTTGGTATTGGCACGTTCAGGCGACACAGGACTTTGCAAATCAGTTGTATTTTTGTGCAAAAAAGAATTATTGTTTCTGGTATGTGTGTTTATATTATGGAAAATGTGATTTTTTTTTTTTACATTGTTTAGATATTTAGAAGCCTATATCTTGTTACAGAATTGGAATTACACCAACATTCTACCATATTTTGAAAGCTTAGGTTGTCCTGAAAAAAACAATATATTGTTTTCCTGGGTAAACTAAAAGTCCCCCCGAGGAAAGGCCCCTAAAGTGAAACAGTGCAAAATGTTCAAAAACTGTCTGGCAGTAGAAGTTCCTCTTTGACCAAAACGGCTGGCAGTGAAAGGGTTAAAACAGAAATTATTTATTGATTTTGCTTTGTATAAGGCACATACTATGATACACATTTATCTTGGTAAACTTTTAACCCCTTTTAATGTGCTCTTATGCAAGTTTTAGCATGAATTGTACAAAAAAAGTAATTGCCAGAACAGCTGTTTATAAATAAAATAATAGTCCTGGCCATAAGACAGGAACATCTAGATAGGGAAGGGGGCTAGAAAGGGTAGTTGGCTGAAGTAGCAGAACTAGCTGCTCTGGCTGAGTTTAAGATGGATTGTAGAGGTGAAAGATGGGAAACAGGAAATGGTCAGAGCACAAATTAATTGTGGAGGGGATTTTGGCTGTGTAATGAAGATGCTTTAGACACAGAACTTTGTGGAGATAACTCCTAGACTCCATGCAGAGTTCACTAATATGACCTCTGTTCCATCAGTCATAATCTTCAAGTCTGGTATGGAGTCAGATTAGGAGAAAAAAATGTGTTCCGTTTTGAGTCAATTAATGTGAAAGAGAGAATTAAGCCAGCATGTGACCTGCCAGTGTCATACAATACACAGTACTGCTAATACTCTCCTGACACAGTTTTACTCTCTGTGCAACTGGCAAGCTATGCTGGCGCCATGTTGGATGTGTTCTTGCTGACCCTTTAGTAATACAGTGTTACATCCTTGCTGCTAAGTGTGTACAACCATGCCCCTCACATTTCTGCATCTCTTCAACTACATGGGCACTTGTTTTATTCTTGGGCAGCAGCTTAATCTTTGCCGTGTTAGTTCCTCTTGTTAAAATGAAGTACAGGTATGGGATCTGTTATCCAGAATGCTTGGGACCTGGGGTTTTCCGGATAAGGGATCTTTCTGTAATTTGGATCTCCATAACTTAAGTCTACTAAAAGTAATTTAAATATTGGAGTCAATAGGAGATGGCCTTTCCGTAATTCGGAACTTTCTGGAAAATGGGTTTCCGGATAAGGGATCGTATACCTGTATGTCATGTAATAGGTATTTATATACAATACAGTGGGAAATCAAAATATTCATTAACAGCAGTTATACAGTATATGTTATATATATATTTTAAATTTCCTTTTCCTGTTTTTAGATACTCAGCTCACATGGTGGGTTTTAATAAATAACATATGCATGTATGATGTAAGCATTCTTAGGTACAATAAACCTTTATTTTAGTAAACACAGTTCTTGGTATAATGTGCTTGTTTTTCATTTTGATGCTGAACAAACATATTAACAATGTAAGGTCTAAGAAAGGCAATTCCAGCTAAATGTAGCCCACTTTGGAACTGCAGCAAAGAGCAGCACTGCCTCCTAACTATGCCTATTTATAGAGCGAGTTGCATTGCAAACTATGTACACTTTATTTACCGGAGGGATTTTTTCATTTTCAAGTAGTAAAACACGCAGAGTTGATTTTAGCATATTAACACCTCAAAATGAACTGCTTCATTGTGCAGCCACTGCAGGAAATTCAGCTGGAATGAAAACATAACATTTCTGTTGGCTTTATACTTCCGATCCTACAAAAGGCAAACGCTTGTGCTGTGCCATCAGATTCACGCCCACCAGAATAATACTAGCCTAATAAACAAGGAAGATATGTATTTTATGCAGAACAAATTAAGTACAGGTATGGGATCGGTTATCCAGAAAGCTCTGAATTACAAAAAGGTTATCTCCCATAGACTCTATTTAAAGCAAATAATTCTAATTTTGAAAAATCATTTCCTTTTTCTCTGTAATAGTTAAGATCAAGTACAAGGTTTTGTTGAGTTTTTGGTTGAGTTTTTTTTAATGTTTAAATTATTTTTTAAAAGACTCAAGGTATGCTGATCCACATTATGGAAAAATCCCTTATCCAGAAAATCCCAGGTCCCAAGAATTGGAAATGGAAAGCTTCACCTTTAAACGCTCTGACTAAAGTAGCTGTAATATATTTAGACATTGATTCCTTATAAAATCAAAGAATAATGTGAAACAATAAAGAATTCTAATTTTAGTCAAATTGCCAGAGCTTCTACAAATTGGGAAAGGACACATAAAAGACACATTGCATTTTATGATGTGTAGATGCCCACCTGGAGAGATGAAGGCTAGGGAACGAACAAAAAAAATTCTGAAATCCAGCTAAATTCAGAAACAAGATATGACTGTGATGGGAAGGATTGAAAGTAGAAGGGTAACTGTTATAGCCCCTAGATGCTCATATATTATCTTGAGGTACCATTTGGTTTAATAAAATTTAGATCAGAGCTTGTCCTCAACCTATAAGTTTCTTAAGGCTTAATTATAAAGGTTATACTTTCAAAGGACAAAAGCATTATTCATTTATCTGTTCTTGTCTTCCAGGTTTATCTTGCAGATTATGGACTTTCTTACAGATACTGCCCCAATGGGAACCACAAAGAGTATAAAGAAAACCCCAAAAAAGGCCACAACGGGACCATTGAGTTTACCAGTTTAGATGCTCACAAGGGAGTTGGTAACTTCTTTCACTTTTATTATTGTATCAGTAGTTTAATTAAGGATATGCAATTTGTACCAAGAATGTGGACTGGGCCCTCTTACTCGAGCACACAGTATAAACGCGGTTTAACACCTTCATGAATAACAAAATAGGGCAGCTTCTGTTATAGGAAATACTTATTATTCTCATCTTTTCAAAACTGGCTCCAGTGTGTACAGTTTAATGAAATATAAACTGGAACAAGGTTCCTGCACAACTGTCAACGCAGTGGTGTTTATTAGAGTCTCATGGAAAACTTTCTTTTCTGTGTACTGGAAAGTGCAGTGAATTGGTTTTAAAAGCTTTATTATCTTAACAAAGACAGGCTATATTATTACAGGTATCGGACCCCTTATACGGAAAACCATTATCCAGAAAGTTCTGAATTACTTAAAGGCCATCTCCCTTAGACTCCATTTTAATCAAGTAACTTGCATTTTTAAAAATGGTTTTGTTTTTCTCTGTAATAATAAAACAGAACCTTGTACTTGATCCCAACTAAGATATAATTAATGCTTTTTGGATGCAAACCAATCCTATTGGGTTTAATTACTGTTTAAATAATTTTTTAGTAGATCTGAATTATGGAAAGACCCCTTATCTGTAAAACCCCAGGTCCAAAGCATTCTGGATAATGGGTCCCATACCTGTACTATTAATATTTGTTGTGAATATTATTATAATTAACCAAAGAAAAAATCTTTTCTGTTTCAATGTTTGTAGTGTCACTCATTTTTTTATTTGAATTCAAATGTGCTATCTGGAAATATGGAGTGGGCTCATTTTATAAATGCAGTGTAAAGTGTAAAATTGGGGTGCAATACTGTTTTTTCCCCAGCATTTCAGTGTAACAGTGGCTGCTAAGTGGCATCCGCTGTATCAGCACATATTTTTGCAGTGGGGATGGCTTCACTTCAATTGCGACAGTGCAGGCAGTAATGGTATCGGTGTCTTATTCACTTGCTACTAGTCAACTAAACCCTGGAATTAGAATCAGGGCCAGACCAGACTGCTGGTAATTCCAGCCTCCCTGTGTGTAGTACTTCATAGAGCAGCATGGTGTGCAGCCTCAGGGGTTACTTTCTCTACAAAATAATTATAGTATCCTTTAAAATCCAGGGCCAGAGGTGCCTTGCTTGGTTTATGTTCAGTGCTGCTCTTTGTCTCAAGCTCTGGCTTTGCTCCATTTAGTAGTGGCAGAACTGCATCCCCAGGGTGCACACGGGTTGTGGCGCTGAGCTACATTTGGGTCCTCAGCCTTTCCTAAGCAAAACTGAGCGGTTGCAAATGCAGGATAGTGTGTTAGTGCTTCACACCACAATATTTATGTGAGTTTTGTAATAAAATACACAGAGGGCAGGCTTATAAATGTAAGGTGGCCATACATGCTAGTTACAATCTTTCCCACAACCATTGGTCATAGGAAAGATAATGTGTCCACTCTGCTAACGTTAAGAGCTGAATCATCATAAATGCAGGTAAAAACCCCTATCTGGCAATTCAGCATTAGCGTAGGGCCGATATTTTCGGCAAGTTCCGCCCTATGCCTTGTCTGGTATTAGCCTTATGTTCCCATGTTCAGGCACCTTCAAAGGCACCGGATCAAAGTTTTCAGTCCTGCTCGATCGCCATGTTTTTTCCCCACAGTGCAATGTTTTCTTAACATTTTGGAATTATTGTGGACACAAATCAGGTGCATTTGCAACTAAAATATTCTAAGAGGGACATTTACTAACATATATTTCCCTACGATTCATGGGTTGCCCTAGGCAAATTGGAACAATCTTTTCAGGGCTTTCATATGTAAGGCCACGAAGATTTGTGGAAAAAAATGTTGTTAAATTTATGTTATAACATTTAATGAAATAAATGTATCTTTAATAAAAGTGGTTTTATATACAAATCACTGCAGGGAAAAGTCAGTTTTCCAGTTTGCCTGTGGATGTAAATGAACTCTTATTTTTTTTAGCAGGTACAGAGGTTCAGAATCTGGTACTGTAGTTTGGACATAAATAGGAATTTATAGAATTAGTTGATGCTGCATATGCTGCATATTGCTGTGCCTTTTAATATAATCTATTGTGGTCACTAGAGCTTACAACAATAACACAGAAAAGAGCACTGTCCAATCTATAAAGAAACATTGGCTTCAGTTCTGTAGATATCTGTTCTGCGATTATTTTCTCTTATATTGATATTAAAATGAACTATAGTGGTTATTTTATGTTCATCTTTTTAAGTGTTGCAATTTTTAAGCTTGTCCTTGTTGCCTTTCATATATTCAACTTACTTAAACTCACTTTGATGGTATTGGAAACACATTTCCAGCTAAATTACATACATAGTCCTTTTTATTGGATATTGATTGCGCTGCCTTGCATTCCCAGGCAGACTTAATTCAACAATTCCCTAATTAGTTAAAGTCATAACCTATGTCTTGTATTCATTTACCATTAATTAAACCTTAGTTGTTTATTACACCGCAGTCTCGATCCAACAGAAGGCCAAAAGGCCCGCCGAAGATGAGGTTTAGTAGCGAAACAGGGGGGAAGGTCAGCATTTAAAATATAGAAAGTTTTGTTGTTGTCAGACTGACTGAATCAATGTGGTCAATGCGGCACAACTTTCTCACTTGCTCCGTCAGCATGACAAAAAGTCAATTGAATTATTATACAGGAGGAAAAATAAGAGATGTATACCAGATACAGAGATTTGTAAAACTGCACTTTTATGCACATTGTCCACATTTTTAAACTGCTGCAAAAAAAAAAAAAAAGCATTGTAGCTGTAATGAATCTATTGTGGCCACCCTGGAAATGTATATAGTTTAGGTATACACTGGCATCAACAGACATATACAGGTATGGGATCCCTTATCCGGAGACCCGTTATCCAGAAGGTTCAGAATTACGAGAAGGCCATCCACCATAGACTCCATTATAAGCAAATAATTAAAATTTTTAAAAAGGATTTCCTTTTTCTCTGTAATAAAACAGTACCTCGTACTTGATCCTAACTAAGATATAATTAATCCTTATTGGAGGCAAAACAAGCCTATTAGGTTTATTTAATATTTAAATGATTTTAGTAGACTTAAGTTATGGAGATACAAATTACGGAAAGATCCCTTATCTGGAAAACCCCAGGTCCTGAGCATTCTGGATAACAGGTCCCATACCTGTATTGTCTTTTCTAATACAGGTATGGGACCTGTTATCCAGTATGCTTGGGACCTGGGGTTTTTTGGGAAAAGGATCTTTCAGTAATTTGGATCTCCATACTTTGTCTACTAAAAAATAACTTAAACATTAAATAAACCCAATAGGATTGTTTTGCCTCCAATAATTATTAATTCTGTCTTAGTTGGGATCAAGTACAAGAAACTGTTTTATTATTATAATGAAAAAGAAAATGTAGAAGAGAATTAGAAATATTTGATTAAAATGGACTCTGTGGGAGATGACCTTCCATAATTTGTAGTTTTCTGGATAATTGGTTTCCAGATAACCGATCCCAAACCTGTACAAGGTACTGTTTTATTACTACAGAGAAAAAGGAATTTTAAAAGTTTTGAATTGCTTGATTAAAATGCAGTCTACGGGAGATGGCCTTCCTGTAATTTGGAGCTTTCTGGATAACGGGTTTCCGGATCCTATACTTGTACTGCACATAGAATTTTGTACCAATGCCGGTAATCAGGGGGAAAAAGCAGGCAGATGGGAAATAGCTGGATATTTGTCTGCTACCGCCATATTTTCATTTGTTTTATTTATAGGAATATGTTAGTTTGTTACATAGATAGGTCATATTATTTTATCTAGGCCAATGCTTCTCAGGCCTTGTGGCAGTATCCCTGGGGGGGACCAGTAAAGCATCCCGTCAGAAAAAGCATAATGAATAAATTACAACTTAAAAGAGGCAAATAAGGACAGACTTACTAAATAGCAAACTGGGAAATCCAGAGGAATTCCCTGAAGTTTAAGATATATATATATATATATATAATTGCTGTCCCAATATGCCAGTACTCAGTCCTATGTTTCTAATGAAGTATATAAGAAATTGTGAACACATTTGCACTCTCTTGAGGTGAAAATTGTTTTTTTTTTGTTTCCTTTCTTAAAGGCATTGATCTCGCCTGCTTTTACTTACCAAGTATTTTCTGGTGACTTTTTGAGGATATTTTCTTTAATAAATACTAACTAACTACAAGAATTCTTGAAAAAATAAACATTAACTCATATTTTGATAAATCCACCCTCAAGTGTCAAGTTTTTATAGGGTCTGAGAAAATCAGCTGTAGTGTTCAAGCCTATATGCTGTAATGTCAGGCTAGCATATACACATCATATGATATCAAAGAATGGATGGCAAACCCAGTAACCTATACCAGGTGATTAACTAGGATAGGTAAATTACACCAGTATAGTTGCCCATAGCAACCAGGTACCAGTACTTTTATTTTCTAACTGGTGATCAAAACTTATTGATTACTGTGTGCTATGAGCAACTGCACTTGGTAGTAAATGCACCATTATATGTTTAGTTTGCTTAGAAGATTGCTTCATAGCTTATTATGCTTTAAAAGAATCCACACCAATATATATATATATATATATATATTACAGATAACATGCTATTGTGGGAAATGCCCCAGTTAGTATTTGAGGGGCATAGTTTTGCCATATTTTCTGCTACTTATTCTGAGCAACATACAGTTATGGAATCTGGAAACCTATTATGCAGAAAGCTCTGAATTATGGGAAGCCTGTCCCCCATAGACTCCATTTTAATCAAATACACGTATGGGATCCCTTATCCGGAAACCCGTTATCCAGAAAGCTCTGAATTACAGAAAGCCTGTCTCCCATAGACTTCATTTTAATCAAATAATTGAGAATTTTAAAACTGATTTCCTTTTTCTCTGTAATAATAAAACAATACCTTGTATTTGATCCCAACTAAGATATAAATAGTCCTTATTGGATGCAAAACAATCCTACTGGGTTTAATTACTGTTTTATAGATTTTTTAGTAGACTTAAGGTATGGAGATCCAAATTACGGAAAGACCCCTTATCCGGAATATCCTTGGTCCCGAGCATTCTGAATAATGGGTCCTATACCTGTAATTCTAATTTTTAAAAATGATTTCCTTTTTCTCTGTAATAATAAAACAGTACCTTGTACTTGATCCCAACTGAGATATAATTAACCCTTATTGGGGGCAGAACAGCCCTATTGGGTTTATTTAATGGTTAAATGATTCCCTTTTCTCTGTAATAATAAAACAGTACCTGTACTTGATCCCAACTGAGATATAATTAACCCTTATTGGAGGCAAAATAATCCTGTTGGGTTTATTTAACGTTCAAATTATTTTTTAGTAGATTTGTACCTGTACCTTGTAAACTCCCTCAACTTGAATAAATACTGATGCTGAAGCTAAAAATCAATTACTAGGTGTTAATGGGAATTCCTATTACATTAATAATTAGAATAATGAAAGAACTTGCTATTTTGGGGGAAGATATTTAACTTTAAAAATGCAGCTTGGAATGATGGAATTGAGATGTAAATAACCAATAAAAACAATTCTACCCCCTTTCTTTGGTCAGAACCTCTCGAGTGTATTTTTTTAGCCACACTGTATGTCTGCATCAGAGCTATTTTAATTTCTCTCATTGTTAGTAATAGTAAATGTGATATTTCAATCAATTTATTCTATAGATTTTTTTTCACTTTTTTTTCCTCGAACAAGGCATGTGGTCAATAGCTCATTTCTTTGTAGATATACCACATTTAATAAATGGATTGGCTGTTAATACAGTGTGAGATCTGCTTTTGATAATTAAGTATCGGCTAATGGGTATGTGTGTTAAATAACAACACTGAGGATTATTTTCTTACCTTTACAAGTGTGAGGGTTATGGGATTGGTGGGCAGTGGGGGCACAGGGAAAGCCTACAGCCTGCATTACAGACACACAGAGAGGCTTTCCACTTGTCACTGATACATGAAGCTGCAGTGTGTTCCACTGGCAATGCCCCGCACAAGCACCGCCGCTGCAAACTCATCTCCCTCATCTAAATGAATGCAGGAGGATATCTGTCCCTTCGGTACTGTTTAAAATGTTAATTTAGTTTGCGATAGGCATGAAATTTGTAGAAGATCTAGATAAGGATTTTTGAGGTGCTATAACACTTCTAAGATTTACTTGTAGTGTGGCAAGTAGATAAAACTGGATATGCTCCATGGCTCGCAGGCAGCATTTCTTCCCCTTTATGTGCTATGTTAATATGATAAACAACTGCATGCAAAGCTACTACTGCTACAAAGTGCCTTGCTTAGCTGAGAAGCTATATATGCCTCTGCTTTTGGACTTGCACTGATAAATAGAGTGAAAGAGAGATAGAGAGAGAGAGATTGAGCGATTGATCTGCGGTGGCACTTACTGAACTGCAGTCTTGGTTTTAGTTCTGACCAGGGCACAGTCTGCTTGCACTTTATCTCTTCCCACTGTGTGTGTGTATGCAGGTTTCTTCGGGGTGTCCTATCACAGGGGTGGTTCACCTTTAAGTTAACTTTTAGTATGTTATAGAATGGCCAATTTTAAGCAACTTTTCAATTGGTCTTAATTATTTTTTTTTTTTTATAGTTTTTGAACTATTTGCCTTTTTCTTATAACTATTTGCAGCTTTCGAATGGGGGGTCAGCCAGAACACTGTTGCTTGATGAGCCTATGGTTATACTGTTATTGTTGCTTTTTGTAATTTGTTTTTCTATTCATGTCCTCCCCTATTCATATACCAGACTCTCATTCAAACCACTCCCTGGTTGCTAAGGTAATTTGTACCCTAGTAACCAGATAGCTGCTGAAACTCCAAACTGAAGAGATGCTGGACACCAAGTGCAATAACCAAAAAAAACACACATGATAAAAAAAGACCAGTTGCGAATTGTCTTAGACTATTACTCTCTACATCATACTAAAAGTTAACTCAGAGGTGAACAACCCCTTTAGGGGCCCTATACAGAGGGCCTGTGCCTGAGGCAAAACTTGGGTGCCTATATGGGTAATTATATTCTTTAAGTAAGAAAAAAAAAACCCTTTCCTAGCTGCCACCCAAGATTTACTGTCTATATCCGGAGGTGGAGCTGGGGGTGTGTGAGGTACTTGGGCACCCAAAGCACCTATGGGTGGAAGTGATGTCACACATAACCAGAAGTGATGTCACCTGCAACCGTATGCTGGTACAGGTAGCACCCTTAGGATGGCACCGTACCAAAATACAGTGCTGAAGTAGGGACAGGTTAGTATAGGTATGGGATCCCTTATCAAGAAAGACTCCATTATAAGCAAATAATTCGAATTTTTAAAAATGATTTCCTTTTTCTCTGTAATAATAAAACAGTACCTTGTACTTGATCCCAAATAAGATATAATTAATCCTTTTTGGAGGCAAAACAATCCTATTGGGTTTATACAATATTGAAATGATTTTTAGCAGACTTTGGTTTCCAAATTACGGAAAGATCCCTTATCCAGAAACCCCCAGGTCCCAAGCATTTTGGATAACTGG
Organism: Xenopus tropicalis; assembly: GCF_000004195.4. NCBI lineage: Eukaryota > Metazoa > Chordata > Amphibia > Anura > Pipidae > Xenopus > Xenopus tropicalis. Next base: position 34,886,966 of record NC_030681.2, on the reverse strand, counting down.
TCCCATACCTGTATAACTATTTAACCTTGTTTAAAATATTAAGGATCATAATAAAAAAGACAGCTACACGAACCATGTTACTTCAGTTTCTTATTTAATACAGACAAAAAATAATTATGTACAGGTGCAGGATCTATAAGCAAAGTAAGTACAACATAAACCAATCCTATTGGGTTCTGTAATGTGTGCATATTTTAGCATTGAGGCAGGGCCCTTCATTATGTTAAGATCTCATATCTGGAAAACCCGGGTTCCAAGCCCAGCAAATAAGTCTCCTTTTTTTTTTTAGTGATTTGCTTTTTTTCCTGTAATAATTCTGTATTAGTAAATGACCCCCAAGGCCAGCTAAGGAAGGCATGCTGCTGTTTGTAGTTCTGCAGCATCTGTAGTGCCAAAGGTTACCTCTCCCTGCCTCACAGCATAGTGTAGGTCTCTTTAGATTCATCATATAATAGGGAATGTAGGTCAAGTTACCAACAAATTTAATATTTTATTGTTTTATCACTAAAATGATTTTTTTTTCATAATCCAGAGGCCTTGCTTGCCACTTTAAATAGCAATTGTACTATAATTGCTTTAATACATGATTCCATGAATGTCTCCTTTAATGAATGCATATTTATGGAATTAAGCTGATGCTTGTTTACACAGAGATTGCGTTCTAGCACCTAGCATAGGATAGATTCATAGTGTTGGAAACTTGTGTATTTCATCTCAGATTCCACTGGGAAACAGACCTTGTTAAAAATGCTGTGTGTGTATGTACCACGCATGTGCCAATCAGTCGGGGGCATTGTTTTCCTAAGCTTGTAATCTGGTATTGGCATAATGGAACAAGAACTTGCAAACACATGTGCATGAATGGAATCAGTCCACAGTTAATGGGAGATTTATTACTGATCAAATCAGCGCGGAACATCAAGTGGCAGAGACGGTGTTTTTTATTTTAATACGAGAGCCAAGTCTTGCATTAGGGCGCTGTAGAAGCCAGTGTAGGAAATAAACGGCACCCAAGGGACACCGCAGCATTCTGTTAGGTTGAAGGGCCTTTAATAACCACACAGCCTAATAGCAGTTTAGATGGAGTGTGTGTGTAAAAGCTAATCTTATCCTCTGATTCCATCATAACTTATGCAGAGTAACACAAAACAGTTATGATGTGTTGGCACTGGAGCTTTTAATAGTTGACTTTTTAAATTAAAAGATAAGTTTGCTGAGTGACTTTCTCGCATTCGCTTAACGAAAGCCCATAAAACATTGCGCAGGTTTAACAACCCCATGCAGCAGCACCGGCAACAGAGATGCTTTTTTTTTCTCTTCAATGGCAATAACAGATAAAATACACATCTCCAATCTTGCTTACTGATTGAGACGCAGCTTAGTCACTTTCCTAGAAGTCATATTGCACATACCCCCGGCTCAATAAAACAGAAAATGTAAGTTATGGCGGATAATATTTTGTCACTCTCGCTTTCACAGATATCAGCAAGTTTTATCTGTGATTATAAACACTTGCATGTTTATTCCACTCAAAATGGAACAGAGAGCGGCCCAGGTTCCCTCCACCTATGCATCACCTCTTAATGTGGCAATGATTAGTGGGACATTTTATTTCACTAGTTTTTTTTTTTTTTTTGCCAGTTCCTGAATTAAAAAACGGCTATAACAGGGTTTGCTGAACGTGCGGTTTAAGTGTTTTATTTTTAATGCTCTTTGTTGAACTGTGAGAGCTATCACCTGGGTGTAAATGAAACACTGCGTAATAAAAAGAAAAACATTTGTACGGCTCCGTTTGGAAGAGAAAAACTGCTAAGTTACGGGCGAAAGTTGACTTTAGAAGCCATACACTAGATGGCAGTTTTGCCTTATCTTTCAGCCTCAGCATTGCACACAACGGAACAGGAAAGGCCATCAGTGTTTAGTCTGCACTCAGAGGGTCTCTGCATGGCCAGTGTAGACCCTGTGGACTTCTTGGAACATGTGTTAGCAATTTAGCTACAGACATTTATTTCTTTGTTTTACTGCCTGGCTGTTTGAGAAAGTGTTGCTGCTGGGTTATGGGCTGTCTGGATCATGTCAGAGGCCATGGGGATCAAGTTCATGTGACAGGCTAGACTAAGGAAGGATGAATTTGGAGGAGGTAAGAAAACTGACCCTCCCTTTATACAGCGGGGGAAAAAAAATACCACTAGCTGTCTGTGGTGCAAAGCCAGAACGACTGGGCGTTTTTACTTTTAATACAGCTGAACAAACACAACACTTTGCCCATTTAAAGTTTTCATATTTCATCACCGAGAGCCAAAGCATTCCTCAGAATAAATTCTGATACTTCATCATCATCTTCCTCGTCATCATTGTTTTTCTTAATATTTTTTTTTTCCATTATCCTTTTAGCTCCATCAAGACGAGGGGACCTAGAGATTCTTGCATACTGCATGCTGTCCTGGCTATGTGGGAGTCTGCCATGGGATCACGCCCTAAGAAATCCTACTGCTGTTCAAGATTTAAAAGCAAAGTAAACCTTTTTTTTATTTTTTATTTACATGCTCTATGGAACTTTGAATGAAATAAAAACACGTGTAGCAGCTGGTATTGGAACTCATGTCAAAAAGTGACTCCAAAACAGAGCAACAAACAGTTTTTTTTATTAAGGAACTACAGATCTCATCAGACAGGTGGTAATAAGATAACATAGGTTCTTTGATCCAGTTCTTAAAAAAAAAACTGTGTAATAGGAATAGTATCACAGTAACTTTTCCCATTTCAATAATGTAAAATGTAACCTTAATTCTGTTTTCCCTGAGAAAAACAAGCAAAGCAATATAAAACTTGGAAAGGTAGCAGGGAAACTCTCTAACTGATTAAGCACAAGCAATGCTTTCCATTTATTACTAGGTTAATCACCTGTACAGTATAAATGGGAATGATGAAAAGCCATTCTTTCCCCTACCTGCTCCCCCTACACAATTTTAAAATGTATTTTTAATGTTGCACACATTTTGTAAGGTGGACTCAAATGTCAGATCTCTGATTCCCTAAGCAGTCTGAATAGACTGAGCTGGTGTTGTAAATGTTGGTATTTCAGATATACAGGTATGGGACCTGTTATCCACTATGCACGGAACTTAGGGTTTTCTGGATAAGGGATCTTTCAGTAATTTGATTTTCCATACTTATTCCAAGTTTATTTAAAAAAAAAATCATTTAAACATTAAATAAACGCAACAGGATTGTTTTGCCACCAGTATTGATCATGCAGGTTAGTTACCTAGTACAAGGTACTGTTTTCTTACTGCAGAGAATAATTTTTAAAACTTGAATTATTTGCTTAAAATTTTCTCTATGGGAGATGGCCTTCCTGTAATTTGGAGCTTTCTGGATAACAGATAAGGATTCTGTATTTGTATTCAATGCTTTGTTATGATATTAATGAGTATGACCATCTCTTGCAATATATATGAATATATACATTTATCCCCCAATATAATCAGCTCAGCTAGTTTAGTAGAAGTGTTTGTACTCTTATCTATTTCTATTTCTTTTTCTTTATTTTTACCCTTACATGTATTTGTCCATTGCTTAAAGAAAGCAACATTGCAAATTCCTCAGTCATTAAGCAGAATCAGGTAGGAAGGAATCTAGGGTTTCTCGTGGCCGCAGCAGCCTCTGATGAAATTTCAGCTCCATTCATGTGAGACAGGCCCAATCCTGAAGACGTATAATTAATAGTTGAAGTAATTGCTTAAGTGCATCATGTCAAGTAAGATAAGTGAAAGGGTTAATTCTTCCCCTTCTCCAAATCTCCCCCCTCGCTCAGCGAGGTCAGGTAAGAGTGTTTGAATATGGAATTTATTCCGATGGTTAAAGCGAAAGTTTTCATTCTGCCAGGATTTCATCCAGAAAATGTGCAAAATTAATAGTAGAAATGAAACTCGAAAGATTAACCTTTTTTTCCATTGTTGTTTATATGGCTTAAAAAATGGTAATCTCAACATTAAATGCACCGAGTTAGAAGAATTAGAATTACGCCTTCTGCTTTGTTCTTATTATGTATGAATTTAAGCCTCTTACCATGAATAATACATATGTGAATATAAAAAGTGAATATCGTTGGAAAGGGAAAGGGATAAAGTCTGAGCGAAAAGTTAACATGGTGAAAAAATAGGGGTAACCCCTTAGGGACAGATATACTTTAAAGTATCGTAGTGCTACAGCACTGGCGCTCCCTGGCACCCAGAGGGCTACTAATAATGCAAAATAATGTTCAGCTTGTCTTACTGGGTGTATATCAGGGAAAAAGAAGCGGCAGAATCTTCACCGTGGTTACAGGTTTTTAATGTCTTTCTTTCTGATTGTGGGCAAAGCAAGTCCAGACTCAGTTAAAAACAGTCATGGAAAACTATAAACCTCCTGTAGGGTAATGATATTGGTATATGTTGTGCTAATATATCTAAGTATACTAGTTGGTTTTAGCTTTTAAAATAAAGCAAATCATTTGTCAGCATTTGTGAGGTCCTGTGAACTCTATTAATATCTTTATAATGAGATGTGCTTCAGAAAACGGCTACATTTAAGGTGCAGCCCTAAACCCCCATTTAATCCCATATATTTTCTGAGCAGCCCTTCTGCTTGCTGGGTGCAAATTGCACTCTTGGGTGCAAAACACATGAAGGGCATCTCTAAAGAGACCAGTGAAGTAAGTGAGAATGAAGAGATCTCAAACTGATGGCACACATTGAGTTTTGCAGTCATTTTGGCCAGCCTGGCTGATAAGAACTATACACCAACTCTTCTAACTCTAGTTATTAATACAAAACATCTACAACTTCTAATACATTCTTTTTTCAGAGGAAAACAGCCAAAGGAGCATATTTGGGCTGAAAAGTGACTAGCGGAGGCCTTTCCCAATCAATGACTGGTCAAAATGCCACTTTGTAATGCACATTCATTATATTGCTGTATTTTTTAGATAAAGTAGCTTCTCTGTCATCTGTAGGTTAAAAAAAAAACATGGTGCTACAATCTTGGGAAGGCCGGCAGCATTCCTTTCTATTGAACAGAGTATCGACCAATGGGAACTAAGTAGGTGTTTCTGTGACTGCAGAGCTTACTGACCTTACTTGCAGTAACCAACGCCTGCTCATTTCCCATTAGCTGTCTGACCCCACAAGCAAGGCAATCCAAATGCCTGCTAGTTAAACCTGCAGGTGAAAGAAGAGGATTTTTTTCTTAAATAATTGTGTGGAAAAAAATAATGAATGTGCATTACAGAATGACTTGATTTGCTCTATAGTGCAGTACTGGCACACTTTCTCGCTACAGATCCACTTAAGATAGGCAGGTCATATTATATTGGTCACACATTATTTCAAATTATTCAGTTAGGGCAGAGCCAGGCAGATTGGGACACCATGTTAAACAAACAAAGAGAACAGAGAAATAGAGAAATTAAAGTTTATTAAAAATAACTCGTTTTGCATGTTTCATGCCTGAAAATGCACACTTAATAAAAGGCCTCTGATTAAAGGAGAACTAAACTCCCTACCACCCTAGGCCCCCTCCAATGGCCCCCTTCCCTGCATCACCAGTTACTCTCAGAAGTGGCTGTCTATCCCCTATATGTAATAAAAAGCATTATGTTTGCCCAGGAGCAGTAACCCATAGCAACCAATAAGATGTTTGCTTTTAAGCAGGTGACCAGTAAATGCAAGCTGCTGATTGGTTACTATGGGTTACTGCTTCCGGGCAAATTTAGTGTCTTTTATTACATAAACCCATATGCATGCTTAAAACATGCACAGCAGGGTTGGCTGGTGGCATCTTGCATCACTTGGAGTCCTCTTCTGTGGGAGATCAATGTAGCAAAACTGGGCCTGGCTTCAACTATGCATTAGTGATGAGTGGGTTGACCCACAACCCTCAGGTTTACCCTTAGTTCAAGCAGGTTTGGGTTGAAATTTGGGCAACCACTGCAGGTTCGGATTGGGTGTTGGTCAGACTGGGGAAGTACACTTTTCCCTGTCTTGGAACCTAAGGCGTGTGCAGTGGGTACAGGTTGGGTGTGGGTCGCGTGTGGTTTTATGGGATATGGGTTGAGTTTTTCCGGAGCTGTACATCATTACTGTGCATGCTTTGTGGCGGAAAAGGATTTGAAGCAGCACAATATGGTGCCTGCTGTGCAACACACACACATTAGAAGTTCTGGATACTAAGATCTAGTGTTATGTAGCTTAGATGTCTGTTTATAGGCATGGGGCAGTATTATACTCTTTGGGGCTCATTTTTAAAGCATTCCTAAAATGTGCACAAGATCAGCCTTCCGTCAATGCAACATTAGGGAGGGAAAGATCAAAAGTGTAGCTGTATTATTCATTTGTTAACGTGTAAAGGCTCATGTAAAATCATGGGTAAGTAGATGACTTTACTGTACATGTGTTCCTTTGTGTACACAGTAGCCTCACAGTTGGACTTTATCATCTCTCCAGGAATGATGTATAGTGTGCATTAAACATTATTTCCCAGCAGATCAAAACATTTATGAAATATTTTAAGTTCGCACAGGTCCTGGAATATTTAATATGGTGTTCGCTTTAACACTTCCATATAAACAGAATGTACTTTAGCTTCGAAACAATTGTTCCAGTAGTCACAGATATACTTATAGGGCTGCATACATCCGACTTCATTCTGTTCCAGCACTTTGTGCAGATATAGCATCCACTTCTCACTTATGGATTGAAAAGCAATATAAAAAGGGAGAAAAAGAGAAATGGAAGCTTCGCTGATAAAAAGTACAATGTTATGCATTTTCTTATAATATTTTCATGACTTGGCATATATGTTGGACAGGAAAAAGGAACTGTTCCTTTTGTACTTATGTTTTGTACTTATGTAAATTAAATGCGGTATTAATTGGCTGGAATGGTGAGAGGTAAATTCCCACACATTTTAAAGTAGAACTATAATTTGGATAGTTGATTCTATAAATACAAAAAGGTTCACATTTTCATGAAAATTGTGCCATTTACTACCCTGCACGCCTGGCTTTGGCAGCGCTATATTTATAAGGGGCAGCGGGTGGTACATAGACGTCTACCCTCCTACTCCCTGGGTTAGGAAGCGCTAGTGGGTGCAGGCCAAATTGGGGCCCTGTACTTACAGACTTTTGATTGTTACGGGAAAACATATTTTTTACAAAATGCATCAGCTCCTCCAGCAGAATCCTGCATTGTAATACGTTTTTCAAAAAGTAAATATAATGTGGGGCTAGATATGTTCTTAGTTTTTCAGGGGGCCACAGCCATGTGACTTGTGCTCTGATAAAATTCAGTCACACTTTACTGCTGCGCTGCAAGTTGGAATGGTATCACCCCCCTCCCAGCAGCCAATCAGCAGAACAATAGGAAGGGAGTCCGGCTTGGGACTCCTCCAGTTACATGGGAGTAGGAGAAACAACAGGTTATCTGAAAGCAGTTCTAATGTGTAGCGCTGGCTCCTTCTGAAAGCTCAGACACAATACATTTCTTTTTTGGTTTAAGAATAAAATTTTAAATGGTAGAATGAATGAATTATGTAAACAGTGTAATTTAGTACAGGTAGGGGACCTGCTTTTCAGAATGCTCGGGACCTGGGGTTTTCTGGATAAGGGATCTTTCCATAATTTGGATCTTCATACCTTAAGTCTGCTAATAATCATTTAAACATGAATTAAACCCAATAGGATTGTTTTGCCTCCAATAAAGATGAATTATATCTTAGTTGGGATCAAGTAAAAGTCACTGTTTTATTATTACAGAGAAAAAGGAAATCATTTTTAAAAATCTGAATTATTTGATTAAAATTGAGTCTATAGGAGACGGGCCTTTCTGTAATTTGGAGCTTTTTGGATAACAGAGTTCTTGTATGAGAAATGCATGCAACCCCCTTTAATTTCCATTAAACAGATCAAATTCAGCTGAACTATTTTGCTTTCTTCCTTCAGACTCCTGAGCCATCTCCCTGACTCTGTAGCGGAATGGACAGATGGAGATGACGGATCCTGTAAGATTAAACTTGATACAGTTCAGATCAATGTGTTGTTTTAAGGCACGGTGCAGATTGTTTAACCACTCTCCTGCCTGGGAGGACTCTCGGATCAAGCCGGGCTTCCTATCCGTCAGGCAGCAATGTTTCACTTTAATAGTAACCTTTATCAGTTAAGGGAATCTAACTGCTCAGAGGAGCGCCTATAATGAACTGTAACAGTGCTCTATTAATTCTGCAACAATTCAGCAGCAATGCTCATAGATATCTCATGGAGCATATTATTTTCTTTTTCACAAGTGGAAAGGGATATCAAAAATAATGGCTGGGATTGATTGGAAGTCATAAAACCAGGTGATTAGATCCAGTGTTCTTGGGAGAAATGTCAAATATTATCACCTATTAAATAATCTAGTCACTAAAATCTGCATGCGCACAATAAACAGGCAATATTAAGTTAATTTGTGTTTGGCAATCATAGATGCGATCATTCCTGCGAAGCAGCCCCCCCCCCCTTAAATGAAAAGGCCAAATGCAAATAGAAATGTCTTACAGTAATGTCACCGAGACAGCAAAGGAAAGGCCCCTGCGTGCTCCTGCCGCGGTGACCAAGCGCAGAACAATAGCAACGGAACCGAGCGCGAGGGTTAGTTCAATCATGTACCAGAGTAGCCTATCAGTTACAAGAATAAACAATTTCAAAAAATAAACTTTAGGGCTGAGGTTCCATGTTTGTCTTACATGTATATACTACTACTCCAATGATAGGGCTGCTGTTCATCAACTGATGGACAATTACCTTGTTACATTGAAAACTACTGTAAAATAATGCTTGGGACCTGGCATTTTCCATAGTCTGGATGACCAAACCTGCTACATTACGTCTATTTGGTTGTTATTTTTAAGTCTTTGTTTCTTTTGAATTATTTAACTTTTTATTCCCCTGCTTTGAATCCAAATTGACTGGTTGCTTACAGTCCTACTTATTAACCTAGCAACAAGGTAGTGGTTTGAATAATAGATCAGAAGATGAATAGGAAACGATTGAATGAAATATAAAATAAAATTAATATTAAAAGGCTTTCAGGGTCACAATATCCAATGTCAGACTGGAGAGAGAGTGAATAGGGGAAACCAATAAATATTGATGACTAGTTCCAAATTGGCTAAGGGTATCATTTTTGATATCCTATTTAAAGTTAAAGAGCAAAGAAAGCCAAACTTACTAGGGGCTGGTTATTTACCCCCATTTATTGCAGTCACACGGTCCCAGAAAGCTAAAAAGGGCCTATGGGAAATTGCAAAAAAAAAAAAAATGGTGTTAGAGGATACCCTTGGCATTTTTTATTTCCAGGGAACCTACTTTTTACTTACTTTTTCAGGTTACCTCTTTTACCAAGAATCTCTCTCTTTACCACTTGGGAAAAAAAACGATTTTGATTTGTAAATCAGAGTTTACAGCTTTGTAAAGCTGACCCCTAGTCGTGTGCTGTATTGCAGGTAATGCTGCACCTTTTCTTTTATAGAGGCTTTCTTGCTGGAATTCTGAGCAGCCTTGTGAGATTTCTGCCCCAGTAAACAATGTGTCTCCTTTAACCTGGCAAACACTCTGCTGGAAATGCCATTAAGGAAAGTGGGGAAATGATTTGATAAATGAGCAAATTTAACAATATTTAACAATTCTTCAGAAAAGTCAGACATTGTTCTGGAACTTTGGGAAAATTATTGAAAAATGCGAAACTGTCAGAAATAGACAACAAGAGATCCTCTGCACTCACCCATTATTAATATATATATAGGACATTAAGACATTCTGTGCATTAAGCTACCAAGCAATGCCCTCCCCCTTAAACAAAACAGGGATTGTTTGTCCATATATTGCAATATACTTCAAGCTGCCCAACTATTGTACGTCAAAGTCATCCCCTCTGGCCAGTTCTACACTGACTTATCTGATTCATTAAACTATAGCAAAAAAGGGGAAAGTTGTGCTCAACCACTAAATTTTAAACCATTAGGCGGGGGTGCAATGAGGTTGTGACCACAAAATACATACAGACAACAAGATATTCTCTGCACTCACCCATTATCAGTATATATAGGACATTAAGACATTCTGTGCATTAAGCTACCAAGATATACCCTCCCTTTAAAGCAAAAGAGGGATTGTTTGTCCATATATTGCAATATACTTCAAGCTGGCCAACTACCGTATATACTCGAATATAAGCCGAGTTTTTGAGCACTAAAAATGTGCTCAAAAAGTAACCCTCGGCTTATACTCGAGTATATGGCATGATGTGCCCGATGTGCCCCCCCCCACGGACTTGTGTCCCTGCATACCTGCGCCCGCACTCTCCGTATGCCAGCTTCCCAGAACGCCATCTTAACTGCGCTCTTCTCCTGTGCGCTCTGCTCTTCTCCTGTGTACGCTTCTGATCTGCTGGGCGCCGCAGTCGCGCCAGTGACGTCACGCGCCCCCTTCAGTTACTCATGGCCTGATCTTACAACTTGTAAGATCAGGCCAGGAGTAACTGAAGGGGGCGCGTGACGTCACTGGCGCGACTGCGGCGCCAAGCAGATCAGAAGCGTACACAGGAGAAGAGCAGAGCGCACAGGAGAAGAGCGCACAGTTAGGATGGCATAGGGAGCTGGCATAGGGAGAGCGGGGGCGCAGGTACGCAGGGACACAAGTCCCTCGGGGGGCGCCAGTAATGGCCTGCTGTATATCCAAACTGAACAGACAGAACATTTACAAACTTGGGGGATTGTGTGGTAAAGACACTGGTCTGTATTAGTCTGACTATTTTATACTTCCTTCAAAGACTGGTCCTAGAACTGAGGTGGATTTTACTTCATGGCTGCCACCACATCATAAATAACTTGTAGTTTTTAGAACTGTTTACAGAGCCTAAAGGGTATGCAATGTAGGAGTCAGGGGAAACTTTATCTTTGAATTTTAGATTGATGGTTTCTGGTTAATAAAAAATTATTTTGTTTCACCGACATTTGTAATCCATGCATTTATAGTATCAAACTGGAAAGGGCTATTGTCATTGCTGTTTTATTACCTTAGGCATTGGTAGAACATCACAGATTACCAATGGCTGCCCCAACTCCTGTACTATTTCTGCTAATCTTAAATGTGCTTTTCTTGGTAATCAATATAGACTTTGGAATCCCATGATACTAGTGGAAGGCCAGCCTGACCTTCAGCTGCTGTTTATACACAATCATAACTGAGCAAATGACTTTCTAAATGAAACTGTGCATTTGGTTTTGGCTATAATAAATAAATCTTTTTGGGATACTCAATTAAACCAAAGTGTGAGCACACTTTGTGTGCTGGCTCACTCGCACCAGCCCTACTGGTGACACCCTAGGCTTATACTCGAGTCAATAGGTTTTTCCAGTTTTCTTAGGTAAAATTAGGTACCTCGGCTTATATTCGGATCGGCTTATACTCGAGTATATACGGTACGTCAAAATCAGAAATCCCAGTTAGTCAATTAATAAATCAGACCATTTGGGTTCTGACACATCAAATTCCCCCCCCCCCTCCTTTTTTCCACTTGCATGGGGAAAGCTCACCAACTAAAACCAAGCCAAAAAATTTACACCTGTAGGAAAAAAGACCCACATGAGGGGAGCCCTTAAATGGGTGGTTCACCTTTAAGATAACTTTTAGTATGTTACAGAATGTCATATCCCTAGAAAATCTGCAATTATTCTTCATTATTTATTTTTTTATAGTTTTTAATTATTTGCCTTTCTCTTCTACATCTTTCCAGCTTTCAAATGGGGGTCACTGACCCCCATATTGCTCTGTGAGGCTACAATTTTATTGTTATTGTTACATTTTATTCCTTATCTTTCTATTCAGTCCCCTCTCCTATTTGTATTCCAGTCTCTTGTTTAAACTACTGCCTGGTTGCTAGAGTAAACAAGACCACAGCAACCAGATAGCTACTAAAATTCCAAACTGGCGAGCTGCTGAACAAAAAAACTAAATAACTGAAAAACCTCAAAAAAAATCACAAATTGCCTCAGAATATCAATGTCTATGTCATACTAAAAGTTAATTTAAAGGTGAACAACCCCTTTAAGTGATGGGAAACCATGAGATTACACATCAGTGAGCCAAACTTGGATCATGAGATGCAGGTTCACTTTACAGAACATACTAATGTTTTCCGTATCTTTAGATGAAATTGCCATGTTTATGGAAGAAATTCGCCATTTAGAGTATGAAGAACAGCCAGATTATGGAGCCCTGAAGAGAATCCTTGCCAAGCCTCTGGCATCCAGTGGGACCGGCCGTCATTTTACTTTGAGTTCCAAAGCAGCTCTACCCAAGCCCAGAAGCCTTCCCATGGCTTCCAAACCAACAGTATGTCCAGTAAGACAGCAGTGCGCTTATTATTATTATTTCCATTTACACAGATTAGTAAATAACTTTATCTTTTTGCACACAGCAAATCACCTGCACATTTTTAGTGTTTGAGGAAAGCTCTTCTTCTTTAGGCTGATGCCACATGAGGCGTAGGGCTGATATTTTCGGCAAGCGGAAAAACGTTTTGGAATACGCTCGGGTGCAGGCACATGTAGCCGATATACGCATGAAAACGCGAGACTTTGCATTCTCACGTGTTTTCATGCGTATATTGGCTACATGTGCCTGCACCCGAGCGTATCCCATTCATTCGGGTGCAGGCACAAGTAGCAGGCGTAGGGCTGAATTTTCGCCAAGTGTTTTTCCGCTTGCCGAAAATATCAGCCCTACGCCTCGTGTGGCATCAGCCTTAGTTTCCGCCTGTTCTGCCTGGTACTTGGGTGCCTCTACCAAAATTAGTCTGCTGCATATTCAGCCACCTGCAGGATATAGCTTCATTCATTTGGAATTGGTATGCTCCAAATCAGCAGCCATTTAATATACTAACACACTGTAGCTGTTACTAATAAAGGTCAGATAACTTGAATTGGAAGGTAAATGTAGAGATTAAAATGATGCCGTGTAATTTTTTTTCCTATTAATTGGACTTGATGTGGGAGAAACATCCTAATGAATGAGCTGCAGTTTGCGAATAAGAAGTTGAACTGCAGAGGTTTCTGGATTATTTCCCAGTTAAAGTTGAATAATAAATTAAGAAGTGGTCTTTAAATGACATGGTGTGACCTTTATCTTGCAAATTCAAGATTCAGTTCTTTGATCTGAAGGTCTCAAATTCTAGATGAAGTGTTCATGTTATAAGGGATTTAGGAGTTAACAGATTAGCATCCACTACTTAAAGGAGAACTAAAGCCTAACTAGAGAATTAGGTTAGAAATGCTGCACATTATGTTTTGTGCTTCTGTACCAGCCCAGAGCAAACACAGCCCTTTATCAGGGAAGATCTGTGCCCCCAAAATGCCCCAGTAGCCCCCCATCTTCTTTTCTGCGATTCCCTGCACAAGTTCCGTGCTGCTGCCAGTTACTGAGCTTAGGGACCCACTCACAATACGATATTTAGATTATTTGTACATGTAAATCTGAATGAATTATTAATCATCTTTATATTGTGACATTTAGTAACTGACAGCAGCACAGGGCATAGGTGCAGTGACTCTTTAGTTAAGGTTTAGTTCTTCTTAAAAATCACAATATTTAAACAATGTCTTATCTTCTAATGTCTGATTACAGCATAATGCCATGAAGCCAAACATACAGAATAATCTCTGTATATAATCAGTAGCGTAATGCCTAACATGGTGCTGCTAATCAGCATTCTCATTGGTAAATTGCAGTATCTTGCATGTGTAGGTTTTTAGCCATTTCTTAATAGGGAACTATGAGGTGCTGTGGGACACGTTTAATTTGCTAATGAACTTGAGTTTACAATTGAATAATTCAATATTATTCCATTTTTTTCAGTTTTTTATTATACACATAACAAAGACATAACCACACAATGATCATTGCATAAAAAAAGCATTGAGACATTAATTACATATTTTTTTTTGTACAAATGGTAAGGACACAAAATATAACGGATTTGGTGGTGTGTTAGAGCTCAGCCCTGCCACTGAGCTAATACGCCATAGCCTTTTGTCCTGAATCAAAAGATGCCATAAAAGCAGTGATAAATATGTTAAACGTATTCCTGAGAGCCAGGGACTTTAGCTAGTCATGAAAGGGTTAAGAAATGATAGAACTGCTGAGAGTTCCCCTGGATTTCAGTTTGATATAGAGTGACGTTTCTCCTTTGTTTGGTGTTTAATATTTCCAGTTTCCATGTGCAGGCCAAGCTCGGAGTCTTGGAGAAGAAGAAGAAGAAGAAGGAGTGGGGGGAGAAAAGAAAGGAGAAGAAAGAAGACAAGCTTAAAGTTGTGGTCAGTATACAAATATATCATAGAGAATAAGAGGGAGGGAATGGAGGGATCTTGCTCTTTAGCTTGGACCTTGCTGATCTTACCAAGTATTCCAAGTCTTCTTTTGTTCTGTTGTTGTGATCATGGTGACATAGTCATGTGAAAAAGTATTGGCTGCTTCCTGATTTCCCCTTTTATTGCAATTTTTTCTCACTGAATTTCTTCAGGATAAAATGTTAGACAAAGGGAGCCCTCAGTAAACACATAATACAATTGTTAAATGTATTATTGCATCGATTTAAAGAACAAAGTTATCCATCAAATATCACCCTTGTTAAAAACCAACTGCCCCTTAAATTTAAAGGGACAGTATACCCCCTTTTTTAACGTGACTTCAAACAGTAGGGCTTCTGCCTGTTTTTTTCTACTTAGAAAATATTGAAGATTTATGTTAGTTCTAGAGTTAAACAGGGAAATAAAAGCCTCTCCATGTTTGGTGCTTGCGAGGTAGATTATTAGATTGCCTATGATTTTGCATTCTCTCTGGCAGAATTGATAAATTGCTTCTACTGTGCTTTCCTTCTTGACCAATGTCTTCAGCAATGTTGTCACTTGGTAACCTTACAATCATTAAGCTTTGGGTTATCAAATCCAAACTAACTCACCTAAGCTCATAATAATATGGGTAATACTTTTATATGGTGAATGATGAGAAGTGAGCTGTACTTAAAGGACATGTAAACCCTACATTTTCCTACCATGTATATAAGTTGGGACATCTCCCCTACCTAAACCACACCATTTGTACTGCATATATCCCCTCCATTAGCCAGCTCCATTACATTTTCCTAAAAAAATTGCAGCTTTCACCCAGTGGCCATTTTTTCATTTTTCACATTTTCAATGACATTTACATCTGCAAGCAGAATGTGCACTCTAAAGTTCATGGATTAAAGAATGCAGGCTTACACAGGCAGAACTAACTTTGATATAAAAAAAAAAAAAAGTCCTGCTTGGATTGAGCACTGTAATGATTAAGCCAAGCTCAGGACAGTAAGATAGGAGAAAAAAAAATTTCTCCAGCAGAGTGCACAGCTAGAGCAGCTATGCCAACTCCTCATTGGCTACTAGACTGGAGGGTGTGTTTGGTAACATAAGTTGAGAAGAACTGAGCATGCTCAGTAGCCAAGAGCCAAAGTCAGTTCCTAAGGGAGGGGGCCAAGTGAGTTACAGGAGGAGAAGGGATCCTAAGTGATTAAGGGGCTGCAGCCTTATTAGTTAGTAGCCTTTGAACAACAGGTGTGGCAGGTATTTAAAGATTATGAAGAGACTGTTCACTGATTGTGTTTTTTATGGGGGGTTTACATGTCCTTTAATGCTATTTACTTATATTACACCACTCACATTCAATGTTATTTACACCTGTCTATTGCATTAGCTTTTATACACATTTGATTTCTCAGCAGGCAAATGTAGAAGAGACAGATTCACAGTGGGCAAATACAGAAGATTTGGAGGAGACACAATCACAGTGGACACCACTCAGAAGAAACCCAAAGGTACAAGTCTGATTAGAAGAATTACACGCAAGCTTCTTCAATAATATTACAAAGGAGCATGAAAGCCTAGACAAAAAAAAAAAAAAAGCTCCTGTGGAGAGATCTTAAAATTGTTGTTGGGAAAAGGCGCCCTTCCAGTAAGAGAGACCTGGAGCAGTTTGCAAAGGAAGAGTGGTCCAAAATTCCCGGTGAGAGGTGTAAGAAGCTTATTGATGGTTATAGGAAGCAACTGATTTCAGTTATTTTTTCCAAAGGGTGTGCAACCAAATATTAAGTTAAGGGTGCCAATAATTTTGTCCAGCCCATTTTTGGAGTTTTGTGTGACATTATGTCCCATTTGCTTTTTTTCCTCCCTTTTTTGTTCTGTTCCAATACACACAAAGGGAATAAACGTGTATAGCAAAACATGTGTTACTGCAATACTTTTCTGTGAGAAATACTTGATTTTCTGGAAAAAAATCTGGGGTGCCAACAATTTGGGCCATGACTGTAGAATTAATTGGCCTTATGTTTCCTTGGGGTGCAAATCCTAGAGCAGTAAGGGGTGCAAGAGCGCTTTTGTTGGTGCTCACTAACAAGCACTTGCACCCTGGGGAAAGCTGCCTTCAGTCCGGTGCAAGGAGCAGATCGTGGCATCAGAAGGTACAGGCAACATAAACCAACTCTTTCTAGTTCCAGGAGAATGAAGGATCATCCGAACTGGTTGTTTTATGATTTCAGATAAGGTCGAAGAACAATAGACAAGTTTATGTTGGAGAAGACCGTTACATTAACAGTGTGTACTACTATGCTGAAGAACATTTCAACTCACCACAGAGAAAGTCTAAGGTAATGTATTCAGCAGTTTGCCTAAAATATGTACCAGGCTAGGAAGAATAACATCTATGCTATGTCCCAGCAGGAGGTCCTACGTGGGCAAGGCACATTCGACCAACTGTGTGAATGGCCTTCATTGTGAATGTAGGCTGTACAACAGGGGCAGTTTTCAATGGGGTGGGGCGCTCCTGTGGATTTACATTATGTTGCATTCAGTTGCTTCATTTACGGCAACCCCACCTGAATTTTAACCATCAGGATAAACTTTTCCTATTGTATTAACAGGACGTAACGTGCAGGCCCAGCAGCAAAATGGATCACAATTAAAACTGGCCTAAACTCTCCTTTTATAGTCATAGCTTCAATCCTTTCTCAGAATATCTTGCAGATTACATTTTTTACCATTAGCCCTTTTGTGTATAGATTGCGCTGTACCAAAGGCCCGTACTAATCTAATGTGTGAATATATGTACATTTAAACCCATCATAAACTGATCGATGGACGCTAGCTGAAAATTGGGCAAGTCTTCATTGGGCAGATTTAAAAAG
Source organism: Xenopus tropicalis (assembly GCF_000004195.4). Taxonomy (NCBI): domain Eukaryota; kingdom Metazoa; phylum Chordata; class Amphibia; order Anura; family Pipidae; genus Xenopus; species Xenopus tropicalis. The sequence goes on along the minus strand of NC_030681.2, from coordinate 34,869,672 downwards.
CCTGTTGGAGCAAGAAGCCCATCGGCCCCTAAGTCCCATCAATATGACTCGATCATTGGAACATCTTAAGGTGTGTGTGGCATATTAGGAAAAGATCTGCTAGTTTAATGACCTCACAAAATGAACATATGTTCAGTATGACCACCTTTAAAGGAGAAAGAAAGGTAAAAACAAACTAAGCTTTATCAGAAAGGTCTATGTAAATATAGCCATAAGCACTTACAGTAATGCTGCACTTCTATCAATAGAGAGTCCTCTATCAAAAGAAACACAGAATTTCTTGTCTTCTTTTGTGTAAACATGTTCTTCAGTATCAGACTTCTTGCTCTCAGAAAAATCCTTCAGGGCACCAGTCTGCACAGCTCTCTTCTCTCTCCCTTCTCCTGCTCCCCCTCCCATCAGAATGTGTGATCTGAGCTGCCAGAGCTGCAGCATGGAAGCTACTGAGACCAAGCTAAAATGGCAGCTGCTACCTTAAACAAACAGAGGGAGCTTCTAGGGCTCTTTACTCAGGTATGGTAAAGTTTTGTAAGTATAGATTATATAAATATAGCGTTCTAGCTTGCACTAATGTGGCAAAACTGTTGGCAGTAAAATGCCTTTCCTTCTCCTTTAAGACAGACATTTTGCAAAAGTGCAGATCACACAAAAGCTCAGTCTGCAACTCAACTGTGTATAGAGCCCAAGGAATACATTCACCCATCACAGCTTTGGAAGTGGGCTTCTTAGTATGAGAAACACCAGTTCTAAAGGCAAACTTGTTTTCTCTAATGTTCCTAGTTACTACTTCACTGATATTTTCTTTTCTTTTCTTTGCCACTAAGGATTATTTAGTAGTAACACTTACTTAATTCAAACCTGGAACTTATAAATATTCTGACTGAGCAAATGTTCTGCCCAAAAAACTCTCTCTGCAAAGGCTCCAGCAAACAATAAAGCGAGCCCCCTCAGCATTATTGCTTCCTCCTAACTGAGCAGCAGTGCTTTCATGGTGATTGGCTCCATAAAGTTGTGCAGGTCAGAGCACGGCCTGAAGGAGTCTATTGCAGGAGGATGCCAGACCTGGCTGCTGTGTTCAGGCAGGATACTGCCTATGCAAGGTACCCCCCACTTTCAAGGAAGAAAAATACAGAAGAAATACAAGAGAAACTTTTATAATCATTTGGAAGTTTTTTATTTTGTAATCTATGGATATTCTTACTTCAGCATCCCTAAGTGGTGTAGGAAAAGGCTTCTATATTGACTGCTATGTCCGGTTAATATTTGTGTTAAGAGCCAAGGGACGTTAAAGGGGTTGTTAACCTTTAATTTACATCTTAGTATGACACAGACAGGGATATTCAGAGACAATTTGCAGTAGATTTTCATTTTTTTTTATATTCTGTTGAGTTATTTAGCTTTTCATTCAGCAGATCTCCAGTTTGGAATTCTGGCAGCTGGTTGCCAGGGTCATGTTTACCTTAGCAACCAGGCAATGAAATATAAATAGGAGAGACTGGAATATAAATAGGAGTGAATAGGACTGAATAGAAAATAAGAAACAGTATCAATAATAACATTGTAATATCACAGAGCTGGGGCCACTGACCTCCATTGAAAGCTGAAAAATGTAGAAGAGGAAGGCAAAAAATTCAAAAATGATTTAAAAAAATGAAGACCAGTTGCACAGTTGCTAGAAATCCTGTAACATACTAAAAATTAATGTAAAGGTGAACCACTCCTTTAAGTGCACACTTAGAGGGGCAACTAAAGCTTCAAAGCAGGGCAGAAATGTTGCACATTATGTTTTGGCTTCTGTACCAGCCCAGAGCAAACACAGCCCTTTAGCAGGGAAGATCTGTGCCCCAAAGGTGCCCCAGTAGCTCCCCATCTTCTTTTCTGCTGATTCCCTGCACATGCTCTGTGCTGCTGTCACTTACTGAGCTTAGGGGCCCACTCACAATATACTGTATATATAAAATATACATGTCACAATATATCAGTAATTCAGATTCTCATTACATGGCAGCTTGGAAACCAGTGCAATTAGCATTTGAATTTAATAATCAGCCCTGTAGCATCAGCTTATATCACATCTAAACCTGATTTTCTGCTTTAAGATTTGTGACAACCCCCTAAGCTTAGCTTCTCTGCAGCTGCTCAGAGCATGTGCAGCGTCACAGACACTCCCAGCTAAATCCACAATGGTGACCCCTGTGCCCAACTGTAAAAGCCTGAATCATTACTGTTACAGAGATGCTGAAACTTCAGGCTGGTGCAGTAAGTTCAGTATATAAAATACAGTCTTTCTATACATATTCGTTATTAGGGTTTGGTTCTTCTCATTTACACAGACAATGTTTTGACTATTTCCACTGCTTACAAGGACAATCTCTTTTGTACTGCTAGTGCTGCTCAGGAGAAGGAGACTACTGCCATACTTATTTTGCACAGGACATGGAAATGTCAAGGAGTCTACAGAGCTACATGTATTCTGCAGAGGATGAAGAAGAAACTTTTCCAAACAACTACGAAAATTCACTTTTTCAAGACGTTTCTACCTCTGATCATCATTGTGAAATGAGTCCCCAGTATTGCAGAGACCTGTATAAATATGGAGTGGCCATTCCTCTATTTTTGCTAATGATTTACATTGCATTGTATGGGCTCTGATGGATTCAGCGGGTTTCTGAAATCATTTTGTCCATCTTCTGAATGTGTCAAGGTTTCTTGTTTGACATCTTTAGGGTAATAGGCTATAAAGAAAATAAACATTTTTAAGTCATTTTAAAAAAAGCAATGGAATAAAAACCTTCAGAATGAAAGTGCTTTACTCTACTCCCCTATGTTAGCTTTACCTTGTATGCACACTATTCCCTAATGATTGTTTTGCTCTCTACTCACACCCAGTATCATTCTGTTGCCTGCTGACAATATAAACATATTTTAATTAAAAAAGAGACACCACCACATGGGGTGTTTTGCGGCCTGCACCAAGCCGGTGGGTATTTTCTTGCAAATTCACAATTATACTGACATACCCATGCCGATTTACACTGCCGGCACTTAGGTATTTGACAATATTTTGTTACCCATGTTGATCACATTAGGGTTCTATCATTTCCCTAAAATTGCTTTTTGTTTACTGTAACATGAAGAAAGAGCTGACAGTTCCTGTAAGTACCAGGATTGTGGGTTTGGGGCATGTAGCTCATATCTTTCAGAGCTATAGTGCTTAGTGTGTTCTGAAACCCAATGGCTTGTAGTGATATAGATAGTGATATATCGACCCCAAAACCCCCCAGAGTAATTATACTAAGAGGACTTGTCTCACACTTGGCCACTCCCTATATCATAACAATGGGGAAATCTCAGTCAGTGTGTTTTTTGCAGTTTTAAGAGTGCTGCTCTCTATACTAAATTCGTGAACACATAAAATTAGAAACATTTACCTGGTCCACCGAGCACTTCTTTAAATTGTATTTGTTCTGAACAACAGCTTTGTACAAGTCAATCAGCAGCTCTTTATACACATTTCTACAGAGACTATTTCCATTCACACACAGTAGAGTTAGTTTTATCAGGAGCCAATTAACCTGTAGGTTTTTGGAGTGTGGAAACTGGTGTAACCGAAGGGAATAGTCCATAAACTTATTGCTAATTGTGCAGGAATATTTTGGGGAGCGCCTTGTGTGCCATCACCCTAATGTTTCAGTGTGTAGCCTGTGCGACTGTCTATTCCCTCAAAAGATGTTAGAAGATGTCCAGTAACCAATAAATGCCAGTGGCTGGAGGGAGGTTTATTGTATTACAACTGTGATACATTTTTATTTCCTGTGTATGAGTGAGATGGGAATAATGTAGTAAATAAGGAAAGCAAATAACAGGGAGAAAAAGAGATGAACAGTTGGCGTTATTTTACTGGTATCTACACCCACTCACATTAACAAACTTAGCTCCTAAGTGGGCATTCCTACACCTTTATTTTATTAATAGAATTTCTATTCATGTACACAAATCGAAGATGCTCATATAAAAACAATCTTTTATTTGGATAAGCTTGCAACACATAACGTGATTGGCCAGTTTGGTCATTATGTGTAGCATTGCCAAATGGAAAAAATAGAAGAGTCACCTGTTTATCACCCCATCAATGTTAAGAGGAATTTCTGTTGAACCTAAAATTAAATAATCTCAAGCTGTATATTCTCATTGGTGAATTCTAGTCACATGTCTAAATCCACCATTCTTGCAACCCAATCATGACATCAATGGTGCTGAGACACACACACAAAAAAGTATTCTTCTATTGGTCAGTTGGGTGAATATAGCTTTTAAGATGACTTAGATGCTAGAACAGTAATTCCTTTGCAGTTACTTTTTATAACTACTCTTTCCTATTCTTGAAAATAACTATTAGCTGCACATTGAAGGTTCTGAAAAATGTCTGAGCTTGATGAGCTTAGTGGTTCAGATAGCGTCTGCACTATGTTATCATGTTTTCTTAAGTAAAAGCTTATGCAAGTGTAAAATTAGAAAACTGAAAGGTGCATGGGAAGTTCCAGCATATATCTAGGATATGTATTATGCAGGCACAATAACATCAGCACATAAGGCAATCTTTGTCCCAAACCCTTCTTGTCTTTTCATCAACCATGTGTCTCTTCTGGGTAAGCCCTGCGTTTCTTGGCTTTTTGTCTTATTGAGCGAATTTGCGCCACCAAATGCCTGAATTAATGCCAGGTCTCATTAGAAAGTCATTAGCAAGAATACCAAAGATTTGGAAGATATGCTCAAAGGTTAGACCTTAAAGGAAGGTTTAAAGCATAAAAGTCCAAAAGTACACTGCTCTAATGCACTACTATTTTATGCCGTAAGCATTCTCTCAGTCAACGGTGTATAGTCCAGTAGTAAATTAACACAGTATACATAACTTTATGCTATGAAAATATGCTCTTACCTTGTTACAGTAAGGACATTCACCGTATATAATGTTGAAGCTTTGTCTACTGGAGGGCAGGCCTCTAAGCCACTAAGCAAAAAAAAAAAAAATATATAAAGTCAGTAAAAGTAATTCTTGTTTATTACTGCAAACATACAAATCAAATACTACCACTAATTAAATACAAACAATAGAAATAAGTACTAGCAACATGCTTTGCTTTGTAATTCCAGAGTAAGCTGTTAAATCACAATTGTGGAAAGCAAACAAGTCACCTAAAGTTGCCTCGCAGTGGGAAAACATTTTCAGAAGATTTGTAGCCTATGGTAGCACAGAATTAACAAACAAACCACCCTTAATGACAACACTATACAATATACGCCAGCTTATTGAATAGCTAATAAGGCTGACCCACTGTAAGTCTGTGGATGCTAGAGAACTTATCCCTATGATTGGTACTAGACCTAACAGGCATGGCTGCAGAGAACATATTTTTAAGAGTAAAATATAGATTATATGTATAATATAAGGAATATAGACAAGACCCGCAACATGCAGGGTAACTGCTTTTTTTGCAGGTAACCCGTGGGTATTCAACCCACTGCAGGATCCTAACCTCTATCTATCATGGGAAACCATCAAAGTGGCCCATGACACCCTAGGAGCTCTATTAGTCCACATAATGCTCACACCCACTGAGACTTGCTTTAAGTTGTATATTATTGCCCTAAGTTGCTGGCTAGAGTGGAAGGAATGTACTTATTAGAAAATGCTTAGTTGGCTACCAATGTAGGGGTGTGTGTGGTGCATTGCTCACTAAAGTAGTTCAGTTCATTAAAAATGATTAAGGAGTCTAGAAGGAAATGTCCTGACCCTTCCTAATTCTGTATATTCCACAGTGGTGAAGGCTATAGATTTGGCTACATGGGCTAAACTATTCCAGTTTGTCACATTTATCAAATGTATCTAGCTGTAATGTCTCATGAGTGAGTGATTTGAGCCATGTTGGGGACTCCTCTGGCTGACATATAGTTTTGGCTTTTTAACCATGCCTTCTTAACAATTCCCTTTCAGACTGCTTTTATTAGAGAATGCTCTCGCTGTGTCCTAAATGGGGTCTTTATATCCCAGGTAAAACATTATACACCTTTGTTCCACTAGCCCTAGGGACGGTATGCATGCAGTTGCTTCTATATACCTCCAATAATTTTTTGGAAAACAAATTTATCTGAAAGTATGTAAATACCCCTACCTCGTATAAGCAGGCTTGATGAAAAGGCTGCCCACACCGGGGGTCATCGCACACTTGATCTGGTATGGCAGAGTCAAGTCGATAGGCATAACATATGCCACAATCCATGCTGAAATCCTTTGAAAATAATTTTGCATTTTTGTGAGCATCTTCAAACTGCTAGCACTTTGTCACAATTTATATACAGTATATAATGCATGTCATTAGTAGCAAGAGGGAACATGAACCAGCAATATACATACCATGAAATACAGTAAAGACAGTTTTGTAATGAATAGGATGTGGCAATTTTTGATTTATACGTCTATAGAGTTATATACATCAGTGTTTTTCAACCTTTTTTGGGCCAAGGCACACTTGTTTCATGAAAAAAATCACGAGGCACACCACCATTAGAAAATGTTAAAAAATTTAACTCTGTGCCCAGCAGCAGTGCCCCCCTAGTACATTGGTGCCAAGAGCAGTGCCCCCCTAGTACATTGGTGCCAAGAGCAGTGCCCCCCTAGTACATTGGTGCCAAGAGCAGTGCCCCCCTAGTACATTGGTGCCCAGCAGCAGTGGCCCCCAGTACATTGGTGCCAAGAGCCAGCCCCCCTAGTACATTGGTGCCCAGCAGCAGTGCCCCCATAAGTCAGTGTGCCACGTGGCCCCCCCCTAATACATTGGTGCCCAGCAGCATTTTACTTCTGCTCTTCGGCGGCTTCTCCGGTGGCTTCAGCAGCATCTTCGTATCCCTCAGGCGCGCCGCCTCTTCACTTCTGCCTACACGCGACCGCACACAGGCCCTTTTATAACGTTGCGCCCCGTGCGTACTGACGTCACCCGTACACACGGGCGCAACCAATGACAGGGCCCGGATTTTATTAAAGGGGGCCCGAGCTACTAAGAAAAACTGTAGCATCGCCGGGCCCCCTTTGAAAGTAAAAATTGCGGCCCTGCCTACGCACACCAGTCAGCTAGTGTGCCGCAGAACAGTGGTTGAAAAACGCTGATATACATGTCTAAAGGCAGATTGATACTGTAGAACTAAATTTGCTGCACTTACAACCAACTTATGTGGTTGAACTTGCCACGTGGCCACAGAACCTAATATAATCAGTCTGTGTGAATGTCACATTCATCTAGAATTGTGTCTTCCCCATCATACTAAGGTAGAAATTTCATTTCTGTCACATGTTACTAAATTGTGTGTATTATATTACATAATGTACCCCTGTTGTAAAATGAGGATATTAGTCACCCCAGAGTTCCATAACCATATTAAAAGCAGTTGGCTGTAGGTATGTGCTTCTTATATGGTCATGGAACTCCTTATAATATCCTTATATTTTACACAAGGTGGTAGTTTATGCACTATATATCGTGCTGGTTTTATATAGAGACCAACGTACTCACAAAGACTGACACACAGACTACCTGGCACCCACACAGAGGCTGACATTCACACAATTACACTTATATGGAGGCTGACCCACTTTTTGGGCACAAATTAAGATGAGCTTATGATCTGGTCCATAGGCTAACAATCAGATCATAATAGGGACTCAAACTATGATTGAGCTGATGCATACTTCGCCAAATGGGATTTTCCAGCCTGTCTGACTGATATCTTGGCCAATGTTTAGTAAAATATTGGTTAGGCAGGTTGTAGGGAGGGCCCCATACACAGGCCAAAAGGATGCTGACTTGATCCAGAGGAGCAGAGTTAGCAGATTTTATTGTCCTGTGTGTGGTACCTACATAATGTACCCCTGTTGTAAAATGACGATATTAGTCACCCCTGAGTTCCATAACCATATTAAAAGAAGTTGGCTGTAGGTATGTGCTTGTTATATGGTCATGGAACTCCTTAGGGCTCTGGCACACGGGGAGATTAGTCGCCCGCGACAAAACTCCCTGTTCGCGGGCAACTAATCTCTCCGAGTTGCCATCACCTGCCATCCCACCGGCAACAATGTAAGTCTCCGGTGGGATGGCACATGCGGCGGTGCCATCCCTTACTTACATCCCACATTGTTGCCGGTGGGATGGCAGGTGATGGCAACTCGGGGAGATTAGTCGCCCGCGAACAGGGGATTTTTGTCGCGGGCGACTAATCTCTCCGTGTGCCAGAGCCCTTAGAAGCAGAATAGCAAAAAGGAGTTGTTGTTACAGTGATAGGATTAAAGTCATAGGATATTGTAAAATGCATTGTGGGAAAGGAGAGGTGTTCAGCTCTGATTAAACATTTAAGTTTTTTTTAAATGAAAGCTCAGCTCAACCATTTCTCAGCTTGTTTGCAAACAGTTGTCTATATTGCGATTGGGTAAATACGTAACTGTACTTGCAGCTTAGTTCTGCAGCATAGTGATACACTTTCTGGAAGTATTCATCCCCCAGGGCACTATCACTTAGAGAATACATGCTGTTTATAGAGCCAACTAATGATAAAATAATCTGCTATGTAAATGATCTATGTTTGGGTGGGAAAGAGAAACTGAAGCAAAAATACATAAAGCACTGCTCTTATCTACAAAGTGATACAGTAACTGCCAATAAACAAAGGCCATACATGGTGACCAGTTAGCGGTGGCAGAAGCGGTGTCTAAACACGCAAAGAAAATGTCTCTAAATTCGTGCAGGTTTTAAATCCAAAATAAAGGCAAGAGACTTACAGATTTCTCGACACTGGAACGTGATGGAAATTCAATTTCCAAGACATCTTTCAAATTTTGCAGTAAGCTGTTTTCTGGATCCCTAAAATGTAAAATAAACATACAAATAAATGTAGCAGATAATAACAACATTCTATTTAATGGAAAGAACGTTACTCACCATAAGTGAATGTTTGAGTTCAGTTTTTCTCTTAATGGATTCACCACTAAAAGCAGAAATCAGCAAGAATCTTTTATTATAAAAATAAATAATAAATGCCAATTGTAAAAATGTCGCTATTCTTCTGGCCTTTCACCTAAGTAACAGTACAAATACAGGCATAGGATCTGTTATCCACAATGCTTGGGTCCTGGGTGTTTTCTGGATAAGGGATCTTTTTCTATAATTTGGATCATCATACCTTAAGGCTGCTAAAGAATCATTTAAACATTAAATAAACCCAAAAAGATTGTTCTGGCACCAATATGGATTCATGCAGCTTAGTAACCATCAAGTACAAGGAACTGTTAATTTTTTTTTTTTTTTTTAAAACAAAAGAAAGCATTTTTAAAAATTACAATTATTTGCTTATAATGGGCTCTGTGGGAGATGTTCTTCCCATAATTCAGGGCTTTCCGGATAACAGGTTTCCTGATAAGAAATCCCATACCTCATACTTGCATCATGTCTTTGGTAGAGCAGATATAGGGACATCATTATCAAACAGTGAAATTCCCCTACACGTAAATTTAAGTTACCAATTCAGTTGTTTAGGGGCAAAATATTGTGATTAGATGCCTGCGGTGAACTCTTTTTTAACCTTTTCCCTCCCTGCTCTTATCCAAATTCAGTGGCTCCTCGTTAGTTACTACAGTTAAATTTAAAGGGATTAGGTCAGGACTTTTATAGTGTAGTTTTTATTACTAAATTACACTGATCACATTGCAATTAATTGATTCTACCATTTAAAATGTTATTCTTGAATCAACAAATGTATTTTTTTGGCTGTAATATTGGTGTGTAGGCGCCATCTCAGTGCATTGTGCCCAAATCTGAGCTTTCAGAAGGAGCCAGCGCTACACATTAGTACTGCTTTGTTGAGGTGAGATCACTCCAACTTGCAGCTCAGTAGTAAAGAGTGACTGAAGTTTATCAGAGCACAAATTACATGGCTGAGGTCACCTAGGAAACTAAGTATGTCTAGACCCATGTCGCATTTGAAAATTCTTTGTTACTTTGTAACTTTTTTACTCAATGAAGTGTTCTAAAAAAATGTTGGCACTTGAAAAGTATACTATAATGTTAATAATGGTATCAGCAGTGTACCGTGCTCAGCTCCAAGGAAATAGCATTCTGGAAGCATTGTTGGATGCTTAGGGTCCAAATCTATTGTAATGGAAACATTATTACCTACAAAATAAACAAAGGAACAATACATTATTAATACAACTGAACAAATTCCAAGAAATATCATAAAAAAAATGTAGATTTAGTTGAACACTAAGGCCAACTAAAATGAATTTTGCATCTGATCTGCATTATAACTGCTGTTTGGGTGCAAGACTGCTGTTTGGGTGCAAGACTGCTGTTAGCCTGGCAGACACTCCTGTAATACAGGGCCAATGTCATATATTGCTATGGTTTCCTACTTTCTTCTGACATCAGTGAGAAGACTGTGGGCCGCCTCTGTAGCTTGTGTGCCAGTTGGGCAACCAAACCAAAACAAAGTTCAAGCAATTGTGTGTGTACCAAATGCTGGAAACTCAATGTCTTCCAACACAATTCAATATAATCTTCTCATTTCTGAAATGTGAAACATTCTCAAAACCAGCTGTTCCGCATGGGGTGTTGTTTTTCTTGTGATCTTATTTGTTTTTTGTTTTTTAATCTCACACTTTCTGCAGGTGTCAGCACTGGCATCCCATGGAACCACACCAGGCATATTATATACCAGCCTCATTCTCCAACCCTCCCTTGTGCATAACCTGTAAAACATTACTATCATATATAACCACAACCCTGCTTTCTTCTGGATAAGGGTTCTTTCCATAATTGAAATCTCCAAACTTGATAAGTGATACTGACACTAAAAAACTACTCTTCAAAATATGAATGAACATTAAAAGTTACCTATAGGCCATGCTGATCATTTTCATGGTTAGGGCTGTTTTTGTAAGTTATTGTTATTTGAAGTCCCCATACCTGACTGTTTTGTCAACCTGACTGTCCCTTCTCAACCTGTCAGCATGGCAGTCCGTTAGCATTAGAAGCTATAACTATGATAGTTGTAAAAAAGAATACATTTCTGTTGTCAGTATCTCTTTGAGTCTACTAAAAAATAATGTAGAAATGAATTAAACCCAATAGTATTGTTTTACCTCCAATAAGGATTTTTTACATCTTAGCCGAGTGTCACTTTTCTATATATTTTAATTAAAACATAGGGGCACTGGACCATCTTCTATATAGAGTGTATTATAATCAAATAACTCACATTTTTAAAAATGATTTCTTTTTCTCTGTAATAATAAAACAGTACCTTGTACTTGATCCCAACTAAGATATAATTAATCCTTATTGAAGGCAAAACAATCCTATTGGGTTTATTTAATGCTTAAGTAATTTATTGGTAGACAAAGTGCAGTGATCCAAATTACAGAAATACCCATTATCCTGAAACCCCCAGGTCCCAAGCATTCTGGATAACAGGTCCCATACCTATATATATAAAGGTGCTGCCATGGTAAAATGACATCTCTTCCACACACTCTAATAAGTAGGGTTCATTTACAGTAATTAAACACAGTGGAAAGGTTGTTGGTCGTACACAACAGTAATATTTGTGAATGCCCTTATTTAGCTCAGGAAATCTATAAAAACAGTAATTATTTTAAAATCCTAAATAAGTCATTATAGGTCTATGTAAAATATACTCAACTATATGCTTCTGCAAATATTAAAATACATCTGCAGAAAGTGGCTTTGCATACCCCATAAATAAACCACCATTTCTAGTTGTCTTTAAAGATCCAGTAAAAAGTGAAAATATTTTGTTTACATTAAGTTTTCATCTGTTCATTCAATACTTACAATTAAAATATTTCTTGTTGACAAATGTCCTATTTTATATAAGAAAATTTTTTATTTACTAGTCCTGTAGAGAGCCATGAATGACAATTGACCCCTTATTTCATCTTCCTGTGTAAGAACTAAACCCAACGTTCCAGTCTAGTTTTTTTCATATTACTATACCATGTTATAAAAAAAAAAAAAAAAATACATTTGCTCACCAATCACAATCCGTCTCATAGTGGAACTGCGCAGGGGCTTTTCTGGTTCCAATACCCAGGTCTTTTGGTCTATTTCATCTAAAGCATCCCAAAAACCTTTCAATGACTCTAGTGCTGATGAGACTTGCTTGTAAACGTTCAGCAGAGAACTCTGCAAATGAAATTGGTTTCAGAGAAACAAAGAGACATTTGTGCAGGGTTGTAAGGAAAGTAGCACCTAGGTTATTAGTGACTATGCTCATTCAACTCACTCTAAAAGTGGGTTACACTAGTACATAGAAAGGTTTCATTGGGGATGCCAATAGTGATTTCCATATGCTTGTCCCAGTTTTTCAAAACCACTTGACAATAATATGTTCTTAATAAAAACCTTTGGATAATTTTAAGCACATTATGCCCCAGTCGGCTGCTTCTACAAGGCAGATAGTGCAAATGGTGAGGAATTATGTGTATAGGATGGGCAACGTTATGTTTAAATGTTGTGTGATAGTGGTGCTGCAAACCTATTGTGTATTAAATATAGGGATGCAGCAATATATTGCATTTGGCAAAATATCAAATCTGCCACAAACATTTGTCAAAACAGAATCCAAACACTAATCTGCAAATTCAATAAGAAAATTAATACAAAATAAAACTACCCCAGTGGTTAAATGGAAAAGGTGCAGAAACACTGAAATTCCAAAAAGAACTATATTTGTATGTATTTATATAGATGATCTGATCCAAGAAGCTGAAAGGAAACCATAGTGATCGATTGTGGGACTTGAAGTTCATCTTATTTCCAGTGAGTGATGCACAGATTTACTGAAAAGCAGAGAAACTTCACATTCCAAAATCAATAATTTCATAATGGAACAAGGTTCACTCTGTGAGCTTAAAGAGTTGGGGAAATGGTCCATGGGACACAGGCAGACAACCATGGTTTCCTTTTAATCTATGGAATATTGTCTGTACAATATATATCTATTACACACACATATATCTATCTATCTATCTTTATCTGGAAGTTAAGACTGTGTTTTTTAATAATGAAATGTATAGGAGCTCCCACCAGTGCTCCTTGTCATCCACTTTTAGTGAAGCTTAAGTTCTCTAGACATCTGGAAGGACGGAACAGCACTAGAAAGGCAAGGTGCTGTTCCTATTGCTAATTCACACCTTTTCTGCATAAATCAAACTGAAAGAGCTCATGTAAATAGAAAGTATTTTTTTTCCTTTGTGGGTTCAGACTATGTAGCTGAATGTCTGAATTCTGCAAAAAAAAGGTTTAACATTCCACTGAATCCTGAAACCAAATACCTTATAAATAAAGATACACACACACACACTTTAAAACTGTATGTCATCAAATGATGTTCAGTTACACAGAATAAGTAAAGTTGGCCACACATAGAAAGATCCGCTCATTTGTCAAGGTCACCAAACAAGCAGATCTTTCCCATTATGCCCACCTTGCGTGGGTGGTATCGGATCTATCCAATTATTTGCTCTGGGGCCAAACAATGGGATAACAAGGATGGGATACAGGCTGTCGGGAAAGGACCACATGCCAATGTGTTCCTCATCCCGATGGGATATTTAAACCTGCCTGATTGACATCTACTTCATTTCCAGGCAGATATTAGTTGGGTGGGCCTGCGCTACACACCTGGTAGTAAGTACAGGTCACCTTTTCAATGCAATCCCTTTTATAATGGCAGCTTTGGCATGTATATCCAATGAGCATCTTACAGTTTTCAGAGAATATAATTTAATTTTAATAAATCTCTTAATTTTTGCCAAAAAGAAACAAACAAACAAAAAAAAAAACACACTGGCCACTGTTAACCACTAATTTAATTGGTTTTGACGTACCCCTGGCAACAAAAGCCTTATAGTAGAAAACATGTATTACAAACAGGGTTTTTCTATTTCATTATTAAGCACAAGGAAGAATAATAATCCTTTAAGGGAAACCATCCTGTGACATGTTCATTTCAGTGAATAATCATAGCATGTACAATGTCGCTCTAATGATGGCAAGGGGATAGTGTCATTTACAACAATTCTCTTTCCAGGCCTTCATACTTTAGGGCATCTTGGGTTCCACGGCCCCATTTGTCATCTTCAGTCCAAATTTGCATCACACTGATGCATGGTCAGAAGGTGTGGGTAATTATTCTTGAAGGACTTAAATATTCCACCATCCGGCTTTTGTGACAAAGCAGCTTTTCATGCTAAACATTTAATGAATAACAAATTATTCCGTTAATTAAAATACAAATGTATGACTCAAATGAATGAATGCTTTGCAAGTTGTCACTGAGCAGCATTTTGCATTTTATTTGACGAACATGGGAAGAGCGGCAGCGGCGGCGGCACTGCCCTTGGTGGTGATTTCTTACCACTCTAAATGTCTCCTCTGAGCCAGAATACACTAGCTGTTTCTGATCATGCTGTGAGACACCTGCACTGGCTACTAGACTTGTCATGACGCACAAAACCCTACCATCTTCAGCTTGACATTGTGCAAGTTATAATTATTCATCCAAATGAATATGTCAGAGCAGCAGCGGCAGACCTCTCATCAGAGCAAAGGAAAAATACATCAAAACATTATCAACCCAGCAGGAAGACAGGGACCATAAGGAAAATTACCCATTTTTAATATGGATGCCACAAAGCAGTATCTATTATTTTTCACATACACACAGAAAAAAAAAACATCCAAGTTTTGAAGTCCATCTGTACAAACAAAAACCAAAGAATGGACAAAAGAGCAGACAAAAAAAGCAGAAATCAATTGCACCATCTCACTGTCTTACTTTGGAGTTTTAATGCACATTTTCAGAAATAAGTCTTAGACTGCTGCCTAATGACGACGGCAATCTATTTCTTCTCAGGCAAACAAATGTTAAGTGTGTCTTGCCAGCCGTTGGATCAGATGTGCATCTTTGAAAGTGCTGGAGAAAGGCTTTCATTAAATAAAGGGAGTTTGGGCACTGTGGAACAGCACTGCCTTCGTTATCAAGGGAGGAAAGTTAATCACTGAAATGCACGGTTAACATTGTGAAGTTGAATGTATTGCTGGACACAAAGCAACTCTCCAGAGCGATACAGACTTGGGTCAGTGACATGTAACTATATCTGAGCGATACAGTGGAGAAGAGCAATCTACATAAGTAGACAGCATAGATCCCATTGTTCCAATACATGTTAAATGCTCTGATGTGTAAAGCGCAGTGCAATAGGTCAGTGCTGTATAAGCAGGATAATAATATGCAAACAAACATGAGTTGGCAAAGGAAAGTGTTATGGAACTCTAGCTGCATATATGGTATATTTAAAAAGGTCGACAAAGCATGTTTTGTGCATACAAAAGACAAGTGCAGGTTAAGATGCTGTGGGGGTTGTACCCATTACAGCTACTGTAAAACCAACACACTGTAAGTAGAGTCTTTTGTACTAACTACTGTAGGTTCTGCAGAGATCAGCAGGTGAACAGAATGAATAATATCCAAAAACTGGCCCATGAAAATGCAAAGCATGTCTATTAGCTTAGCATGACTTCTACATGTATTTTGCCTTCATTATTACAATGCAACTTGCAAATTAAGTTGTTTTTATTGTGGTAGTGTTTCCTTCATGGATTTAAACTTTGTTACAGAATTTATTTTTCATAGGAAATGTTAAATCGAATGCTTTGTGCAGCACCAACATATGGCCAGCACAGTGGTTAAGTGGGTAGCACTTCTGGTTTGCAGCACTGGCACTGGGTCCCAAGTTTAATTCCAGAAAGGGCACTATCAGCAAGGCGTATGTTCTCCCTGTGTCCATCTGGGTTTTGTCTCACACTAAAGCCAATTAACCTGCCTGTATGTTCTTGAGACTAAAATGACCATAGTGTGTATGTGAATATGATAGGGACCTTACATTGTAACTCCTCTGGGGCAGGGACTGATGTGAATGATGTAAAATCTCTCTAAAGCACTGCGGAAATGTGTCAGCGCTATAAAAATAACGGGAAATAAATAAAAATTAAACATATCCTGCCGCACTTTCCAGAGATTATACATCACATCAGTTCAAGTGTAGCTCACAATCTAAGAACCCTATCATATTCATACAACGTTAATTTTATCAGTTGGAGGAATCCAGAGTTCCCAGAGGAAATCTGTGCATGCTTAGGGAGCCAATAGAGCCATGGTTGGGATCAAAGACGCCAGCCCTAAAGGGCAGCAATGCTAACCACTGTGGCATTGTGTTGCCCCAATTTTTAAGGGAGATCTATAGACTACCTATTTCATGTAATGGACACAAAGTTGTCACTGAAACCTCTCTCTATACTGAAGTACAACGGTTACAAAAGTTGTGCCTGGAGCAATTACATTTTTTCTATAATTGCACCCACAGGTAATATCTGTAGCAGTGATGTGCAGGTTGGCCTGCAACCCACAGGACTATAAAGCTAATTAAGCACAATGGCCTTTTCTATATTGATGCAATAGAATACTGGTTCACTGACAAATCTCAGGAGCCAAGCAATCACAGTCCCTATGTTTTGGGATAGGTTATGGCATCTATATAAACACCCACCAAATATGGTCTGGCTGTAAACTTATTCTAAATTTGCCCAATTTATCTTTGAGTTTCTGTACAGCTCCTACCTACAGTAATTTCCTAAACAATACAATGCAGTCCATATCGGAAATGGGTAATAAGGCATCTGAAAATGTCAAACAAATGTTACAGCATGGTAAAATGCATTGGTCCAAACCCGGATAAAATTACACAATAACAAAACATGCTCTGCCCCTATTAACAGGACACTGTTGTTTAAAATGAGGTTTACTCCTCCTGCTTATAAATATATGTAAATTCACTAATAAAGACTAAACTATAAAGGGAAGTTTGAGAACAAACTTCATGTTGAGTTGAAAAATGTGAAGTCACTGAATGAAATCTGTTGTTGGCTCCGCCTACTTTTTCTAACTGTGGACCACAGTTATATAGTAAAAACCACTGTGCAAAGTTTGGGGACCCTGGTTTTAATAGTGTCTGAATGGCAGCAACTTAAATTTCCCAACTGAAAGTTAACGACTGACATCTGATTGGCGGTTGATGGCTCCGCCCCGTTTTTTCTAACTTGGAACTGCAGTTATCCAGTGACTAACTCTGCAAAGTTTAGGGACCCTAGGATTAATAGTTAAAGAATGGCAACAGTTTAAATTTAAACCAATAAAAGTCAATTGATAAATTGTGATTGGTGGTTGGTGGGTGTGGCCCCTTTTTCTAACCTTGAGTCGAAGTCACCCAGTGACAAACAGTGGGCATCCTGGCATAAATAGTGTGAGAATGACAGCATTTTAAA
Source organism: Xenopus tropicalis (assembly GCF_000004195.4). Taxonomy (NCBI): domain Eukaryota; kingdom Metazoa; phylum Chordata; class Amphibia; order Anura; family Pipidae; genus Xenopus; species Xenopus tropicalis. The sequence continues at coordinate 34,852,222 of NC_030681.2, read as the reverse complement.
TTTAAACCAATAAAATTTAATGGCTGAAATCTGATTGGCTGTTAGTGGCCCAACCCACTTTTCCTATTTTTGAACTGGAGTTGCCCAGTGATCAACTTTGCAAAGTTTGGGGACTTATAAATTGTGAGACTGACAGCATTTAACACTTTACCATTAAAAGTAAATAGGTGAAATGTGATTAACTGTTGGTGGCTCCGCCCACTTTTTTTAAAAAAAACTTTGAACGGCAAATACCCAGTGACTAACTACTAAAAAATGTAACAACCCTGGAATTAATACTTAAATAATGGCATCAGTTTAAATATAAACCAATGAAATTTAATGGGTGGAAATGGATTGGCTGTTGGTGGCTCCGCCCACTTGTTCTAACCCTGAATATGTAGTCAGCCAGTGTCATAAATAGAGTGAGAAAGGCAGCATTTTAAATGAAATAAAAAATTCAATAGGTGAAGTCTGATTGTCTGTTGGTGGCTCCGCCTACTTTTTAAATCCTAAAAATGCAGTCCCCTAGTGACCCTGGTGTTAATACTGTGAGAATGGCAGCAGGCTGAATTTCCCCATTGAAAATCAATAGTTAAATGTGATTGGTGTTGATGGCTCCACCCACTTTTCTAACTCTGAACCGCAGTTACCTGGTAACTAGCTCTGCAAAGTTTGGGGAACTTAGCATTAATATTTAAAGAATGGCAGCAGTTAAAATTTCCCCACTGAAAACAGCGAAAGAAATGTGGTTGGCTTTTGGTGGCCCTGCCCACTTTTTCTAACCTTGAGTACGAAGTCACCCAGGCAGCAGGTTGAATTTCCCCATTAAAAGGCAATAGCTAAAATCTGAATCTGGCTGTTGGAGGCTCCGCCTACTTAAAAAAAACAACAACAAAAAAACACTTGAATATTTAATCACCCAGTGACTGGCTGTTCAAAATTTGGGAACCCTGGCATCAAACCAATAAAATTCAATAGGTAAAATCCCCTATTGACTTATTGTGAAAAGTTTGGGGACCCTGGGGTTAATATTGTAAGAATGGCAGCAGGTTGAATTTCCCCATTAAAAGTCAATAGGTAAAATCTGATTGGCTGTAGGTGGCTTTGGCGGTCATCCAACAAATGTTACTGTTTCATTAGGGGTGACCCCATTTGGGGGGTTTAGCTTCAAAGCTGTAAGTGTGGCAGCAGTTTGAAAATCTTTCCAGTCAATGGGAAAATTGGGGTGTTCAGAGCGGCGCCACAAAAAGACAGGGGGCGGGATCACTTAGAAAAGCACAAGCAACCTGCTCTGCTATAGGGCGAAGAAGTGTGGAGAGTTTGGGTGTTGTACCCCTAAAAACTGTAGGAGGAGTAGCGTTTAGAAAATGGGGGGGCGCTAAGCATAAGAAGAAAAAGCGAAAGAATAAACTGAAGTTGAAGAACAGTATGTTGGGTTTTTCAACCCAACATAATAACAGTATCCCCCATTGGTTCACTGATCTACAGCTTACCCATTGTCCACGTTTCACCTTAGTTATTATTCGTTACAATGACAAGATGAGTTAATCAGTTGCATTGCTTCCTATTGCATTATATTTCTACTGCAGCACTCGTACAGGACTATCCTTGTGACAGGCCCAGAGGAAGCAATAAGATTTAGGTCAATGTAAAACTATTTTAGGGCTACAGATTGACACTGTGCATCAAAAAACACTTGTGCTTAGTGCATAAGAAAAAGCCTTAATATACTGTATATCTCTTAAAAAAAATAAGTATGATTACCTGTGGTGTCCAGGATATAGTAAAAGGAGTTGGAAAGTCAACACAGCAATCAGGAGCTTCAAAAGGGTACTGAAATAATATATACACATGTATGAATTAAAAAAAAAAATATCACATACATTATTAATGTAACAATCTGCTGGGTTGGTAACAAGGCAATGTTTTACGGTTACAAAAAGAAATTGGAGAAATGTGGCGCTAAATAAAAAGTTTGACTAAAACAACTTTACTAACATCTTTTGTCTCCTCCTCCAGCCATGCCAACAGACCATGTACTACCGTTACAGGGATGCGGTGAGAACTACTAAACAATAATGTAATTGAACTAAAACCAGATCCATTCATTGAATGAACAAGGTTTTTTTTTCTCCCCATAATTGTTTACACTGTTAATACAAACCTTGTCCATATTTTGCAGGACATACCAAACAAATTTCCATACAAATATAACCAATAACCAAAACAAAAAGTAAAGAGGGTCTTGCCCAAAAGAGCTTGCAATCTAAAAGGGTACATAGAGAGCAAGCAAATACCAAGTCATCCACATGGATTTGGCTGAATATCAAACAGAAACAAAAAAAAAAATATAAAAATTGCATTAACGTTAAACAAAAATGTCTTAATCAGTTTTCCAGACTTTTAAAGTCACATGGCTTTAAAGGTTTGGATTTGTTTGGCTGAGCACTCAGGATTCCTCTGAATCATGCAAAAAGGTTTAGGATTTGGCTGAATCCAAGGTTCGGTGTTTCCCTACTAAAAATAAAGTGGTCTTTACCCCTCAGTTATGCCTCTGGACTATGGATATGAGGTTGATCAATCCTCCTTGGGGAAATACAGGGACATATAGTGCAGTGGCAGGATTGTGAATTGAGTGGTAATTTTAGGTCACAAATGGTAAGGCAGAAACCATGGGTCTCGGTTAAGTCATATGGTCGGTTTAGATAGCCTAAACATCTTTTGCAACACTTAAACCATTAATCACATAATTAACCCTTTTCTAACACTATTTACATTTGTTTTACCCAACCCTTAATATTTGTTTTTGTATAACTGCTAGAGGTTTGGGACCATTAGATACACATATACAAGACATATTGTACCAGTCTACAGACAGGTAGAATAAATGCAAGTAAAATGGATATTAATGAAAGGCTAATATATTATGTACTACTGACAAACAATACAGCTTTTTACTCACATTGCTTTGGTAAGAACAAACATGTATATAAATGTGACTGAATTTATCTTTAACTCTGATGTTTTCTTGGCATTAGCCAGTTATTGCACATTTTCCTCATTTAGAATATGATTGTTATTAATACAGTTACTGTTGAGGCAAATTAAATACTAGCCTTTTTTATCCTTTTTAACTGGATACAGGATTACAAGCAGACCATTACAAATATCCATGCCCCAGTTCCATTTATCTTCTCCTGGGCAAAGATAAAAGCTGAAAAATTGAACTACTTAGCTTTGTGAGCTTAGGGGAGCCTGAGTGGCTAGAGGCAAGAAAGGGTATTATTAAAAAGTCACAAACAGTTCAGAAAACCTTGGTTTAAATAATGAGAAAAGCGGCATTAATGCTGGCACATTACAAACTTCTTTTAATGTACCAGATGCTTCCCTATACATTACATGGAAGTGCAGATTACAAGCCGCAAAACTGTGCTTTTCTTTATTAACTCCATCTTTCTGCTGATGGGAATGTGCAGTTTAACAGTAAACACAAAGAATGTAAGACTACTTAAAGAGTTATAAAGATGGCATCATAGCCTGCTTCAGGAAGTCTTGCCTCAGTTTCGCCAACTTAATAATGTAGGGTAAAATTAAAAAGATACCTTCCGAGCAAGAATGCACAGAGTAATCACCTTTATAGCATTGCTTAACAGGCTAGTAAGTGAAACAGTTATTTCCCCAACTGTGAAATGGCTTTAAAAGAAACCAGTTCTTCAGACAATTTACTTAATAACATAGGCATTAAGAAGTTACAGTAATCTTTACCAATGAGCAAAGCGATTCATTTAAATAAACATTCATACAAAGGTACAAGCCTTGCATTTGTTACTTCTTCATACACATATAGGCTTGGGGCAGCATATTATACCACTGTTAGGAGTGAATGGGAGATACTGTTCCACTAGGAATGCTATTGTAGTTAAGCGTGTAATGGAAGTATCAATATGCTTATTCCTAAATAATTTGCAGGTTTATGAGTGGTCATGGTCAGACCCTTTTATAGAGCAGATTACTCCTAATTTGAAACTGCTTGGGCCATCATGCATGTTTAAGATGTCCCCATAGATTTTTATTGATGTCAGGGTACTGTGAGGGTCATTCCAAAAGCTTCAGATTGCTTTTCTTTAAGAAGCTCATGGTGGCTTTTGAGGCAAGTTTAAAATAATAGTCATTGTTGTAGGAGCTGGATCCCCTTTTAAGCTTTTTTTGTCTCACATTTTCACTGAATATTATCGAATTCTGGAATCGTTCTTCCCTGTAGATGTACAATATTTCCTGTGCCACTGGCTGTCACACAGCCCCAAAGCATATTGGACCCACTCCATGTTTAACAGATGGGGTAGTTTTTTTTTTGTTCATCAAATGCACCTCCTGTTTTTTCAAAAAATAAAAAACTTTAGTGATTTAACCAAATAGTTAAAATTTGTATTCATTAGTCCTACAGCATGTGTTTTAGAAGGCTTCTGGCTTGTCTAGATGCTGTTTTGCCTACGTCAGACACTGATGTTGCAGGTAAGGCTTCCTCCTGAAGACTTTTCCCTGCAGTTCATGTTTGTATATGCATTTGCAGCTGGTAAATCACTTCTTTGTCAGCCAAAACTTGCTTTCTTATTTTAAGTCATAAGGGTTTGCTTCTTGTGTCCATCATACGTGCAGTTCTCTCTGAAAGTTTTCTTGCTCTTTCAGCCTGACTCTGGCAGCCCTCTTTAACTGCCATTTCTGGATGATACTCCAGACACTGTCAATTGTGAGATGGAAGCATTTTGCAATCTTCTTATATCATTTCTCTACTCTGTAGGAATCAATATGCTTCATTTTCAGACTGGTACTGAGTTATTTAGAGGAGCCCATGGCTGTTGAATTTGAGTTTTCATATTTTGTAAACCTCTGCACTTATCAAAAGGTGACAGCTCCCTATGGCTATTGAGGCCTAATGAGGTAATTAAGTATCAGGGGCCTTGCAAAACAGTGCTTTTCATTGGACAGGTAGAGGGGTCACCAAATTGACCTATTGAGTGTCACACTTTTTGAGTGTCGCAATTACTGTTTTCTTTTTTACATGTTTTAAAGTTCATGAAATAAAATGTAACTGTGCATAAACGTTTTCAAATGTTAAAGGAACACCAAAAAATGAAAGCGTTTCAAAGTAATTAATATATTATGTACTATTGCCCTGTACTAGTAAACTTTGTGTGTTTTCAGAAACACTACTACAGAAACACTACAGCAGTTTATGCAAAGCTGCTGTGTAGCCATGGGGGCAGCCATTGAAAAAAGGAGAAAAGGCACAGGTTACATTGGAGATAACAGAAAAGCTGTGTAGATTCCTACAGAGCTTACCTGTTATCTGCTCTGTAACTTTTCTCCTTGTTTTCAGTTTAAATGTCGGCCTGGGCGGCTACACATTATATCAATTACTTTGATACACTTTCATTTTTTTGGTGTTCCTTTATACACTAATTCCTGCAGTACTAATTTTCCCTTCTACATTCACTAAATATGTAATTTGGCAAAGGGGTGCGCAAATATTTGCATCCAACTGTTTATGCTGCTGCTATAAAAAATCTATATCTATACATGCAAAATATTAATGTTTTAAAGCTGTAGGTGCTGATTCCATTAATTAAATTAAATCAACCCCTTGGTGAGCAACACTTTTTATTTTGATGAAAAAAGTGGACTGTTATGAAAACCCATTCAAGTGAAGTTCCAGCAGGGGTGATTTTGGGGGCTTCTCTTCTTGGCTGTTTAGAATTCACGCCCACACCCCCCTTCCTCTATTTAGAGCTTACTAGCAGCATAAGAGGAAAAAAAATGTAGGGTGGGAGGATATTATAGCAATGAGAGCTCATTTGTAGCTAAAAAGGGTGGGGTGTTACCTTAGCATTGAGTTTTAGCGTGACTAAATGATCACGTCCAGATGTATCCTCAATTTTTATCTGGATCATACTCAATTCAGTATCCACAAATGACAATCTGTGTAAGAAAATACAAAAACATTGTAGTAAAATTTTACCTATACTGAAAATAAGAACCTTAAAATAACCTTTCCTTAACCATTTAACATTTAAGTCAAGGGTTTTATTTACAAAGGGTAATGAATTTTAAACATGAAAAATAACTGCAATCATTTTAAATCTTTAGATCTATCCCCAATTCTCACCCTAACTGGCCTTTGGGTTGAGCTTTCCTTACCACTGTTTCACACTTCCGAAAGGGCCAGTACCACAGTTTGGGAAGGATTGCTCTAGACTAGACTGTGAATCATACAAATGCAGATGTTGGCAGATTGTGATCTGTCTGATAACCATGTTTGGTCAAACGGGATTAATAGCCTGGTCTGTTATTAATTATAAAAAGATCTCCTACTTGGAACACCCCAGATCCCAAGCATTTCAGATAAATGATCCCATAACTATATTGTAAACAAGGTCTTTAATGCAAAGACCTGTGTAAATATCAGAGGCCTTTAAGAAGTTATTTTATGAGGCTAATGGAAGGATGTGGTGCCCCGAGCAAAGTGAAATCGAATATGTTTAATTAAAACTCCAACAGGTACAAAAAGGGAACCCTGTACAGGAAACAGTGAGCCTATAAACCAGTATAAAGAATGAAAAACAAAAAAAGGCAGTAAAATATTTATACAAATCAAGTGCAGAATGTTAGTATAGTTTTGGGAGAAATCTTTCAATATATAATTGTGTAGAAATGAAAGGGGTTTCATAAACAAAATGAGAATGGAAAGGCTCCAATGTACTGTGGTTTCTATTTCTATTAACACCAACAGAACAGGAATTGTTAAGAAACCATCTAGGAAAGAGGTGCTGTATCTTCTACTTTCATATATTAAGCAACTGCAGCTGTTCTAAATGCCTTGTATCCAGAGATCTCTGTTGTTTGCCCAAAACTGAACAATGTAATTAAGTTTTCAGTGAGGTAATTTAAATGGGATTAAACTTTGACAGGCATATTTGCATATTAAAAAGGTACAATCCTTGCTCTTCAGTCCCAAGAAACACAACAAATGCACAAAATATTACAGTAATCCCCAATATGGTTTAAAATGACAATACATGTACTGCTTCCTTCTTTTAAAGTGCCATCATCTTATTCCCCATACCATTTGTATTATAAGCTTTAATTATAATGTTTTCTTTTTTTTTTCTCTTGCAAAGTATAACAAGCTATTTTGACTAATGTGCATTCTGTTTAATGGCCACTTCAGCCAAGAGTCAGATGCAAGGGCTGTACTTGTCATAGGCAGGCATGGCATACAATATCAAAGAACTGAAGCAAATGTGTCTCAAAAACCATAGGCTTATCTGCTCCCATCTGCTATTTTTTTCTCCTGCTTATGTACAACACATTTTCTATTATTATAGCATTGCTCTTCATATCTTTTCTTCTTTATCCCCTCACATTTCTTCCCATACGTTCACCTTTAAGGCACCATCATACCAAATACCTTCATGTATCTTGGCCAAATCTGAAGGCTTATGCGAATGGTTTTCAGATATTTTGAGTTCAAGTCCTCATGTATGGACCAACTTTGGTCTGGGCTCACCTTATCTCACAACACGGGTTTACGTGTATAAAACATTATTGAGGTTTCAAGAATAAAGCACTGAAAAAATCAGATAAACTTTATGATCAGTTACAATTACCTACTGGGAATTAAAAGAGGCAGGAGGTACCCTACATAAATTCTCATGGATATAACCTGCACCCAGGGTCAGGCGATTCCCATAGGGATAAATGGAGAGTACCCTTGGGGGTATATTTACTAAAACTCTATTTTCTAGTCCTTTTATGTTAAAATTCGAATAAACTTGTTTCTATGAATGTTTGGCATTTACTAAAAAATCTGAAATAAAAAAGCACATGCGGGAAAAGACTTTTCGGAAAAAAAAATCCAAAAACCTCATAAGTTCTGAAGAAAAAGGAGGATCATCCAGAGAAGAAAAGGGACATCTGCCATTGACTTCTACATGATCTCGGCAAGTTTTAACTGGTGAATTGTCAGATTCAGATTTTTAGCTGTTTTGACGTACAGTAAATCTTCAAAAAGTTGCAACTTTTTTCAGTGGCTTTAAGCGCTAAAAAATCCGAATCGGGGAAAAAACTAATCTGATGGTTGGTAAATGGCCCCTCTACTGTGATTGTGTGTGGGGAACTGGTTCCTGTCCTTGCTGGGTGTGTGTGTGTGCCATTTCAGTGCTAACATTTCCTTACAACGTAAACATACTTATCCCAGCCAAGGCTTTCAATGTCTTTCACAAGGCAGGAATAATACTGGGGAGCTGGAGGTGTCTGCAATGCATTAGTATTCTTCAAAGCCACTTCCTGAAATATCAGATCATTGGCAGTTATTAATACATTGTTAATCTTTTAAATGCATAAAATTAGAGATGCACCAAACCCAGTTTTTCAGGTTCGGCCAAACCCCCCAGATGGATTTGGCCAAATAGCGAACCGAATCCTAATTAGCATATGCTATTTAGGATCGGGTAGGGTTAAAAAAAAAATCACCCCTAATATTTAACTCTTCGGAATCCTAATTAGCATATGCTAATTTAGATTCAGTTCGCCCAGGACCATGGCCAAAACTGAACCCTGCCAAAAAAGGCCGGCTGAATACCGAACTGAATCCTGGATTCGGTGCATTCCTGCATAAAATACACAGGGATCCAAATGTTAATTTACTTATAACATACTTTGGGATGAAAGTGTAAATGAAATGTAAAACTAAAGGTATTTGTAAAAACTGACAAACCCAAATTGCTGTTGCTCACCAAGATGGTCTTTAGCTCCATCATGAAGCTTTCGAGGTTTATGCTATGTTGTAGCCTCTACAAAAGAGATTAAAAATTAAACCATTTATATAAAAATAAAAAAATTAATATTTGGTCAATTGGGCCATAAAGTTCTATAAAATACTACAGCATAAATATGCTTTATTCTTCATGTCTATGAACATTGACAATATGCATCTTTTTTAATACTATGACTTTTAAATACAATAAACAAGTATTAAAAAATATATAGTTATAGGAGTAACTTATAAAGATAAACCTTTTGCGTTTAAAGGGGAATTATCACAAAAACAAAAATGTAAGATTCATCCATGGAAATTAGAAACCTTTAAACTATAATCAGATTATATTACCCGACCCCTTCCAACCCTAACCCTACCCAGTTTCTTCCCTCTACTTACAGACCCGCCCCGCAATGACATTACAAAAGGGGTGAGCGTGTCGGGCGCGTGCCTATAAATTAGAGAGCCGGAAGAGGAAGCCGGCAGTGTTAGGTCGTGGGCGGCGAGGGCGAGCAGAAGAGCTAAACCCGAACTCGCATGTGACCCTGCAATTGATGTGCCGAGGTCAGCCCGTACCCACGGGTATAAGCCCGACTCGCACAATAAGGCACATCCCCAGTCCATATATAATTGCTTACCTTGAACATGGCCTGGTGCTTCTATTCACTGAAAAATGCTCTGGCACTTATGCCTTGTTGTATTTTTATGCCTTGTTTGGATTTTTATTCTACTGCACATGCACACTGCAGGGACAACCAACTGAAGAATAACTTGGTTATTTCAAAAACAGTAAAGAATTTTTAATTGATCCTATTTAGAAAGTTTCTTATCTCCATGAGATGAAGCTCATATTATTGTTTCATTGTCACAGTAGTTACCCCTTAAAATAAAGAGGTTGAAATGCTAAATAATACACTCAACAATAACCTGTACTCTACTACCCCAAAAAAACCACAACTGCCTTTATACCTGCTTCACAATCTGATCATAAGCTTGCAGAACTTTCTTTAATTTCCAGCTGCACTCTATTCTACAGAAGACAAAGAGAATTTATGTCAGAGTCATGAACAAAACAAGGAAGGTAAGAGCTTATGTGCTGCTCTATAACATAAAAATGAGCATAACTTTTGTATACAGAGCCAGACATGATTAAATTTGCTTAAACTCCTGCACAGTGACATACGCTGAAAGTGTTGCACAAATTGTCTAAAACAAATATATGGAGAGTAAAAGCGTATATGCTTAGGTAAGTGGCTTCATTGTTAATGATGCATACCGCTAATTTGAGACCTGTTCAGGTTTTGTTACATTTTACAACATAATGCCTTTGCCAATAGATAGGGACTTTTGAGTGATTTTAGCTGTAATAACTTTACGACATACAAATTCTAGTTGCGTGAATTAAGGAACATACTTTGCATTTCCCAGCTGTAAATCTTCAGGCAAAATGACCCTGAGACGAAAATCCTTATCCTGTAAAACAGAAAACAAATCCTCATTAAAATGGACTATAACAATATACAGCTGGATTACCTGTAATTTTATCAAAGCCAATACTAAACAGCACATGAAGGGCTGACTAGAGCATACATTTATGATTTAACATTTTTGGGTTTCCAGAGGAATGCATCAAATACACAAAAAGCATTCCTGGTAAAAATAAAAATCTTTAACACTTCCAATTAAAAAAAAAAAAAAAAAAAAACAACCTCACACTTAAAGGGGCACTGTTCCTTTAAATTACATTTTATTGTGATGTAGATGTGCTATTCTAAGACAATTTACAAATGACCTTTCATTTTATATTTATTTTTTACTTATTTAGCTTTTTATTTATGAGCTCTCCAGTTTGGAAAGCAAGATGCTATCTGGTTGCAAGGGCCTAATTTACCCTAGCAGCCAGTGGTAATTTGAATGAGAGACAGGAACATGGATAGAGGGCCTAAATAGAAGTATGAGTAAGAAAGAGTAAAGCTGGCCATACACGGGCCGATTCTAGCTGCTGATATCAGTCCCTAAGACCTATTTCAAAAGCAAAAAAGTATCTGCACACTCAGAAAAAGTAAATACAAAAGAAAAATTATATCATTAGAGAACAAAGCCCAATGCGTTTCAACCCAATAAAGGGTCTTCATCAGGGGAAAAAAATTCCCCCTGCCTGCCCCCTTTTTTAATTTTTTCGCCCCGATGAAGACCCTTTATTGGGTTGAAACGCGTTGGGATTTGTTCTCTTGATATCATTTTGTAATTAATAACTTTTTTCTTTTTATATACTTTTTCTGAGTGTGCAGATACTTTTTTGCTTTTGTGATTATTTTTGGAGTTACTGAATGGGTTTTCTCCAGTTTTCTGCACCTCAATTATTTTTGATTAGGTGTGCACTCTGGCATTTTGTAATCCTTAGACCGATTTGGCAGCTTATTGGCCCATGTAGGTGCACAAACAACTGGCCTGCCTGACCAACATCTGGCCTGAAATCGTCCAGATATCGATCGGGCAGGTTAAAACATTTAGTCAGATCGGGGGCAGCATTGGCTCCAGGGCCAAACGACTGAATTAGCCTGAATTTGCCTGATATCACCCACCCGCGAGCGGATCTTAACGTGTATGGCTACCTTAACAATAAAACTACAATTGTAGCCTGACAGATAACCAGTTTTCTTGGTGGCCAGTCAGTAACCACCATTTGAAAGCTGAACAGAGGCAGAGTGAGAAAATTGCAATTGAAAAGTTGCTAAGAACAGAAAATTCAATGAAATACTAAAAGTTAACTTTTAACTGAACTACCCTTTTAATAAAAGCAGTATTTGAGCACAATAACAAACCCTTGCCATCAATTTCTTCTTCGTGCAACATGCCAGGCTACGGAAAACCCAACAGATTAGAGATACTTTTTACAATGGTTATTTGGAGTGGGGAATCTGTTGACTGACACCAAACCCCATGCAATAGTAGTATAAAAACAAATGTTATAGTGAAATAAATTGCTTCTTTTCTGAATCATTTCCTTTAAAGGAAGAAATAAACTGCTACAGCTTAGGAACAAGGAAAAGATATTCAAATGAGAAAATTGTTCGTTTTCCTGTTACCGGCTCCAAAGCAGTTTTACACTGCTGCCATCATTCATTTACAACAGAAGTGCCCCTGCTGTTCAGGAGGTGCCTTCCTACATAAGTAATTTCAGGGATGCCATCCAACTAGAACAGCAGAGGGTGCTCCTGTGTAAATTCATAATAGCAGCAGTGTAAAACTGCAAACAGCACAAAAACTAAAATAAAGAATAATAATGCTCTTAAGTCACCATGTACACCAGGGGTGGGCAAACTACAGCCCATGGGGCACGTACGGATGTTGGTCTTCTTAAAGGACAAGGAAAGGCTAAGTCACTTGGGGGTGCCAAAATGTTTGGCACCCCCAAGTGACTTTAATCGCTTACCTTGTACCCTGGGCTGGTGCCCCTGTTAGAAGAGAACAGCACCAGCCCGGGGTACCTGTAGCGCTTCCTCCTTCGTTTTCTAAGGACTAAACGGCGCACGCATGCGCAGTAGAGTGAAAAGCCAACTTCTCTGTTTAAGTTCGGCTTTTCACTCTACTGCGCATGCGCGCGCACGGAACCAGGAAGCGCTGCGCTATAGATACCCCGGGCTAGTGCTATTCTCTCCGTACAGGGGTAAAAGGTAAGCGATTAAAGTCACTTGGGGGTGCCTCACATTTTGGCATCCCCAAGTAACTTTGACTTTCCTTGTCCTTTAATCCGGCCCGCCAACTCCGCAAGTCTCATCACGCGAGACTTGGCGCCTGCAGACTGACAAGTGAAAAAGGCGTAACGCTGGCCTGGCCTGTCTTTATATCAATGTGGCCCCTGAGCCAAAACAATTGGCCACCCCTGATCTACACCTATCACTACAATAACCCATATCAAGACAACCACACCCCTACTCCACTGCTGATTGGTTACTGTAAGTGACGCCACTATGGCTCCAATATTTTGCTAGAGGCTGTCACCACACGCAGGGATCTCTGCCACAGTCATATAGATTGTAAGCTCTACGGGGCAGGGACCTCAATCCTCTTGTGTCTTTGACTCTTAACTTATTGCAACTGTAACTTGTATTTATTTGTATTTATTGTTATACTTTGTATTTATCTATTATTATCTTAATAACCCCCTGTTTGTATTAATGTATTCTACTGTACAGTGCTGCGTACATAAGTAGCGCTTTATAAATAAAAATATACATACATACAGTCACAGTAATGTTAGAATGATGAAGGTGCAGCACACATTACTTGTACACTGAGGAATCCATCGTACACCCTCCCTTGCAGATCCTGAGGTATGAGAGTAGGGCACTGGCGCAGCATTCCCCCCACCGACACAGTGGTATCGCCTTAAGCCTGACTCACTGTAACCAGTTCCCATGAAACAGAGTCCCAGCAACTTCCTCTCAGCGCACTCAATGCGCGCCTCAAACTTTAAGGGTGGGCGGGGAGACATGACGCGCTAGTGACGTACAACCATAGGGGAGGGGCGTCAGTGCGAACAGCTGATAAATTAGTAGCGGGTGATGGGATGTGGGCGTTACTGTGCTGCTCGGCATGTAATGCTTTGTACGGAGCTGGGTAATGAAACGTATGGGGCTCGGCTCTCTAGTCCTGCGCATCCGGTGCCGCTATTAGGGCAGCATAGGGAGATGTTGGTGGGAAGGTGTCAGTGCGCAACAATTGGGTGTCTCATTCAGAACGTTCTGCCTTTTATACTACAGAGCTGTTGGTTCCAGTGTGGCTTTGGGCAGTGTGGCTTTGGGCAGTGTGGGTGCAGCTTTCTCACCAGCCTTCGTTTGTGTAAATCATCTGCTTTGGAGATGGGCCATATACAAACTGAGCTGTGAGGGAATGGGAATCTGTGGAGGTTCTGGGATATTTAGGACCCAGGGGCCCAAACAGCCCAATAAATAGTAACTGATTATGGCATGTTACAGCAGCCCCTCTGGCATTTACCGGAACCCACAGATTGCCAGTCCGGGCCAGCTCCCTGCATGCCTTTACAGCATATCTAAAGTTAGTAATTTAATGAGATCACTTTTTTATAACTAAAAATAAACCACTACGAACGAGAATAAATCAAATTAAAAGTAATAAAATGAATGACAGATTAACCACTGAATAATCCTGAAGTCCCTCAGTGCTAACATCATCTGAATGAGTACACAAAACTAGTGATGAGCGAATCTGTCCGGTTTCACTTCACAATAAAATTGACGAGATGGAAAGAAAATCTGTTGCGTGCTTTTTTTTGTCGCCTGCACCCAATTTGACACGCAACGTATTTTTTTGATGTGAGACAAATTGTTACGCTGCGAATTTTCACAGAATTTTTGCAAAACAATTCGTCAGTGGCGAAATGTGGAAATTCGCTGCGAATCCATGCCTGCTGAAAAAATTCGCTTATCACTACACAAAACAAAATGGAACCACAGTTTCTTTCTTTCTTCCTGATTGAAACTATGCTACTTCTTTATTGTGCTACGACTGTGCGAGGGAGGTTAGTAAAACCAGTCCACATAGCACCACATAAGCACTCTGTATAATGAGTCTGTGGGGCACATTTACTAACCCACGAACGGGCCGAATGCGCCCGATTGCGTTTTTTTTGTAATGATCGGTAATTTTGCGATTTTTTCGGCGTCTTTACGATTTTTGCGTAAAAACTCGATTTTTTCGGCGTCTTTACGATTTTTGCGTAAAAACGCGAGTTTTTCAGCGTCTTTACGATTTTTGCGTAAAAACGCGAGTTTTTCGGAGCCATTACGATAGTTGCGCAAAGTCACGATTTTTTCATAGCGTAAAAACTTGCGCGAAACCTCGCGCCTTTTAAGTTTTAACGCTACGAAAAAGGAGCGACTTTGCGTGCAAGTGTTAACGCTACGAAAAAATCGCGACTTTGCGCAACTTTCGTAATGGCTACGAAAAACTCGCGTTTTTACGCAAAAATCGTAAAGACGCCGAAAAACTCGCGTTTTTACGCAAAAATCGTAAAGACTCCGAAAAAATCGCAAAATATACAAAAAAGTCGCAAAATGTTCGTTTCCAATCGGAATTTTTCCAATTCGGATTCGAAATCGTGTCTTAGTAAATCAGCCCCTGTGTGTTGATGCTAACATTTTTATCACCATTTGAACAAATTACCCTGTTTACAGTGGGAAGAAGAGCTCTGGGAAAAAAACAATAGTTTTACATTAGTGCTAAGTTTAGAGGAGGAGGAGGAGATATGTCACCTGCATTTAAATCTGCACTACAGTGGGCAACCAGTCTCCTAAAAAATGACTTGTCTTTGATTAACGTTACGATCTTGGCAAGTAAAGCTTATCAATAAGGCCAATCCTGCTTAATTTAGGGAAAGTGCGAATGGTATGGTTGCCACCTGTCTGGTTTTTAGAAGGGCTGTTCGGGTCAAAACCTCCTGCCCGGTTTTAAACCGACCAGGACTCACTGACATTGACGCGGTGATCGGCCAATCACTGTGCTATAACCCTGCCCAGTGCATAAAGGGAATTCCTTTAGCCAGGTTAGAGCTGCAGAGTGCCATTGAGTCCTATGGGAGGCTTCCAAAAACATGCACTAAAGGTTCAAAGTCAGAAAGTTTTTCGCACTGGATGCGAAAATTTTGTAACTTTCAGATTGTACCACAATATTTTCGGATTGTAACGTTTGTAACATTTTCGTACATCAGAAATTATTGATATAAACAAATTTTTGCAAATTGTACTTTCAAGCAATCTAAATTCGTACATTGATAAATGAGCCCCTAAGGGGCAGATTTGTCAAAAAGCTGATGTTTGCTAAGAAGTCTAAACTCTAAAAGTCTGTGGGGGATTTCTTTTGACTTGTCGCATCAAAACCTCTACTTTTTCGAATTGTTGCACAAAAAACTGGGGTCAAAAATCCAAAAACCTTTAAAGTTTAGAAGCAATGACGGATCTTCCAGGGAAGGGACATCTGCCATTGACTTCTACATGATCTTAGCAAGTTTTAGCTGGAGAATTGTCAGATTTGGGTTTTTAGCTGTTTTGCCACATAATAAATGTTGAACTCCGAATTGGGGAAAAAATCAGAGAGTTAGTAAATGGCTCCCAAAGGGGCTGATTTATCAAAATGTGAGATTAGAGCTGAGCAGAGAAAACAATCACCCACTTTCTATTCATTCCTATGGGATTTTTTCCTCTTAATAATAAATACACTTTTACAAATCCCATAGAAACTAATAGAAAGTAGGTGAATTTTTCTGTGGTGAACTGTAATCTTACATTTTCATAAATATGCCCCTAAGTTGTTTTTTTTTTAATGCCTGAATATATTAAAATTATTTGAAATAAGCAGTTTTTAAAGGAAAAAAAACCAACATAAATCAAACAAAAAAGCAATGGAATTATCATTACCTATGCTTGATATGAAATAAAAAAGTTAGTTACGAATGTACCTACATATATATTAAATTATATTTTAGAGATGTAACCTTCTAAGACTATCTAGACTTATTCACACAGATGTCTTAATTGCTTGTAATTTTCCCTACCTTATCAAACTCAGGTAAATCTTAACTTGTGCTACAAGCTTTAGTCTCTGAAATCAAAAGTTTATTCTGGATTTTATTTTTGAAGTTGAAAATTCTCTCCAGGAAACTTGACTCTTTTTATTTTACTGTGGTTGGTTCTGCTGGATGTATTTATGTATGTTCCTAATAACATCATCTTTTATTCTAAAAATAATTATGCCACATTTACACAGTTTTCTTTTGAAAGCACTCACAAATTGCAGGATATTCCACAAACATTTTATTCTGAACCCTTCCTGTTCGTTGTTATCCTTCATGCTAAATAAAATAAAAGAACATTTTTGCTTTTTGTTCTTGTGTATTGGGTTGACAACGGCCAGAAATGCTAATCTTTTGAGGTTTGCGAGTTTCATTACGGACTAATAATTTATATTTAGAAACATTTTCCCAAATTTTGTGTCCGTATATTATTTTTATATATTACTTCTTAAATGTTACATTTTTCTTTCGCTTTTGTGGTATAAAACAAATTAAGAAATAGTATAATTAAATCCATATAGATTTTAGTTTTAAATACAGAAACTACAGGTCAGTAAAAATGAACTATGCTTACTTATATACAACTCTACACAGTCTTATGCAACACTAGAAAAATTCTTCTCCACTTTTTCCTCATATAAGAAAGCCACAGGTGAGTTTTGGTTGGCTATAAGAGGTAGAGTGCTAGTGTTCCCCCTGTATGCATATGTGTATATGATATTCGTCCAGCAAGCATTTCCCAATGAGTGAAATGGTTGTGATTCTGATCCAAATTTCAGGGATGAGTTTTTTTCTAAACTTGATTTGGGGAAGAAAATGCGATTTAACAGAAATTATTTTTTTTTCTTAATACATATATATAAAAATAATATGATCAAAATAAATCAATAACATTATAAACATTATTCTTTTAATTTTACTAATTATGAAAATAAAATAGATGAAAGGAGAAGGAAAGGTAAAAACTAAGTAAGATTTATGAGAAAGGTCTATGTAAACATGATGTTCCAGTGTCTGACTTCCTCTCTCAAAAAACTCCTTAATTCCCGGGGCCAGAGTCTGCACAGCTCTCTCCTCTTTACCCTCTCCTGCTCCCCCCTCCCATAAGAGTTCATAAAACTCACTCCCCCCACCCTTAGGAATGTGTAATCTGAGCTACCAGCCTACAGCAGGAAGCTATGAAGACTAAGCTTAAATGGCAGCTACTATCTTAAACAAACAGAGAAAGATTCTAGGGCTCTTTACTCAGATATAATAAAGCTTTCTGCAGAATAAATATAGTGTTCTAGGTGGCACTGGTGTGGCGAATCTATTGGCAGTAAAATGCCAAAATGACTTTCCTTCTTTAAATTTTAATTTCTGTGAAAGCTTGCCAGGAAAAAATTAACATTTTACTTGAATAAATAAAAAAGAATAACATTTTGCATTTTTCCCAATGATTTTCTCTTTATATATACCAGTAATTTAAATTTTTAATTATCCTTTTACTTTTTAGTGTTTTTCTCATTATTTATTTAGTGCTGCCTGACATCAAATATCTAGCCAGATATCCTGTATATGAGGATATTGTATTAACATTTAGGTAGAGTCTGGGAGCTATAAAATAGCTTGGAAGGGCACACATGGCGCGAGGCATTCAGTCAGACATCACAGCTTTATGTAAGTATTGGTGTAATATTGGTATGTACTAAATTCTTACTTTATGATTCTAATTTTTGACATTCCTCCACTATTTGCAGTTGCATAGAAGTTTTCAAATGTATTGAAAATGAGGATGGATAAAAATGATTCTTTTCTATTGACGTGCTTTATAGTGATGAGCAAAATTTTTTGCCAGATTTCACAGCAAAAAAAAAAAAACGCCCAGAGACTCCAATGGCTGGAAAACACCACGAAGAAAAAAAAATGCCCATTGACTTCAACGTGTTTTGCTGATTTTTGCTGCTTACTGAATTTTTTTTGGGTGAAGCAAAACAGGACAGATTTGCTCATCTAGAGTTCTCTATCTTGGACTGTCTTTTCTGGATTTAAAATCAGTAATTCACACTGAATGTTGCTATTCGCTGGCAGTTTTCTTGGTTCTGAGTACCTGAACTCTTTGGATGTAGGTTTGGTTTTTTTTCACAATCTGCTTTGGCATTGTTGTTCTATATAAACAAAAAACAAAACAATATATAAATACTTTTAAATGCACTATGGATTCTGAATTGCTATAATTACAATTGTTAAGGTATAAATGAATGGGGATACTTACCAACTATTACAGCAGTCAACCAGCAAACCTATTAGACAGCTCTGTTTGTAATAGTTAAATATTTAGTATTTACCCTTTCTTTTTAGATGGATATAATTAAAAATTTGAATTTAAGAAACTTAAGCCTCATATACAATGATAATATTGTCACCAGGCCAGTAATCATAGCAACCAAATTGCCAAATTGGTGCACAAGCTAGAGGTGCTATGCTACTTACAAAGCCTCAGTCAAGAAGTGCAAAAAACACCCAACCCCATAACAATTTGTAAAAACTGTAAGGAGGAAAAAATAAAATGATTACATGATTATGTAATTATTCAGAAAAAGGGGACGAAAACATTTCACAATACACAGTTCACAGACTGGCATGTGTATACAATCCTTCAATCGGGTTAAAACGTTCAGCCTGAACTCTTTTGGGGAAAGAAAGATCAAGGAACAAAAAATAATTAATATAAAAATGTACATTTTTAACAAATGCTATAGGGAAACCAATGATGATTGGTTATTGATTGCTTTATATGTTACTCTGTATGTCCAATGTATGAAACCCACTTATTGTACAGCGCTGCAGAATATGTTGGCGTTTTATAAATAAATGTTAATAATAATAATGATATCAGTTATTTAATATATATTGCTGGCGATCTCAGTTTGTACTGCAAGGTGGGGCATTGTAGTGTTTACTAGTTATACAAACTGTTAAGTTGCTGTGAACTGTAGGGTGCTGAGCATAAAAAAATATATATGATAAACTGTAGAAATATGACACTAATCACTTCAGTTCACATGAACTGGAACTGAACACAGGGAGCACACACACAAAGTCTGAGGGAACATAGGGCCCCTGAACATGGCAAAGATTCCTAGGGGTATGAGAGAAAACCGGGAGTTCTCTTTTTACCTTTGGCATCAATAGAATGCACCCTGCAACATTATATATTGAAGGTAATGGGCTATAAATGTCAGTTTAGGCAGGGGGATAAAAAGGTGTTAACTGGTCCTTTAATACCTATGCATAGTAGAGTATTTTAGGGCATTAGAGAGGGACAGGAAAAGCCTGGCACATTTACTAAGACACGAATCTGAACCGAATTGGAAAAATTCCGATTTGAAAACGAACATTTTGCGACTTTTTCGTATTTTTTGCGATTTTTTTCGGCGTCTTTACGACTTTTCGGAAATTGTCGCGACTTTTTCATTACTAATACGTTTTGCGCGATAAAACGCGAATTTTTCGTAGCCATTCCGAAAGTTGCGCAAAATCTGGCGATTTTTTCGTAGCGTTAAAACTTGCGCGAAAACTTGCGCCTTTTTCGTAGCGTTAAAACTTAAAAGGTGCGACGTTTCGCGCAAGTTTTAACGCTACGAAAAATTTGCAGCTTTTTGCGCAAGTTTTAACGCTACGAAAAATCGCCAGATTTCGCTCAACTTTCGGAATGGCTACGAAAAACTCGCGTTTTTTCGCACAAATCGTATTAGTAACGAAAAAGTTGCGTCAATTTTCCAAAAAAATCGCAAAATACCGATCATTACGAAAAAAACGCAATCGGACGCATTCGGCCCGTTCCTGGGTTAGTAAATGTGCCCCTAAGACTGGCATTTTTTTGTGATGTCAGAGCTTGTTTTTATGGGGGGGTTTACTTTTGATACTGCATTAGCTATTGCATTTTGATATTTTAAGGACATATTTTAATGCAATTCAAACTGTGTAAAGCAAGAGTTTATATGTCTCTTGATAATGGATGAAAGCGAATGTAAAAAAAAAAAAATCAGAAAGTGATTAAACATCACTTTACCTTTAAATAGTGGTGTATACTGGTTAAGTAATATATTTTATATAAAAAAAATTGTAATTTCTAAATAATTTACAATGTAACATAATGACTGGATAAATATAAACCTTTTAATGAAGACAATATAGAATAGCTTGGAATTACTGGCTTTATAGTTATTTTGCTTACCTTGTATAACAGCTGTTTTGCTTCTGATTTAGTTGAATAGGCATTTTATATGTTTTTCAAATTTCAGTTTGTGTAGGGAATATTTTTATTAAGAATGTCTGGTTATATGTTGTTGGGATGGAAAAAAATGTGAAACACATATATAGTATATCTTCTATGGGAATGGTATATGGGCCTTGTGGAACAATGGACATTTCTTTTTCAAATCCTCATAAAATCAATTATCTCCCCAGGCAGTAAGTTGCAAAACACAAAAAATGTGATAATAAAATTGTTCACAATGTAATATTCTCTTTTTGCTCTCAGTTTTGCAGACTTCACAATGTATTCTAAGGGTATCTGTTCATGACAGTTATGAGAAAAACACGCATTACTAAATTGTGATAGCCTGTTGGTTGCTGAAATACATAGTTAACAGTTTTCTTGCAATGCTATTTCAAACTCACACAATTATGTATTAATTGTCATTAAAGTAGCAGAAATTGGGTACACAGAATATTGCAAGGAATAAAAATGTATATTTGTTGCATTTTAAATTTAAATATCCAGTGTGGATAACAGTAAGACTGTTCTCCTCCACATTGAAGGGGCTGGGTACTGGTTGGTACTAGGTTAGCTTAACTAGTAAGGTTAAAGTGCCACTGACACAGGGATTTTAGCGTTACCTTTTTAAAAAGTTGAATTGGTTTTGCAATTTTTACTTAAAAGAAATATATCACAAAGAAATTACTATGTATCAAAGTAATTAAAATATAATGTACTGTTGCCCTGCACTGGTAAAAGTTATGCGCTTGCTTCAGAACCCCTACTGTAGTTTATATAACTACCCTGCTGTGTAGCCATGGGGGCAGCCATTCAAGATGAGAAAATGGAAAAGGTACAGGTAACAAAGCAGATAACAGATAAAACACCATTGTATTCTACAGGACTTTTCTGTTATCTGCTATGTAACCTGTGCCCTTGGCTACAAAGTTGGGTGTTTATATAAACTATATTAGAGTTTCTGAAGCAAACACACCAGTGTTACCAGTGCAGGGCCCCTTAGCTTTGGTACATTATACTTTAAAGGAGAAGGAAAGTCATTTTGGCATTTTACTGCCAATAGATTCGCCACATTAGTGCAAGCTAGAACACTATATTTATTCTGTAAAAAGCTTTACCATACCTGAGTAAACAGCCCTAGATGCTCCCTCTGTTTGTTTAAGATAGCAGCTGCTTGGTTTTAGTAGCTTCTATGCAGCTCAGATCACACTTTCTGATGGGAGGGGGAGTAATTTCTTATGAATTCTTATAGGAGGGGGGAGCAGGAGAAGGGAGAGAGCTGTGCAGACTCCACCCTGTGGAGTTTTTTTTACACAAAAGAAGAATCCTATCTTTCTTTTGATAGAGGACTGTAGCTTTTCTGTGAGTGCTTATGGCTGTATTTACAAAGGGTGGTTACCTGAAATTTTGCCTAGTCTTTTCCAACAAATAAAAGTCACAGTTTTCACCATTTTGGAGTGCTGCACTGTATTTTATTGTGAATTATGGCTGTATTTACATAGACCTTTCTGATAAAGCTTACTTAATTTTTACCTTTCCTTCTCCTATAATAAAATTAATACAAATTCATTTTTGGTCTTACTGTTTCTTTAAAATTGGTGGTTAGTGGTATTCTGCCCCTTAGCTTTGGTCACTGATATTTCTCACAAGTTCTGTATAAAACCTGTTATGTATAAATTAATGAAGCTGCAAGTCCCGGACCTCCCTGAGGCAAACTGGTTCAAACCAGTCCCCGTTCAGTCACCTTAACCCCAGGTAGCTGATTGCTCAATAATCAAGTAATTACCTCACACCTGAACTAATGATCCCCATTGGTCAGCCAGCCATGGCCCACAGCCAGCTTAATACAGCAGGCTGCTGGGCAAACTTTCTCCTTCATACCCTGCCATACAATGTGACACAGGCCTTCAGTAGCTTAGATGTCACCCTGGGTTCATTTGTAAACTCTTTGACTATTAGAGGCCTTGCAGTTGGATTTATCTTTGATGGTCGACCACTTCTAGGTAGGGTAACAACAGTGTTGAATTTCCTTCATTTGTACACAATCTGACTTGATTGCTGGAGTCCAAACTCTTCCAGCTTTATGGGCATCAACTCTTTTTCTGAGGTCTTTAGACACCTCCTTTGTTCGAGCCATGGTGCACATCCACATATGTGTTGTTTGTGCGATAAGGCTTTGCTGGATCCTCATTCTTTAAATAAAACAGGGTCTTTCACTCACACCTGATTGTCATACCATTGACTGAAACACCAGACTCTGATTTCACCTTCAAATTATATGATAATCCTAAGGATATTGGATTTTGGATCATTTTGTTTTTTAAAAAAATATGACCAAATATGTTTAACTTGGTTTTCTTCATCTACTTTTAGGGCTTTTCAGATGATGTTTTAGGTTACATTCATATGAAAATTTTAAAGGGTTTACACATTTTCAAGCACCACTGTAACTGTTCTAAATATTTTCACATATTTTACACTTCTGATACCATAGAGTTAGAATTAAAGGGTTAATTGAGAGCAAATGTGATAAAAAAAGAAGCTATAATATATGTAAGAATCCAGCCTGTTGACAGAACGCACTACTGAAACATTTTTAGAACAAAAAAAAGTTGTGTAAATTCATTTGCTCATTAAAACAAATCTATTATGTCATGGAGGCACATTTATGATTGCACGAGCCTTTCATTCCTTAACTCCTGTGGGGGCGTTGAGGTTTTTTTTTCCAAACGGGCTTTCTTAAATTATAAAAAGTTTGGCAGCTTTTAGGTACCAAACTTTTTCTTATTTACGAAATCCTGCCCTACATAGAATTTTATCTTAAACATAGTTGAATGCTAAAATAGTTAAATGGTATTGGCTTTTTTCTTTTTGATATGGAGTAGTTAAAAGTAAATGTATATATACATTAATATAGCGTTATTATTACTGCCTTGCTACTTTCACTTAACGGTCCCCTTTCTTGGGGAACACAGATTATATCAGTTTATTCCTTTGAAACGTTTGTTCAGTTTTATTTATGCAGATTTTCTTTATACAAATTGCGTACTTTTTTCTACAACAGTGTATTTGACTTTGAATCAAATAGCTTAAGAGTTAATTAAGACTGAATTGGACAATTACATGATCATGGCTTTTTATGATTTTAAAATAGGCACTTAAAATTTTTGATGAATAAATGAAAGCTGTGGAGTCAGGAGCACTAAACCATAAAAATCATAGAATAAAACAGATATTACAATAACTGCTTTGGAGCTTTCTTTATAACCAAGTCTGCTCCTCTTTCTGCTGATGGTGCAGAGGAATGGAAAAAACAATCTTGGAAGACATTTCTAATTTAATCATGAATGATCTGAAGTAAATTGCAATAAACATTTGCTGATTACTTACATAATTATAATTTTCTCTGGGGCAGTTTTCTTATGTATTTTATTGCTAAGTGTAACTTTTTCTCTTGCTTTTTACATACAGCTTCTGTTCCGTATCATGCTGGATAGAACAATCAGTTTTCAAACTGCAATGAATAAGCAGGTATATAACCAGGTTTAATTCATTTTGATCAGATAAATGTAATGGTATCCAGAACTATCAAAAGTACATGTTTTGCTTCATAGGAGGAGATTCAGCCACATCCTTAACTTTTTCATTGAGCTGTACCTATGGTGGTATAATTTATATGTATTACTCTTTTCCATGCTGGAAATATTTGGAGGGGTGTTAGAACTCATTACTGCCACAAAGCAGTTAAACATATTCTGATGTAGTGATATAGTAAAGCTTATTAACTGATCAAACAGATAAGAGCCCTAAGGAGCACAATTCAGTATGTCATTTCTTATGACTGCACTGATTCCAGCACAAGGTGCAAGGCACAGCACTGTCAGTACAAGGTGGCCCTCTATCGTCTGCCATTGGCAGGTGGTAAATACAGTTTCAAAGGTAAAGTATGACAATGTTTTTGGTTATGCAAAGGTATTAGAGACTTCATTTGGCAGAGGTAATTGGTACTATTACCTAGTGTATACAACAACTATATTAGCTCCCAGTGTGCTTGCTCTTGGTCTGTAATGGCTTCCAGGCAATCTAAGAGTTGGCATGCACCAACCCTACTGATCAACTCTGCATGTAGAAATAAAGAGAAATGGACCCTGGTAAAGTGCTTGTGATGCAGTTGGGGAGGAGGCCTGATCTCTATTTGGGGTGCTAAAAGTTAAAATACCCTAATAGGGTTTTCATTTCTCCTTTAAAGTTAAAGTAGTTAGAGTGTAAAGGGAATTTGTATAGTCCCATCTAACTCAATAATGTCCCATTTGAGTACTGGAGATCAAAACTGAGTGGCATATTCTAGATGGGGCCTTACCAGCGCTCTGTAAAGTGAAAGAATAACCTCCTCTTCCTGTGAATTTATGCCCCTTTTCATACAGCTCAAAACCTTGTTTGTCCTGGCAGCTGTTGCCTGGCATTGCTTGCTACAGCCAAGTTTATTAAATACAAGGACTCTAAGGTCCTTCTCCATTATGGATGTATCAAGTGCAAACCCAGTAAGGGTATAAGTGGCTTTCATATTTTTACATCCCATGTGCATGACCTCACATTTATCCACACTAAAACAATGATACATAACTTATAATACCCTCCCTTAAGTCATTAATGAAGTTTAAGAAAAATGGACCCAGTATAGAACCCTGAGGGACCTTACTCCAAGTAGAGATTGTACCATTAACAACCACCCTCTACCCGAACTTGGCAAAATCCAAATAGATCACAACTACTGCAACCCCACTATCCAGCTTCTTACTACCCTCATTATAAAAAGCAATCAAACTGGTCTGACTTGACCTGTCCTTCATAAAGCCATGTTGATGACTGCTCATAATGCAATTCTCCAGAACTTAATTTTGTATTTGATCCCTTAACAAGCCTTCAAATAACATGCCTGCCATGGATGTCAAACTTCCTGGCCTAAAACTGTCAGACTGAGATTGTAATCCATTTTTAAATATAGGAATGACATTAGCTTTCCTCCAATCTATAGGTACCATACAAGATGAAAGTGAGTCTGAGAATAATCAGAGGCCATTGTAAAAATTAACTTAGCTCTCTCAGTACCCAAGGGTGTATTCTATCTGGGCCTGGTACCTTGTTCACATTAATTTTGAGTAAACCATTATGTACCATATGCTGCATCAACCACTGACTAGATTGAGCTGAGCCAACATTGCAGCTATTAAGTGGGTCTTGGCACTTTGGCTCCTCTAATGTATACACTGAAGAAAAGAACTGGTTTAGTACATCTGCCTTTTTTTTATCCATTGTAACCATATTGTTACCATAATTCAGTGGGGCCACACTCAGCCTGCATCTTTTTACTATTAATATACTTAAAAAACTTTTTGGGTTAGTTTTAGCCTCTGCCGCAATGCACTCCTCATTTTCTGTTTTCCTTCTGTATTGCTGTTGTACAAAACTTGTTATAGTGTTAAATGCAGCTACTGTCCCCTCTGACTTGTGTTTCTTAAATGCTTTCCTTTTTTTCCCTAATAACTTCTTTACCTCCCAATTAAACCGCATAGGGTGATTCTTAATGCTTCGACATTTAATTCTTAAGGGATAAAATTGTGAACAGTAATGACAATCATTTCTGTTCAGTGTTTTAGCAGAAAACATAATGCCTCAATCTATGCTCTGAAGCACTGCCCTTAAGGAGCTAAAGTTTGGTTTTCTAAAATTCTTTGCCCCATTGTATATATTTTTTTTTTACACAGGGGTTCAACCACTTTCACATTTGCTATATGCTTTGGGTTGTCAGAGATCACTAGCTCCTCAACAACCTATGGCATAAATTTGTCATGCAACAAGTTTATAAACTTGTTCCCATTTACTGTTGCTGTTGATCTAGTCAATATCAGGGTAATTAAAATCCCACATTATTATCACTTGCCCCAAACTAGCAGAGTTTTCTATTTGCAAAAGGAGCTGAGCCTCTTCCTCTTCACTTACATTAGGGAGTCTATAACATACCCCTCACCAGTGTGAGAATTTTGCATATACAGCTTATGGTCCTCCCTGCCATTATCAGTACACCCAAGCAAGTCTCCTCCCCCATTTTCACACTATAAGATCAAGATTTATAGTGTGAAAAGGTGTTTTTCAGCATTAAAATGCTGCTTGAGATGTTTTTAATATCACT
This sequence comes from Xenopus tropicalis, assembly GCF_000004195.4. Lineage (NCBI taxonomy): Eukaryota > Metazoa > Chordata > Amphibia > Anura > Pipidae > Xenopus > Xenopus tropicalis. The sequence goes on along the minus strand of NC_030681.2, from coordinate 34,825,380 downwards.
TTTGATGAAAGACACAAACACTACTTTTATTAGCAATTCAAAAAACATTACAAATTTGTAATGAATGTATATTGTTAAGATTTTGTTTTCTTTTATTAGGCAAAAAATTGTATTTTGGGTTGACTTGTCCTTTAAATGTTGTTGTAAATAACTTTAATTTCTTACTATTTTCGCAACCTTGTTAGTATTTGCTGTACTCGTATGCATTTATTTAATTATAAAGGACAGATTGCTTTTATAATCTACATATCTCAGTTCTGTCAAATCTTTACATGTTTTTACTTTTTACTTTTTTTGTACATTAATTTGTTGTTCATTACTAGAGCTCATGCAATAATAAATCTGTAGTGCTTTCAATGTCACCCTACCATACTCTGAATCTAGATTTAATTCATGTATATAATTTATTTTAATGCTTTTCAATCCGGAGAGAAACATTTTTCAAGCTACCACAAGAGATTAATATGATACTGATGGTTTTTCTGAACTGTGAAGAACCTGTCAGATTATCCTGATTAAATTCATTGGTGAGCCAAGAAAGTAGAATGAGGAGAAGTTGCGATAAAATATATGGATATGGACTATGTATTTATCATTTTTTTCATAAACTTAACATTTTTTTCAGAGGATTATTGAAATTGTATTTAAAAAGTTAAGTGAATATTTATTTTACATGAAACGATTTTTGTAAGAAAAGGAATTATTGTGAACAATTTAATTACAAAAGTAACACAAAACATCCAAAATGTATTTTTAAACAATATTTAATTAAGTATAAAAAATAGCATGTAATTCAATTGATCCTTAAACTCTGTTCTAAAATAAGTTAATTTTACGTCTTTGACCCTATTGAATTGGTTTTTTTTTTAAATATTATAATAGGTAAAAGTAAACTTGTTTTAGCATGAATTATCCAGTTATGGTAAAATTTGGAAAATCACCTTCAACTACAATTTAGTAAATGAAAGGTCTGTCATTTGCTGGTAAATGTCTTTGTATGGATTTTTTACTGTTAAAATATTCTTTTCTCATGCAAAAGTTTATATAATTGAAATAAAAGTAACCCATCAGTCAGAAATAATTTTGCCACACACAAACATAATTGTGCAGGATAATAGTACAGGAGCACTCATTCACTTTGGACTTGTGTCAGGGGCATTGTTGTGCTCTGCATCTTGTGCCACAATCAAAATCCATCCTGATTAGTAGAGTGCAGGGGTAAATTGTAGGGTTTCCTTGCACACTGCGCTGTCTGGCATCTGAATAGTGTGCAGTGGGCGGAGGGACGCTTGTGTGCTTTAAAGTACAGTATAAAGAACATGGCAGAATAACTTTTGTTTTATCATCTTTAATCTAATTCACTTATACAAGATCCTCAATATTTTATTTTAAAATATAAGTTTCAGTAAGCTTACTTAACTATGAACATACCATTTATACAGTCATTCTCAGATATAGTTTTTTTTCTCCAATCCTTTACATTTTAAGTATTCTGAGGCAGGGATATCCATCCACTGAAGCATTTTTTTTTTCTACTTTGCTTGCATTGTTCTTACTCTGCGATGTTTAAAGATAAGTATATACAACATGATCATCTTGTATATGTCAGTAGAGAGGTGATTCTTAACAGTACAACAGTCTATAATGCCTTTGTATGAGAATTCTGATAATATATATAGACTTCATCAGAATATGAGGTAGAGGCCATACTTCTCTTTCTTCCTTTCTTAAATGTTTCTGTTGTGTATAGTATTTTCTATATTTAATTAAAAGTAAGTAGTTTATTATCAGTTTTATAACTAAGCCTAACAATATGTACAAAGTCTACTCCAATTCTCTGAAGATATGAACAAATTCCATTTGTTCATATTTGGATTACATTTCACATTATCAGTCTCACTGTTGAATGAAGAGAGGACCACCAACAGTGGAAATATATTGCATTTTTGTAACAAACTATATCCAGTTGTGAGAACTATGTTAGGGGGCATGAAGCTGCCGGTTGTGTTATTTTCAGTTAGCAAAAAAAAAAAAAAAAAAATCAGATCAACATACACTGTGAATTTATAATAAGAAGTAGAACACTAAATAGATACTGTATTCCAAGGAAGGTGTTATCAATAATAACATACTTTATTAATGTATTGAATTTAAATATATTTTAAGGTACTGCACCCCATTTTCTGATAAATTTGAATTAATAATGTTTCCTTTTAACAATGTTAAAATAATTATTTGTTGTATACCTCTGTTACTATGAATAAACATACATATATACAAAAATGACACCATTATGAAATACCATTTACTAATGGCAAATAGTGCCTAAAGGCTTTGTCATTTAGTTGTATAATTGGGAAAATGCTGTACAAACTGTTGTTCATTTTGTACAATTGCTATGACACTGTATATTATTTGGTGTACTCAGTCCCCTATATTTATATCTGATTTTCTTTATCTACTGTATACTTCATTTTCTTTTTATATTTTGTTGGTCCCCCATACACCACACCACTGTGACATTTTTTGTTTGCTTCTCTCACCTAATTGGTGTCAGATGACATCACTCCCTCACTTTCCTGCCACTCCATTTTTTAAGCTTAGCGATTACTATAAATCTTTGCTTAGATAAAGGCTATTGTGTTAGCTGAAACGTCAGCCTCCACCAATAAAGTTTCACATAAGACCTGTGAGTGCGGACTATCTTCATTCCCTTCAGTATGTGTGAGTGCTAGTATTTTGAACTGTTTATTTTTGACAGGCAGGACAGTGTAATGACAGGAAAGTGTTGATGGATTGATACATTTATGTATGTATATCTTTATTTATAAAGTGCTACTTATGTACACAGCGCTGTGCAGTAGAACAATAAAGTAAAAAAACAGCTGGTTATTAAAATAATAGATAAATACAAAATATGATAATATAAGTTAAGAATCAAAGAGACAAGAGGATGGAGGTCCCTGCCCCATAGAGCTTACAATCTAAATACATTTATCAAAGATAATGAATGTATAAGTTCTTTAGAACACCATTCTGATTTATGGTGTATGAGCTGTGACATCACTCCAAATACCATTGCTGTGGCTTAATAAATAATGCAGGTTTATAAACCAGTCTCTGTAAAATAAGAATGTTCAGCTCTATTTAGAGGGATTGTAAACTATAATATATATCAATTTAACAATTTAAATAATGAAATTAGATTTCATTGTAACCTCTTTAACGTCTTGCAAAGGAGATTTAAAACCTGTGCCTAGGAAAAGGACTGCCCATTTTAAATTTAGCCACTTCATTATGCTATTTGTTTATTTTAAGGTTACTTAACATTGTATGTTGTATATAGAAACTATTTTATTTTAAAACTGAATAGCATGGGTCACTTATTAATTATATGTTATTAATAAAAATAGTAAGGAACCAATATGAGAATATATAAGGAGGCTATAATACTATTTATTAGGTAAAATTAAATGTTACGTTACCTTTAATGTCATGGTTTACCTAGGTGATTGCTCAGATAAAAAGTAGAAATTAGGAGTATACCTTAATTCAGCAGCACACAATAACTACCCATATAGTAAATAAAGTCTATATTATGTATTGCTATAAACTATTTGCACACATGTAAATTTGTGTAAGGATTTTAAAGCAGACATCAAAATTAAGCAGCTTATTTCACTTTCTTTGTTTCAAATCTTCCAAAGCATTTTGGATTCCTGGCATATCCAGAACAGCAATAATGTTACAAGAGTAAGTTATGTTGGTGTGTGAAACATAAAAAGATTTTTATTTCTTAATATAATCAAAGTTACTTCCTAATACATTTCACGTGTTTGGAAGAGGAAGGAATAATTACATGTGAAAAATGAATTACTGATTGTTATAAAAAAAATACAGATATTTTAAAATTTCAGGTTGGCTGTAATTAGAACATTGCACATATATCTTAAACAATAGTTTTAAAGAATCAAAAGAACTTCATTTTTATGCAGTTCCTCTGTACATTTGAAATGATATGCTAAATATCTTTAGTGCAAGCTTTTTCCCTACAAAAAATACGCAATGGAAAAGCAACAATAAATGACACTGAAGAATGTGTAGGGATTGGTAATGCTCAACAATATTTTGCAAAATATACCACAACAATGATATATTTTAGTTATTTAACCCCTTGAGAAAATATTTAAACCTTTGCTGATAGTATGTACTAACTCTGCAGAAAATGTTTTTTTATATATACACAATAATTCCAATTAAATTGTATTTCTTTTAAATAAAATCTTGCATTATATGTTCTATAATTGTTTGTAAGATCATTATTTACACACTTCTTTCATCCTTCTGTGTCTTTTTTATTTAACATAAAAAATAGTGTTAGTTTAGGAAAACATATATAGACGTGCACACATTCTCACTAGCACAACTTTTTGAAAAAAAAATTAAACTTAATGGCAGGTTTTCACCTTCTATACTAAAATTGATATATTTCACTGTAAACAAACAAATGCCGTAAAAGCTTGATAGCTGCATATTATAATATGTTAACTATTAAGACAAAATCTACTGTATTAGTGTAAAATTAGAATTTTTAAAATTTAATTCTGCCTGGTGTGTATTTCATATTATTAGAAGTATATACCTTAACAGCATGACATTATGCTCTTCTGCTGCTTCTTCCTGTGAATATTATTATTTTTTCCTATATGAGAGAAGGTTTTCACAAGAACAAATTGTGCCCTGGCTTTACAACATGATGAGATAGAAGGCCTAATAACACAAAAGTCCGTCTTTTGTAGGGAATTTCAATTTACTTAAGCTATGTCTTGATACTGCTGAAAACCAGTGGCACACCAAGCTGTAAATTCTGTTCCATTTGAAAAGAAAAACATTCTCTGGTTTCAACCATTTATGGGACTCTTAAATAATAAAATAGCAACCCAGAATGGACACAGCTTTTAGCAAGAATTAAAGCTACTTTTGATGAACTGTTTTAGTTTCCATCTTCATCTCAATATCAGCTGCCAGTCTATGGGTCTTTCATTCTGGTTGGTTTCCTAGCTTTTGTACTGCAGCTGCTCAAGCTGCTACACATTGAAGCATCAATTCAACCAAAAAGCTATTGTCACTCTGGACTATAGGTTTTTTAAAGATCCTATTTACAAAGAAACATGGTGGCGCTTACTATATATTGTTTACTAAATCAGGAGCATAGGAAGTGTTTTGTGATATTTTACCCAGAATGATTTCCAGCCTATTGTGCTTTAGCTGTGGGGCCTGCTTAATGGCTTTCTGTGCTCCAGTGTAATATTTGAAGTCCTCTGACTATGAGCAAAAAAAAAAGAAGAAAGTCAAGTTAGGCTTAAAAGTTGGTGGCTCATCATTAGGAAAATCATATAGGATAAGGCTTCACTTCTCTCTCCTCCCTTTCAGTCCTATTATAAGACTTTTTTTTGTAAACCAGTATTATAAACGATTATTTTTAGGTAAGAGAAGCCCCAGGAAAGATTAAAATGGGTAAAAGACATCCTGGTTCTTGATCTTCTTTTCTTCTCATCTCAATCTTTAGAAACTCTCTATAGAAGAACACAAGCAACAGCAGGATGGTTTGTTGCAGACCTTTGAGACCTCCTTCCAATCAGATCCCAGGGGAGCTAAAATGGTATACCTCTGAGGTTCAAAAAAACGTCTTTACACCAGAATAAGGGCCTTTATCTTCCAACATATCAAACATATATAATCAGATATTGATCTAGGGAATCATGCTCTCCTTTTGTATGTAGAGGAAATTAAATTAGTACCTGCTGAAGATCTAAAAATGGTGTTCCTCAAGATGATGACAGGGTTCCGCAGGCAATGCCAAGGTTCAAAGACATTTATATGGACACCAAACTGATTTAACATTTTCTGTAATGCATGGAGGAAAAAAGAGTGAAAGATCTGCTTGCCAAGAGTAATGCATTGGAGATGATCTCATGTGGCGAGACCTTGCATCAAGAAGTCAGGTTACGGTTTCAGATTCATCTAATCTTTGACTTAAAAGGTATAAAATGCATTTGCTTTAGACTTAAAATACGGTTTTCATAACCAAGAACTTTTATAGTGCTCATTCTCGATGGTAAGGCATAAGATCCTTTGGCTCAAATATCAATTTTTGTCCCCATTTCTTTTGTTCGTGAATTCCTCGATGTCGCTCATTTTTTGACTGAATACAAATAGATAATGTGTTTTAGGATTTTTTTAATCCTCTGAAACAGAAAAAGTCCTAAAACCAAATAAAGCATACCCTACGTGCCAACACCACAGGTTTGTGTCTATAGCCAATATTAAAAATATAACTAGTCTTAACTAAATGTGTTTCAATGCTAAAATAATACATTTATTTAATGATGCCGGTCTTTCATTTATGGTATTTTGAGTCAGCTGATGTTTTTATTTTACAGCAGGTTCAAGTTAAAATCACATTTACAACAGTTCCATTCTTTGTTTATGTAAGGTACAAATAAGTCTGATAGACATAACATAACCATACATTCATTCATTAAATCTTGCATTTTTTATTTGTTAATCTGTCATTGTTTGAAAAGTTAGTACAAATCTTTACACTTTTGTGGAACACTTGACGTGTCAGCAGTTTCTATAAAGCTGAGAACGCTGTGCAATTCTTAGAAGAAATTGTGAATGAGATCCGGTTTTTCCTTGCTGTCAGAGTGTAACCAAGTCAGCTTCTTAACCCCTTGTGATATTGATTCAAAAATAGAGGAATTCCTAGTTTAGTAATAATAAATGTAAGTACAGGTATGGGATCCCTTATCCAGAAATCCGTTATCCAGAAAGTTCAGAATTACGGAAAGGTCATCTCCCATAGACTTCATTATAAGCAAATAATTCTAATTTTTAAAATTGATTTCCTTTTTCTCTGCAATAATAAAACAGTACATTGTACTTGATCCCAACTTAATTAATCCTTATTGAAGGCAAAACCATTCTATTGGGTTTATTCAATATTGAAATGATTTTTAGCAGAGTTTAGTTACGGAGATCCAAATTATGGAAAGATCCCTTATCCGGAAAACCCCAGGTCCCGAGCATTCTGGATAAGAGGTCCCATACCTGTATATATCTTTGACTACACATATATACTTCATAGTCATTTGAACTTTTAAATTTGCTGCTGTATTACTACTACTGACGTTTGAGAAAAATGCATTATCGCATTTGCGGTATTTTACATATCTAGCTTATGTGTGTGTATATGCTTCTAAAATAATACACAAGCAAATAGCAGTAGGAGATGCAAAGAATATTATAACATGCCTTAAAACTTTGATAACCGATTTTCACTCCATATATATAAAATTTAAAGTGATCACAAAAAAATGTAAATTTTAAATTCCTGAAGTGTTTGTGGCTTTCATAAACTGCACACGCAACAAATACAGATATGGAACCTGTTATCCAGAATGCTTGGGACCTAGGGTTTTCTGGATAAGGTGTCTTTCTGTAATTTGGATCTTCATACCAACTGAAAAATCATTTAAACATTAATTAAACCTAAGGAAAAACCAAAGATTTTTTTTTCTACAATAAAGATGAATTATATCTTAGTTAGGATTAAGTGCAAGGTGGTTTATTATTACAGAGAAAAAGGAAATAATTTTTAAAAGTTTGAATTGAGTAAAAATAGACTCTATGCGAGATGGCCTTCCCGTAATTCAGAGTTTTCTGGATAATGAGTTTCCAGATAACGGATTACATTCCTGTAATCTAAAGATTAATATTTAATGTTAATAAGTACTGCATAACAAACAAAAATCAAACAAACCACGCTAATAACAGCTGTGCACAAAAGTAATTAGGCAAGATTAAAATACTTACTGCAGTGTGATGAGTGACCAGTATAAATGTGCTTTACCCATTGCTTATTTCATGTACAGGTTGCAATCTACAGTGAATGAGGCCATGAAAGGTAAACAGAAACACAGACCTAGATAAACAAAAAAATCCCTTCCACTAAAATTGTAATAGAAACGAATTTAGTACCGGTACTTTTAAGTGTAGAAATTTATTGTCACTGTCTAATTAAATTTGCAGCCAATATGCACTGTACAACAATACTAACAAGTTCTTCATAGTAAAAGCTGTAGGTACAATCCATCTCTTGTAATGGAATTAGCCCAAATAACATGACATCAGAAAAATCTAAATAAAGTGAAAAATATTTACTATATAAGAAGGATAAATGTGTTCTACAAATATGAGTGATACTATATGGATTGTATTCCAGTGTAGTCATTTGGCTGAAATTATATCTACACCCTTCACAGTTAAGGGCAGACTTATGGTTGCCTGAGCCTTTCAGCTCTAGTAATCATAAAGGAAACTCCACGTGAGTTAATGAAACAGTAACACCAAAAAACTATTGTATCAAAATAATATATTATGTACTTTTGCCTTACACTGGTAAAAGTTGCATGTTTGCTTCAGAAACACTACTATAGTTTATACAAGCAATGCTGCTATGTAGCCAACTGAAAAGAGGAGAAAAGGCACAGGTTACATAGCAGATAACCGATGAGTTGCATAGATTCCCATAGGATTTTACACAGTTTATCTGTTATCTGCTATGTAACTTGTGCCTTTTCTCCTTTTATCCAGCTTGAATGGCAGCCCCCATAGCTAAACAGCAGCCAGTCTATAGTATTAGTATTGTATAGTATAATATTAGTTCTATACTAATTTTACTGTAGCAAATACACCGATTCTACCAGTGCCGGGCAACAGTACATCATATTTTAATTTTACTTTGAAACATTTTTATTTTTTAGTGTTACTGTTCCCTTAAGGAACTCATGCCCCTTTTTCAGGAAAAAAAAACAGAGGAGCTTTCTTAAATGAGAAGCAGTTAGGTAGCTTTTAGGTGCCAAACTTTTTCTTTTAGAAAAATGCCTAAACCAATTGTTTTTTCCCCCTGAAACCCCAGATGAGTTAAGGAGGTCACATGGGGTTTCCATTTATGATTGCTGATGATTTATTAATCATAAATAAGCCCCCCAATGTAGGTGACAACATATATTGCATCTATACATTCTTTTAAAATAGTTTTTTTAAAATCATATAATAAATATGGCCAGAGTAAGTTGCTGTTATCTATCTAACCAGCCAGTCACTGTAGCTGGATTACAGTATGGCTGGCAATAATACAGGACTGATTTTTGTAATTTTAAGAAAACAACCATATGGATTGCAGTCATCTCAATTTTTTTTCACTAAAATATAGCTACACAAAGCTTTTTTCTTAGTAGAATTATTAACTTACTGAGCAAACAAACTACACTCAGCATGGAAACAGATGCTGAAAATGACAATTCAATTACCACTGATCATTGAAGGCTACAGTATAAAACATTGTTTCCATTTGCTTAAAAGCTAACCATTTGGGCCTTAAGATCAGATCCAGCACTAGTTTCTCTCTGAATGCTTGTAGGACTTAATTTTTTTTTTTTATAGGGAGTTGATAGTGGTTAGGTCCTCTGGAAACCATGCCCAACATACTACAATGGCCCAGTTAAAGCCCTAAACTGTTAAACTGTAAATCTATGAAACTGTTAGAAAATTTAAGTCTATATGTATACTAAGGGGCACATTTACTAATCCACAAATCCGAATCCCAAATGGCAAAAATTCGTATTGGAAACGAACATTTCTGAACTTTTTCGTTGCCGTCGCAACTTTTTCGTATTTTTCACGACTTTTTGTCGCAAATTTTTCGTATTGAACGATCGTAAACGATGGGAAAACCTTTCTGACTTTGATCCTTCAGTGCATGTCTGCATGGGCTCGATTAGTGCACTTGCGCACGAAAGAACGTTGTGCAATGAACGTTCTTTCGTTCAATCCGAAAATTTCGGTAAGGTGACAAAAAGTCGGGGAAAATACAAAAAAGTCGTGACGGCGACGAAAAAGTCGCAAAAATACCGATCATTACGAAAAAGACGCATTCGGATGCCCTTGGAGCATTCGTGAATTAGTAAATGTGCCCCTAAGACTGAGATTTAAAAAGCATTTAACGTATGTTGATGCCCAAACAGCCCTCCAAAGATTCAATATAAAGTACCAGTCTGAGCATACAGAAAACCCTCTGGCACTTGCCATAGTCCAGGACCTCAAGTACTTATACATCTATTTTAGCTCACCTACAATTAAGTTAAATTTTGGAAACTTGTATTTTGAAACAATTTCACAAATAGAGAAGAATAATTAGGTTGATTTCCCTTGCCAGTATTATTAACCTTCTTTAGGTCAAACACTCATCTAAGGTAGTTTCTTATAATAAACATTAGCTGCTCATTATTTACTTTTTCGATTCAAATATTTTTTTTTATAAATGTCAGACATTTGTGGAAATAAGTTTATTCAAATTTTAAGAAAGAAAAAAATGGGATTTTAGTTTATCTGCCTCCATGGGTGGTTTTAGTAAAACTTGTGTTTTATTTTTACCATAATTAATGAAATTAATGGCGAAAAACAAGATTAAACAAGCAAAAAAACTACATGCAACTGCTTTTTTGGTTACCATGATTGTACATTTCTTGTCATGTGTTTTTGAAATCCCATATGCATTGTAAGTCATAATTCTATGTTTTGCAGTTGCTTTCTGCTAGTCACCATTATAAACCCTTAATTTTTTAGGATTATTTTGTTATTTTTGCTTCTAAAGAAAAGGAGGAAATGCAGGAGAGACTGCTAACCAGACCACATATGTGGGTGCATCCTTTGTGCTACCACCATTTCAGTAAAGGACAATTTCATCTTCTGTATGGATTTTTGAGAAATTACCCTAAATCAGGGGTCTCAAACTCACGGCCCGCGGGCCATTTGCGGCCCTCGGTACAGTATTTTGTGGCCCGCACCAACGCCTTCGCAAAAGCAATGAATGGATCGTGATTTTTATTGCGATTCAAGGGATAATGCAAGGCACGGCGGGCGGGAGCTGCTGATTGCGGAAATGACGTTATGCCATCATAACAGTTATTATGGGAAGACGTTCTGTGTGCACAATTAGCTGCTAAGGAGCTAATTGTGCACACAGAACGTCTTCCTATAATAACTGTTATGATGGCATAACATAATTTCCGCAATCAGCAGCTCCCGCCGTGCCTTGCATTATCCCTTGAAAGCCATTTTTTTGTGAAATCCCTTATGCGGCCCAGCCTCATCCTGACTTTGCCTCCTGCGGCACCCAGGTAAATTGAGTTTGAGCCCCCTGCCCTAAATTCTTCATACTTCTTCATACATGGTTTTTAGCATGTAAGTAATTTCCTGTTTCTTTTTATATTTTGTAGGTTTCTGGCAACTGGAAATTAATTTGTCTCTCTACACCAATTTGTAATTGTAAAAGCTACAATTTAAATCATCATTACAGACACTTGCCAAATACTTAATATTACATTCACATTGACTCAGTATATGAATTGTGCTCAAGTACATTTATTGGTTTTGGGTTTTGTGAATCTGTAAATTCTAGGTCTTCAAGAAATGTCCTCTGTGGCTGCATGTGGCCAGTAAGTACAGAAGACAGGCCACAAGGTGTGTTTTGTAAGGGATGATGAATGACATGCTGACTAGATGGAAGTCATATTTGGGTGCTGATATGGTAGCTGCTGCATGTGTCTTGGTGAATATATAGAATGACTGTATGCATGTACTGTGACTGTCTGTGTGATTGTATTGGTGAATGTATGTTACCAAAGTAGTTTGGCGTATGCTGATAGGTGGTTGGTTGATTGAGTGTCTGTATATTCAGCAAGAGTACAGTATCCATAATGTTACTTTCTTAATGAAGGTGGTGGTTGGCTTCTTTTTTTAAATACCATAAAGATATCCAGTTTTGCATCTACCTCACAATGGGGATAGATTTTTCTGAGATATGGTAATAAAGAAATCGCAAAATGATAATCCTCATCTTGCTGTATGGCCTCATTGTGACATGTTTTGAACAGGTGTCAATCATGCCAATAATTTGAGTCTCTAAATCAGGTTTTTTGTTTGATGTGTTTAGTATTCTTTAAGACTTTATATGGCTCTTCTTCACTGTTATCATCCACATTTTCTGGGACATCTGGATGCAGTAAGACTGCTGGATGCAATTTAGAAGAAGAACAAGTCTTAAAATATAATAAAAAAAACCTAGGATCACATACACAAACACACACACATAAAAAAAAGCTTTGAATTACTGGAAGGCCACCTCCCTTAGACCCATTTAAATAAAATATTTCCAAATTTTTCACTTTTCTCTGTAAAAATAAAACAGTGCCTTGTACTTGATCCTAACTCAAATATAACTAATCCTTGTTAGAGGCAAACAATGCTATGGGGTGTAGTTAACGCTTAAGTTATTTTTTTAGTAGACAAAGGGGCACATTTACTAATCTACGAACGTCCAAAAGGCGTCCGAATGCGTTTTTTCGTAATGATCGGTATTTTGCGATATTTTTTGTAAATTGTCGCGACTTTTTCGTAGCCGTTACGACTTTTTCGTAAATTGTCGCAACTTTTTCTTGCGTTGCAACTTGTGCGAATTGTCATGACTTTTCCATAGCCGTCACGCCGAGTACGAAAGTTTCGGATTCATTCAAGCTTCAGTATCGTGACTTTCCTTGGGCCAGGTTGGAGCTGCAGAGTGCCATTGAGCCCTATGGGAGACTTTCCTTGGGCCAGGTTGGAGCTGCAGAATGCCATTGAGCCCTATGGGAGACTTACCTTGGACCAGGTTGGAGCTGCAGAGTGCCATTGAGCCCTATGGGAGACTTTCCTTGGGGCAGGTTGGAGCTGCAGAGTGCCATTGAGCCCTATGGGAGACTTTCCTTGGGCCGGGTTGGAGCTGCAGAGTGCCATTGAGTCCTATGGGAGACTTTCCTTGGGCCAGGTTGGAGCTGCAGAGTGCCATTGATTCCTATGGGAGGCTTTCCTTGGGCCGGGTTGGAGCTGCAGAGTGCCATTGAGTCCTATGGGAGACTTTCCTTGGGCCGGGTTGGAGCTGCAGAGTGCCATTGATTCCTATGGGAGGCTTTCCTTGGGCCAGGTTGGAGCTGCAGAGTGCCATTGAGCCCTATGGGAGACTTTCCTTGGGCCAGGTTGGAGCTGCAGAGTGCCATTGAGCCCTATGGGAGACTTTCCTTGGGCCAGGTTGGAGCTGCAGAGTGCCATTGAGCCCTATGGGTGACTTTCCTTGGGCCGGGTTGGAGCTGCAGAGTGCCATTGAGCCCTATGGGAGACTTTCCTTGGGCCAGGTTGGAGCTGCAGAGTGCCATTGAGCCCTATGGGAGGCTTCCAAAATCATGCAAAGTCTGAAAGGTTTGCCCGCCGTTTACGAGCGCTCAATATGAAAAAGTCGCGACAATATACGAACAAATCGTAACGGCTACGAAAAAGTCGCGACAATTCGCGCAAGTCGTAATGGCTACGAAAAAGTTGAGACAATTAACGAAAGGTCATAACGGCGACGGAAAAAATCGCAAAAAATACGAAAAAGTAGCAAAATGTTCGTTTCCAATCCGAATTTTTCCCATTCGGATTCGTGGATTAGTAAATGTGCCCCAAAGTATGGTGATCCCAATTAAAAAAGACCCCTTGTGCAAAAAAACCCCCAGGTCCTGAGCATTCTGGATAATAGATCCTATACCTGTAAATATATACATGCATACATATATAACGTATCAAATATACATTCTGGCTTCAAAAGTTGGCCCAGAACCTGTAAATGTTTAAAAAACACAAACTTTTCTTTTAGATGCTAAAGATCCACTTGTTTCCTTCTTTTTTTTAAAAAAATTCTTTATTTTGTTTTTTTCAAAAAAAAGAGAAGGGGGTGGGGAGGGGTACAGAAGAAAAGGGGGTGGGGGGGAGGTAGCAGTCATACACAAAATTATTTGGCAATATGTAAAGGCATATCTAACAACAAGTCATAACTATCTTGTACTGGCACATTTTTTTTTTTTTTTTTTATTCACATTGTCTTAATCACACAGTTTTAGCAACCTTGTCAGTGGATACCATATTTTCCCTTGTCTGTATCTGTAATACCTTGTATATTTGAGTAGGCAAGAGGGGGAGGGGGGGTTAATGTGGGAGGATAAGTTTTTCTTTACTGTGCTATGCTATGGGTACCCACTTTGGCTCAGTTTCTGTAGGTAGTTAGTCCAGGGTGACCATATATTTTTGTAATACTGGTTTTTGTTTTGTATTGAGAAGGAGATCTCCTCGAGTTTTCTTATTTCCTCAACTTTGGCTAGCCACTCATTATATGTGGGAGGGTTGGAGGATTTCCACTTTTGGGGAATCATCGACTTTGCGGCTTGTAGCAGATGTATCGTGAGTGGGTCTATCAAGGTTATATTTTTCTCTGGTATTGCATATAGTAGTATAGAAGCAGTATGGTCTAGTTTGATGGAGAATTGCGTTATTTCATTAATTGTTTCTGTTATCCTTTCCCAGTAGGGTTTAAGCTTTGAGCATGTTAACCAAATGTGAGAGTGCGTTCCAGCTAGTTGGTTACAGCGCCAGCAGAGGTTAGAGCAATTAGTGTACATCTTTTGAAGCTTGGCTGGCGTATAGTGCCATCTAGTGACCAATTTGTATATAGCTTCTCTAGTTCTTGCAGCTCTTGATGCTTTGTGGACTAGTCTGAAAATCCTATCCCATAGGCTAGGTGTGATTGTTGTGTTTAATTCTTTCTCCCAGGCTGTACAGAATGATTTTGGGATGGGTGAAGTTGTCGTGTTTAACATATTATAGAGTCTGGAGAGAGGCTTATCTATGCTCTTATTGGGTTCTATTGATGTGATTAGTTTTTCCCACATAGTGGGGGGTCTATTCCAGTCTCCACCTTTGCACGATGTTATATATGTGTGTAGCTGATTATAGTTCCATATGTCCCTAGGATGGGTGCCCCACTTTTTTTGGATTTCTGCAAGTGGTATGACTCTGTTGTCGGCCACAAAGTCGCTGATCCTGGTGGGTCTATCGTCTATTTTATTCCACCTTGTAAAGGAGGCCGGCTCCAAACTAGGCTTAAAATCAAGGTTATACATGAGTGGTTGTAAGATGTTGGGATAATGAGCTAACTGGTAGGTTTCCTTATTCTTGTGCCAAACCTTCAGTGTTGCCTCAATTAGTGGGTGGTTTGCTGCGGCCAGAGCTATTTTTTCTTTGGAGCACCATAGCATATTTTCTAGAGTTGGTAGTATAAATGATTGTTCTAGTTTGCACCAGTCTTTTGTTCCCTTCCTGCTAATCCAGTCTAGTACTCGCGTTAGATGGGAAGAAATGTAATATAGGTATATATTTGGAAGTGCTAGTCCTCCTTTTTCTTTTGGAAGAGTAAGAATACTGTATTTCAGTCTAGGGTTGAGGCCGCCCCATATAAATTTCGTTATCATTGACTTTACACTTGAGAAGAAGGGTTGTGGGATATGTACTGGGAGGACCTGTAATAAGTATAGGATTTTGGGGATGAAGGACATTTTGATGGCTTGTATCCTTCCAAACCATGACAATTGGAGTTTAGTCTAGTTGTCTAGGAGCTTACGTAGGGGAGTTAGTAGCATTAAAAAATTGTCTTGATACCATTTGCTTAGATCCTGGGTTAGTGTGATACCTAAGTATTTTATCCCTTTCGTGGCCCATTGAAACGGGAAGCTCTGTTTCAGGAACAGGGCAGATCTGTCTGGTATGTTGACGTTCAGTATATCAGACTTGGAATAGTTGACCTTGAAGTTAGATAAGTCACCAAACACTTTTAGAAGCTTCACCACATTAGGGAGAGAGAGTAGTGGCTTTGTAAGGAAAAGGAGGAGGTCGTCTGCAAAGGCAGCGCATTTGTATTCTGCACCTTTGATAACTAGGCCAGAGATATCAGGGTTATTCCTTATATGACTGAGTAATGTTTCCATAACCAGAACAAAAAGAGTGGGTGATAGGGGGCACCCCTGCCTTGTACCATTTTGTATTTGTACCTTGGGTGAAAGTATACCGTTTGCTCTTATTCTTGCTGAGGGGTTTTGGTATAGGGCCATTATTCTGTTTCTTGTGATTTGACCTATCCCAAACCCTGCTAATGTTCTTTCTAGGTAGTCCCAGGATACTCTATCAAACGCCTTTTCGGCATCAGTGGTCAAAATTAGTGCAGGGATCTTCCTGGTTTTGGCATAGTGTATCAGTGAGATTATTTTGGTTGTATTGTCTCTTCCCTCTCTTCCAGGTATAAAACCTGACTGGTCCGTGTGGATTAGCTCCGGTAAGTATTGTTTTATTCTATTATTGATTATCTTAGCATATATCTTCATGTCAATATTTATTAGGGATATAGGTCTATAACTAGCACATTGCTGGGGGTCTTTCCCTGGTTTGGGTATAATAGTTATGTGGGCTTCTTGGGCTTGTGGGTGAAATGGAGTTGTGGCTGATATAGAATTGAAGTAGTCTAGTAGGAGAGGGGCAATTTCTCTTTTGAACGTTTTATAGTATAGTGCCGTATATCTGTCAGGACCGGGGCTTTTACCTGTGGGGAGGTCATCTATGCTCTTTTCTATTTCCTGTAGGCTAAAGGGAGCGTCAACTGTTTACTTCTCATGAAGGCCTGGTAAGTTTTTTGGTCAAGTATTGCTTTTAATTGCAACCTTTTACTCTCTAGCTGAAGGAGATTATCCTGCGCTAATGTGGACTTGTGTATTTGTTCCAGGTGAGAGATTTCCTCTAATAATCTATTTATTTCTTTTTCCTTCTCTTTTTTCAGATTACTGCTTATTGAGATGAATTGCCCTCTGAGGACACATTTTAGAGTTTCCCAAATGGTTCCGGCGGAGATTGAGCTAGAAACGTTATCTTGCAACATTTGGGAGATATTTGTTTTGATCTGATTTCTAATGTGATCTCTATGCAATAAAAAATCATTCATTCTCCAGGTGAATTCAGGTTTGGTTGTCTTAGGGATCACAAACTTGGCTACTATGGGAGAATGGTCAGATAGGACACTGCTTCTAATTTTAGCCTGTGTAAATAAATGTAACCAGTTTTGTGATGCCATGATAAAGTCTATTCTGGAATAAACCATATGAGTTTTTGAAAAGTGTGTGTAGTCTTTTTTCGCCGGGTTCTGCGTTCTCCATATGTCTATTAATTGCATTTCAGAGAATAATTTTTTAGTCTTTTTTAAAACCTTGTAGGAGATATTGCTTTTCCCCGATGAGGAATCAATCAATGGGTTGAATACTAGGTTAAAGTCGCAACCAAGTATAGTGAGTCCCTCTTTGAAGTTATCTAGGGTTTTCAAAAATTGTTTAATGTAGGGAGTTTGCCCTTGATTGGGAACATAGACATTTGCCAAAGTGCATAAGAGTTGGCCCAAGTAGCATTTAATTATTAGGAATCTTCCCTCCTTGTCAGCGAGTGATGCTATTTGTTTAAATGGGATATCCTTATGGATCATAGTAATGACTCCTGTTGCTTTTTTTTCAGGGTTGTTACTAGTATATATATGGGGGTAATGTTTGAGATTGATTTTAGGGGTCTGGGTCTCCTTAAAGTGGGATTCTTGAATCATAATAATCTTTGCATTAGCTTTTTTACATTCGTTGAATATTTGTGCCCTCTTTACCGGTTCGTTAATACCATTAACATTGTATGATACCACTGTACACTCTATAGCTTCAGAGTTTTGTACGGTAGACATCTTGTGTTGTCTTGTAATTTATTACAGCTTGCCTCTCATACTCGTTGGCAGACTGCCCTTGTGTGGGGGAACATGGGCACCCAGGAGCGAGGGGTGATATTGTGGAAGATGGTATAGTCGGAGCATTACCCAACCCTGCTAAGATGATTAGGGGTATGGGGTTTTAAGTATGTATTGTGCTCTTATACCTTATGGGTGAGTGCATTTTGTAGACATTACCTCATGTCTACTTTTTACAAACTTAAATTGGCGCAATACTGTATAGTGAGTGCTTTAGTATTTTTACGCCGTTAACCAGTGAATATTGCATAACTTGTACGTTCTCTATGTGTTTGTGTGCATATAGTTTTTTTTTTTTTGTATAGCTTCTCTGTTATGCACAATCCCTTAATTCACCTGTTAACCTTAGTAAATATCAAGCAAGTTACTAGTTAACCTTAGTGAATATCAAGTGAGTTACCGGTTTACCTTAACATATATCATGTAAGTTACCAGTTAGCCTTAGTAAATATCTAGTAAGTTACCAGTTAATCTTAGTACAGGTATAGGACCCATTATCCAGAATGCTCGGGACCAAGGGTATTCCGGATAAGGGATCTTTACGTAATTTGGATCTCCATACCTTAAGTCTACTAATAAATCAATAAAACATTAATGAAACCCCATAGGCTTGTTTTGCATCCAATAAGGATTATTTATATCTTAGTTGGGATCAGTTACAAGGTACTGTTTTATTATTACAGAAAAAAAGGAAATCAGTTTTAAAATTCTATATTGTTTTATTAAAAGGGAGTCTATGGGAGACGGGCTTTCCGTAATTCGGAGCTTTCTGGATAATGGGTTTCCGGATAAGGGATCCCATACCTGTACATGTAAGGTAGGTTACCAGTTAACCTTGGCATGTATCAAGTACATTTCCTATTGACCTTAGTAAGTATCAAGTAAGTTACCAGTTGACCTTAGCACATCTCAAGTAAGTTATCAGTTAACCTTAGTAAGTTTCAAATAAGTTACCAGTTAACCTTAGCATATATCAGGCATGTTACCCTCCTTTTAGTGGTTGAGGGGAGTTCTCGGTTTGTTCCTAGGAGTCTTAGGCGTCTGCGGAGTGCGTCTTGGGGTTGCAGCCTGAGACCATTCTCCTTGGAGATCGAAGGATAAGTCTGGTAATACCGTGTGATCGGGAGTCCATCCTGGGAGTTCTATTTCAGCCAGATGAAGTCTTTTAATAAAGTTGGAGGTATCCAGCGGTGTACGGATGGTTGCTGTGGTTCCATCTTTAGATGCTGTGAGGGAGAAGGGGTATCCCCACCTGTATGAAATATTATTTTCCCTTAAGGTGTCAGTCAACGGCTTTAGAAGCTTTCGTTTTGTTAGAGTTATTCTAGAAACATCCTGGAAAAGTTTAATTTTGTTTCTTTCATAAGAGATAGTGCTGATGTCCTTTGCCTTAAGCAGAATTTCTTCTTTCAGAGTAAAATGATGCAGGCAACAGAGAATATCCCTTGGGGCATTGAGGGGGGCAGCCTTGGGTTTTTGTACCCTATGTGCTCTCTCCATTTTTATGTCCGAGTCGGGATCTTTATTCAGTATACTATTGAATATTTGGAGCAGAGCATGGCGTATATCATCCGCTTGTACAGTCTCGGGCACCCCTCTTACCCTAATATTATTTCTCCTGCTCCGATTTTCCTGGTCCTCAATCTGCCTTTGTAGTTCCATAATAGTGACGTCCTGCTGTTGGATATGCTTGTATATAGTTTTCTGATTAGTCGTTAGCTTACTTTGGTTATGTTCCACATCGTCGGTGCGGGATACTAGGGAGATCATATTCCTTTTAATGTCGAGGATTTCCTCTCTAAGCGTGGAGGTAACGTCTTGCAGCATTTCTTTGATGTCCGCTTTGGACGGTAGTTTAGCAAGGTAAGCGGGAATATCGATCGCTTCCTCCGTCTCGCTGTCTAGCTCTGACGCCTCTCTGTTCGTCGCCGAGTCTTCCTCTCTGTCCTCAGGCGCGGGCGCCATTTTGGATACAGCGCGGTCAGATTTTTTTTTAAAGAACATGGGGGTAAGCTCAGCTTGCGAGAGCTGTTGCTTTTTCCCTGATGTTCTCTCC
Organism: Xenopus tropicalis; assembly: GCF_000004195.4. Taxonomy (NCBI): domain Eukaryota; kingdom Metazoa; phylum Chordata; class Amphibia; order Anura; family Pipidae; genus Xenopus; species Xenopus tropicalis. The sequence continues at coordinate 34,805,530 of NC_030681.2, read as the reverse complement.
CTCTCAGGTCTTGTTTTCGATGTTTTCCCCATCTTTTTTATTGCGTAGGTTAGCAGGGTAGGATTTTGGCTCACGGAGCTCAGCGTTCACACGTCCATACCGCTCCTTGGCAGACCACGCCCCCCTCTGTTTCCTCTTTTTTATGCTTTGCTAATGCTCTTGAAAAAACACAAAGATTGACATCTGGTTTGGATATAGCAAAAATGAGATATAGTGATAAACAAGGATATATGTATAGACAGATCATTACTTTTTCATTCTCATTGTTGCTGGAAAGCTCATCCCATTCATTAAACATGGTCTGGTAGACACTATCCCAATTTTGCTGGTTTGTGTTTGTCAATGTATACACTGTCCGTAAAATGGGGGCCTCTTCCGCTTCTCCAGAATAAGCTGCTCCAGATCCATGTACATCCTTGACAGGGACATCATCGAACACCTAAAGGAAGTGGAGTAGCAGCAGGAAGTGATGTGTGAAGCAAAAAATAAAAATAGGACATGTCAAATCAAGTCAGCTGTCTGATTCATGAAAACTGATATAATCGCATCATGTAACTACATCCAACAATCAATGTAATTCTGTGCCAAAAAGAAAAAAAAAAGTTGCTCTGTCTAAATTCAACTTTATCCAGCAGGCTCATCACAGCGGATGACAAACGATGCATGTAGTTTACACGTCAGATTTTTCTATCCGTCCCATTAAATTTTGACTCATGTGACTACATTTGAGTTGTCAGATGCATTCTGTCGATCCTAAACTATCTGAAAAAGGCACTCGTGGAGTTTAGCTCTAACACAAATTATTGTAATATGCGTAGTAAATAAAATTAATTTAGTTGTGCTGAATGTAGAACAGTTTGGTGTTTGTTTTGTTTCTTTTTACTTTTCAGCTGAAGGGTAAAGCTATTTTAAATGGTCACAGGAGTTAATGGAGGAGAGCTTTGCCTCTCCATGCTGACTGTTTTTTCAAGCAAGGTAGCGGCCTGATTATTAGGCTGTGGGTAGTTTAGCTTCAAGAAAGGGAGTTTTTTCAGTGTGAGAAACGTCCTAGGTGTGAGTGGGAGCTGAAAATATATGCAATTTCTAAACTAATTTGTAAGTTTAAAAATACTTTTGTGTTGAAGAGACTAGGGCCCATGTAATGGGGTCTGATTTATGTTACCATATATTATTCATAGGGTTGCAGAATGCAACAAATGTCTACAGGGACCATCCTTACATCTGTAAGGAAGTAAATTCACATGCCTACCCATCTGAATAATCAGATTGCACTATTACATACTATCATAGAACAGAACACAGCAATGCATTGTGACAAAAGACAAGCAAGTATAAAGAGAAACACAATAAAGGAAAAAGTCTCTCCTTCGTATTTTCCCTCCTCCAGATCACAGAACAATTATTGTAGAAAATGGTCAGCACCATAGGCTATAGGAAGACAGAAAACACCTAGGGGCACATTTACTAACCCACGAACGGGCCGAATGCGTCCGATTGCGTTTTTTTCGTAATGATCGGTATTTTGCGATTTTTTCGGAAATTATCGCGACTTTTTCGTTACCAATACGATTTGCGCGAAAAAACGCGAGTTTTCGTAGCCATTCCGAAAGTTGCGCAAAATCTGGCGTTTTTTTCGTAGCGTTAAAACTTGCGCGAAAAGTCGCGCCTTTTTCGTAGCATTAAAACTTAAAAGGCGCAACGTTTCGCGCAAGTTTTAACTCTACGAAAAAATCGCGACTTTTCGCGCAAGTTTTAACGCTACGAAAAAAACGCCAGATTTTGCGCAACTTTCGGAATGGCTACGAAAACTCACGTTTTTTCGCGCAAATCGTATTGGTAACGAAAAAGTCGCGATAATTTCCGAAAAGTCGTAAAGGCGCCGAAAAAATCGCAAAAAATACGAAAAAGTCGCAAAATGTTCGTTTTCCAATCGGAATTTTTCAAATTCGGATTCGAATTTGTGTCTTAGTAAATCAGCCCCCTAGTGCAGTATATCAGACTTTCAGTGATGTTGCACACTGAGAGAAAGTGCCAGGTGATTCAGCAGTTAACAATGTCATGTCTCCTAAAACCAAATTTTCTCAACATTTTTTACACAGCATAATAAATATGCCCCTCAGTGTGCAGTCACTATAAACGCATTTAAAAAAATCTCTTAATCCATAAAACTTGGATAAAAAGCTCTTCAAAAGCCTCATGTTAAGAACGAAAAAGCCAATATTAAAAAGCATTCATTTATAAAAACAGCAATATGTTTATCCCTAAAAATCATAACCTTTGCTGTAAGAGTGTATATATATATATATACATATAAGTTTAATCAAAGGTTCTCAGTAAGATCCTTCTTAAAATTATTTGTTTACTTAAGTAATGACCTTAAATTAATATTTAAACCTAGAGGTGTAAACGTTTGCATTTCATAGATCCACTTACTTTCTTGTCTTATTAACTAAGTCACCTTCTCTCAAGTTATAATTTTATTAATTCTGTTCATCAAAACCTAAGGCCTTGGGGTATTTTTTCATTGTAGTTCCTTGAAATGACCTGATGCACTATGGTATGTTTGTTATCGCTCAACTTCCTATCCATTGTTCATGAAGGATTCAGCAAGGCAAATGCTTTGCAATTCAGAGTGCCTTTAAAAAAAAATGATTTTACTGCTGTAAAGCTGTAATGTCACATTTGTAGTAAATTAATACAATGTGGGCCATGTAAAAAAAATCACGCAGCACAAAATTATACGCACAGTGAATATATTCGCCCTGCCCGTGTTTATATTTATAAAGCCGGACAACACTCGTGCATACATAATTGCAAATTTTTATACACAGTGCCACATATGGCATGATTGCAAATTGCGTCCAAGTTATGCCACAACTTTTAAAATATTTACTAACCGATTTTGCAAATTGGCACTATATTTGTGCACAATACACACAGATGGCATGCTCAAGCAAACCGCAATCTCATTTGCACATTTTTGTGTGCAGTTCGCATTTCACTACAATTTGCAAAAAAAAAGAAAGACAGGCACAGCAGTGCAAAATGTAAGCATTCAAGGGAGAACATGCACAAAATAACCATTTGCAAAAAAAAAATATGCACTGTGTGAACTTTAGAATGGCCCTCAGTAACTCAGCTAGTATATGCCCTCAGAACACTCACTCCAAACTAATTGTGGAAGCTATGTCAGCCTATGTTATACGTCCGCCTGTTGTTTTTTTTTGCTCCACACTCTAACCCAACAGCACAGCTGCAGCAGCTGTAGCTTAAGAGGTGTTGGGAGTCCGACTAATGGGGGACACATATGAGCAAAGGGGAACAAATAGGAGTGTTTTGAGGTTTATGTCCCCTTGAATACAAAAAACATAATGACATACTGGATGCTGGTGTAAATAAATATATTAATATAATAACTACAACCTTTGTATTCTACAGCTCACCTGTTGTCTGCTATGTAAGCCTGAGCCTTTCTGTCCTATTCAGCTCAAAGAGCCGTATTTATATATTAATATAGTAGCGTTTCTAAAACAAATGCAGTGTTTTACCAAGGCAGGTTAACAGCACATTATGTTTAAATGCATATAAAACTCTTTTTTAAGTGTTATTGATCCTTCAGCTAGATGAAACCTTTTGCCAGTGCTGCTTCTATTTTTAAAGTGGTAATATACGGTATATGTATGTCCAGAGTAAAGGACACTGCAGCGTAGCAGCTGCTATAGACCTACTAAGCTCCACATCCTTTATTTCCCTTTTGAAAGTCACAGATTGGACACCTCTGACTAAACTAAAAAAAAACAACAAACATTTCCAATAGCTATGCAGGTTGGATGCAAATTAGGAAGCACTCTAGTCACTAAATGACATGTTCTAATACAGATAATGGTGTTTGTATAGCAATTGGCATGGGGTGAAATCTGCTCTCAGTTTAAAGAGACACACAATTACAGTACATTACTCCTCATGTTTTATTGCAATAAACAACTTCAATGATAATGATACCATTTGAAAGAGCTGATGAAGCTCAGAATAATGGCACCACTGTAAAAGCATATTATATTTGCTATTAACATTTTATAGCCCAATAGGAAAATGTTTTGCAACTTGACAATGCCACAGATTGCAAAAAAGTTAGATTCTAAATGGGCTGCATCCTTTACGAATAGAAAAATGACTTCATAAAATCGAGATAGTATGCAGGAAACTTTTAATTGTTATCTAACAATATGTAACAGGCCAAATAAACCGGCTCTTAAATAATTTGTGTATGCAGGATATCTGCCTTAAATTGAACGCAAATTAATTTTTCATATAAATTACATTTTTATTACTTTTGCTCCATTGCACATGATAAACAAGCAAGGCTTCTAAACCTAAAACTATAGAAGTGCAGGATGAGTGATATTTCAAAGGAAGTTTGTACTGTCTTCAAATATTAAGTTTTCAAACATAAACTATCCCCAGGCAGTGATCTATGACTTAAGACTTCTGAAAGGACAGGAAGGACAAATATATTTCATTGTTTTTGAGCCAGATACTAATTATATGGACATGAAAGGATGGTACTAGAGATACGCAAGGTAGAAGAAGAAAGAATACAAGAGTAGATTGATATTTGGAAGAGAGAGTGCAGCATCTGGGGGTGCACATGTCCCATTACAATGTGTGCCTCTCGACACTACCTATTTACACGTCTTAATGATGTGCAAGTTAGGGGCTGGCTTTAGCTTCCTCCTCCCTTAGGCTGGTGGTAGTTCCAGGGTTCCCACAGTGACCTGTGTCAATACACACAGCAGATATGCACCTCAGAAAGTACACACAGACATCATTTTGCTGCTGAGATCCTTACCCAAAACATTTTTTGTATAATTGCATCTGATAAGAGTAAAAACACAAGCACAATTTTGACGCTTCTCTTGCAATCATATTGGAAGCACCAACCTTTGCAACCATAATGACACTGGAACTGTGTGGAAACCAGTAAAGTCTTGGTTTAATGATGAATTGCATCAAAAATTGAACAACATTGGCCTAGGTAAATAGCCCATTTGTGAAACACTAGGCACAAGATCTTGTTCAAGTTTGCATGCTCCTACCCGCAATACATAAAAGCTTATCCATGTTTTCTTGCACCTAATTTACCAGTTCGCCTGTTGAAAAATAAATGTACATAAAGTGCATGGCATGCTTAAGTGCATAGGAAGCCTGAAATTTAACCTGTCACCGACCAGGCTCAGGTTCTCCTTTGTAACGTGCCCATGCACTGCCCCGTTTCAGTTTTACAAGATTTACAAACAGGCACAAGTTTTGCCAGGGAAACTAAATCTATCAAGAATTAATTTAACCTTTTAACACATATGTTAGCAATGTTTTTCAGAGCTCAATACGATCTTCATTTGATAAGCTCTTAATTACAGATACAACTTTCTTAATAGTTTGGAAATAACAGCATCTTTATAGAGTTCACCCTTCAGTGACTGGTCCTGAAATAATGATAACAGAAGCTGAAACATACTTTATGGGAACTTCAAAGAACCCTTTGGCCTTCTGAACAATAGCTGTTCTTATTTTCCTACTTGCAATTAAGCGCTACATGATTCAACCCCTACTGCCATCAGCTCCCAAGGTATTTTTTACGGTTGGCATATACTTTCTATTCGCTGTACTTTTCTTACTATTGGCTTTACTATAGGCTTTCGCCTCAGATTATACAGCAGAGATGGGAGGGAGAAAGAGCAGAGAGGGGAGGGGGAGAGAGCAGAAGGGAGGGGGAGAGAGGTGCAAACTGAGCAGACTCGTGCAGTGCCCTGAAGGATTTTTCTAAGAGACAAAGTCTGACACAGAAGATCATGTACACAGAATAAAAGCAAAGAAATATGGTGTTTCTTTTTAATAAGGATTAAGCAGCAGTTCTGCAAGTGTTTATGGCTGTATTTACATATACCTTTTAGATAAATCTTGCTTAGTTTTTACCTTTCCTTCTCCTTTAATAATGAGCCTTAATGTTTTCAGCTTTTGTATACCATCCAGCTGATCTCAAAGCAAAGTAAACATATAGCTTATGTTCCAGGAAGATTATGATGGAGAATTACTACAGTATAATGTCCGACATGAAATCCATTTTAAATGTAAAATTGTGCCTTTGCACTGTTAAGAAGAATTTCTATTGTACAGCCATTCAAGCTTTAAGGAAATCGAGCTGAAAAAAAAAGTGGAATATATTTTAAAAGCTTCAAAGACAGTCTTATTTCATAGATCAGATGTTGAAATTAAAGCTTGACAGCTTTTCTCTTTTGCACAATAACTCTTGCTTGAATATACTGGCACATCAGTGCGCATTGCCTTGCCTTTGGTGTAACTTCTCCTTTGTCAGTTTTTAATGAAGACGTGTGTACGTTATTCATTTTTTTTTTTTCTTTAGCCAGATTTTGGTGCACAGGATTATTCAGAAGACCTGAATGATAAAGTTATTATGTCAAAATGATTGTGTGTTAACAGGAAAGAATTTACATTTCTGCTATGCTAAGTAGTTAGGGTCTTTTATATCTTTAGGCTTAGACGAGCATTAATCTCCCTGTTGCTGCTTGATTCATATAGTAATTTAATGAAAAGTACTTTAACACTAAATTAACCTTACATGTGGCTAATAATCTATTTAATGCAGGAGAAATAACATGTAGGTTTTGATGCTTCATTGAGGACTCAATTAGCTTTTTTGTATCGAGGATGGATCTCTAGACAGGGAAAACACGACAATAAATGAAAATAATGTTGAACCATTTAAATGAGCCCAATTAGTACAAAATTTCTTAGCGTGTTATATGGGTTAGGCTTACAGGTGATTACAACTGAGCAAAATATATTCGAAACACTTAAGATGTATTAAAGTATTATTTCCTCTGAAGCAGAGGCACGCATATGCTTATTTATTTAGATAAAATTGCCCTGTATATTTAACCATTTACAAGCTGTGCAGTTTAGCTGTTCTAGTAAAATGTTACTGATATCAGCATGTTAGGTGGAATTATTTGGTATGAACTCCCAAACAGTCATAAATGTAAAATTATTATTAGTACAAGTTTTTTTTTTATAAGCTAGCATTTGAGGGGGAATTTTGATAAATCAGGTTTCAAGCTTTTTTTTTGTTTTTGTTTTTTTAGATAAGCTAGCATTTGAGCTGGAAAAGTGAAAGGTTGTTTTTTTGAGTTTTTGAGGTGCAGTATACCTAATTACTTTAAAACACTTAAATTTTTTGATGGTACAGCACAATTCACCAATATGCACGTCCATCTTATCAGAGTTGAAGAGAACCTCTATTATATTTTTTTTTTAGCTCTGGTTTAACAAGTAAATTGTAATGACAGATATATAAGGGCGACTAATTTCCCCGTGTGCCAGAGCCCTAAAGGTACTAAAACAGCCTACAGAGTAAATAAATAAAGTAAGACCATAAAACTGCCCTAAAGTGATTAACACTCTCTTAATGAAATACTGATACATAACTTTTGTGACTCTTCTCTTTCAGTGGATAAAAGTTGTTAACTTGTCGCTTAAAAAGAGTATAAACCTTCTATAATAGTGTTGTTCCACCAAAATGTTGCTAGATTGCTACTCACCATTCACTATCATGTTATAAAGGAATAAAATGTCATGGTATCTGTAGTCAATGAGCATTATATATTGATAATGATAATAAAAGAGCCTCCACTGAGAAACCTACCTGCTCTGTTAACACATTTTGGGGTTATAGGTATGGGTCCAGATTGCTTTGGACTTGGGGTTTTCCGGATAAGGTGTTTTTCTGTAATTTGGATTAATAATACCTCATTTGGGATCAAGTACAAGATATTGTTTTATTGCTACAGAGAAAAAGGATATAATTTTTTTTAAAATGTTAATTTACTGCCAATAGATTAGCCACATTAGTGCATGCTAGAACGTTATATTTATTCAGCAGAAAGCTTTACCATATCTGAGTTAACAGCCCTAGAAGCTCCCTCTGCTTGTTTAAGGTAGCAGCTGCCATTTTATTTGTTGCCCGTGCCCTAAAGGAGAGGAAGTCTGACACTGAAGAACCTGTTTACACAAAAGAAGTCCTGTGTTTCTTTTGATAGAGGACTCTGTGAAAGCTTATGGCTGTATTTACATAGACCTTTCTGCTAAAGCTTACTTAGTTTTTACCTTTACTTTAATTACCAAAGGTATTTGAAACTTTTTTTTCTAGCTCTGAACACCTTTAGAGCACTATAACCGCCCATCTTAAATGTTATTACAACCAAGCACAGATTTCACAGCATTCTTAATATAGTAGATAACAAAGAGATGGCTGAATTCTCATAGGAGAATAATTTTCAATCTGTAATTATGTCAGGAATGTTTTAGGGAAGGGTAAAATCTTTCATATAGTCGAGCAACATCAAAGCTAAAATTTCATATTAAAATTGCTTCAGGATTCCATTGCATATTTTTGTTGAAGAAATAATAAAAGGTTTTAAACCATAAATAGTGATTTTACCTGATGTGAGTTTTTATATTTAGCATTAGGCCTGGAAAGAAATGCCAGTATGTGCTTCAAATTGTGCATATGCAAAGAGGTGGAGTCTTGGTCAAGACTCCACCCAAAACTCTTCAGCATATTGGTTTCCTATGCAAACTGCCAAAGGCTTGAACTGAGCCAGATATTTCCATTATATAATGCATATTACTCTCTACATTTGTACTTGAATTTATGTTTTACAGTAATTTCAAAAGAGGCTGTATTAAATCCTGTAGTGATGTACCTCCTAATTTGGATATGAAAGTTTAGACAATGGAACCCTCTGTTATGAAGGACACAGATACGAATAGAGGAAAAAGTGTAAAAAGAACACAGCAATTTTTGTTTTTGTTTGTTTTGCATCGTTTGCTTTCTTTGTTAGACATCGTATGGACTGTGATAGGAATATTTGAAACTTGGTAATGTTGAAGCTTAGTATGGCTCAGAGCGATTACTATATGAGGTACAGAGCATTTTGAATATGCACAAATAGAGACACTTCTGCCCCCCCCCCCCCCCCCCAACAATAGTGCCCTTGAACTTGTGCACTTGTGTCCTGGGTGTCAGTCAATAAACCCTTCTGCATAGACTACTTAAATCTAAGGTGGGCATTTACTAAAATGAATTTATTTTTTACAATTCCTATTAACGTTGTGCTAAAATACATTTTTGTTGTGGGAAAAAATGTGATTTATTATGCAATGAAACTGTGACCAATCTGAAAGCAAAAATACACAATCTGAAACTTGTCGAGATCATGTAGAAGTCAGTGGCAGAAGTCCTTTTCACAACTGGAAAATCTTTCTTTCTTTTATGGTTTTAGAGATTTTGGGGATTATTTATGTAGCATTTGTGCAACAATACAAAAAAGTTTTGGTTTTCATGATTTTTCCATGTCTTTTTTTCATTCGTGCATTTTCTGGTACAGAAAGCTTCAAAACATTTTTTTGTGTGTGTCTGGTAGACTAAAAAATTTATATCTCAAAAAAAATATATATATATATATCTCCATAGGGTTGCACTCTGCTTCAAACAATCTCTACCCAGGTGCACGGTAAAAAACATAGAATCCACAAAAAGACCAGCAACACTGGGATGCATCAACATACCTACATTAGGCAATCAATATTAAAAAAAACATTGCTAATAACAGCATAAAAGACATTTTTCTAAAAAACACAAAGTGCAATAAAACAACATACCTGCATCAAATGATCTATATGTCAAAGTGAATATGCACCAAAGGTGAGATACCCAGTTCTAAAAGCAGTAATACATTAATGCCATATAATACTCAAGTGCGCATAATACGTACGATTCAAAGCAACATCCATTAATAACAGCGCAATCCTGACTGCATTTAGTGTATAAAGGGGCCCCCTGCTCTAGCTAACGTGCAATGCACATTTTTAGAAACCTATAAAGAACAACCCTGCACAATGTATATATCATATTTTTGCCAGTGAACAACCCTGCACAGTGTATATATCAACAACCCTGCACAATGTATGCAGCATATCTTTGCCATTATACACGGTTGGTTACATATATGTACATAAAAAGTTTACAAAAAAATTGCATTCAAACCGTCCATAATGCTTCTCTTTGTAATAGTAACCGATCCACATCCCCCCTCTGGGTGGGATTTGTTCCAGGATCAAAGTCACTTTTCAATTTAAATGCAGCACTCAAATCCCCTTTAGCGACTATCCTAGTGTCCTTATGCTTATAATATTCTTTAAGTCGCAAGTTACATGTGGATTTATAATTATCAACCACATTCCAAAATACATGAGGTGTGGCTGAGGGAACAAATTATAAACCCCGTGGGAAAATGCTCACCTCTCCCGGGGTTAGTTGGTGCTTGGAAAGATTAATTACTGCTTGTTCCGGGGCATCCTTATTCCATGACATGCTGGTCTCCTCTTTCCTTTCCCTCATTCGGTGCTTCCTTCCACCGTGACGTTGTCTCGCTCGTTGCCTCCCTCTGGGATCTGTTCGCTGCATAAAAAAAATGGGCTGCACTAGGTGAGTAGTCCGGTCCGGTTCCTACTCAGATTCAGTGCTGCTAGATGCATATCCCAAAGGTCTCCTCAGTTTGTGCATCATCACTCGGCGCCTCTGTCCATCGGGTCTCCCTCCACGTCGCCATCAATATGCATAGTTCTCCTTGTAATCTTGCTGGACATGTTGAAATTTAGAGCTCTTCAAGGCAGGTATACCATTTCTATACTGCGTTACCTAATCCTGCAATGTTTGCAGCCAATCGGTATCGTTATCTATCTTAAAGTGGACCTGTCACCCAGACATAAAAATCTGTAAAATAAAAGTCCTGTTCAAATTAAACATGAAACCCAAATTCATTTTTATATTAACACATCCAAACCCATTATAAAGGCATTTAAAAATCCCAGCTGTCAATCAAATATTGCTTGCCCCACCTCTATGCCTTAGGCATAGAGGCGGGGCAGACAATAACTTTAGCTTTCCGTTCAGCACTACCTAGATGTCACTGCACATCTCACTTTTCCCCTCCCTCCTCCTCATCTAATTGTGTCCCCCATCGGGTCCCCCATTCTGGCACAGAAACAAGATTTTGGCATGATACAAAGCTTGCCTTAATAACAGTGTCCGCAAAATGGTGCCTGCCTGCTTGCTGTGATTGAGTAATTCCAAGACGGAAAGAAACAAGATTTATATTATTTAAATAGAGTAAGTAAAGTTTATTTTGCTCAACTAACAATATAGAAAATAATTTGGACTTATTTCTTAGGGTGACAGGTCCGCTTTAAAGAATAAGTAAACCTTTTTTTTATATTGTTAAAATTACTCTAAACAGCCTCCCCGAATAGCCTACCTTTGTCACTCTCTTCTTTTTGACCTGGATCCTGAGTTACATTCAGTGGTATTCTTCTCCTTCCTTGTTCAGAGTGAAGCTCTGCCCCCACTTCCTGTTCAGGTCTCTCACTACACTGACAACTAGTCGGAGTGGAGAGCCCTTCTGCGCATGCCTGGAGGCAGCAGGAGCCAGTCTGTGCATGAGCAGGCTTTTTTTTTTCCAAAGCTCGTGCACGTAGAAGGTAGGCGCTGGATGTCAGAAGGAGCACGCCTGGTGTTGAAATAAAATCACACGGGATCTTGCGCGTGATCTCAGGGACCGGCTGCAAGGTGCTCGCTCGTATTACACAGTCGGCGCACCCGTGCAGATGCGTGCCGGCTTCCCTGAAGGGTGGGGGCTTCCGCTCCTCAGGAAGGAGTTGAAAGATGGTGCATGTGATAGTAAGACGCTACAGGTAAGCGCTGAAAACAGCGGATAACAGGAGACTTATATTAAAAATTAATGTATAGCAAATTGTAAAGAATAGTTTTTAACATTTACATCTCCTTTAAAGTATCCAGATTGGCAGTCTCAAATTGCAATATTTGATTAAATACTGATTTAAGTTCAAGTCCCGTTTCCTCTATAACCAACAGCATTAATTCATAGGAGCATATATCCAGGGCAGCACACCACTTAGTACAAATATCCACCTTTTTTCTTCCAATTGTTGGGACATAATTCACACGGAACCCACATGGGATCCTCTTCTCTCTATAATATTCAGAGGGTGATACTCCATGTGAATGCAATTCAGTGTCTTTTCTGTGTAATCTTATCAGTTCATGATAAATCTCCTTCGCACCCAACTCACCGAATGTTTCCTGGAAGGTTTCTGTGAATAGGATCTTATCCGCTTCATCTGTTGTAAAAGATTTATAACTGGTGCCTTCTTGAGACATCTCTCCTCTTTAAAAAAAGGGATAATCCGGGCTGAAAAAACTTAAATAATTACAAAAGGCAGGTGCACACCAAAATTGCAATAAAGCATGTATCTGTATGTCCATGGGGTAGCCTGCTGCAAACAATCTCTACCCAGATGCACAGTAAAAAACATAGAATCCACAAAAAGACCAGCAACACCGGGATTTTTTAATGATGCTATGATGCTGTTATTAGCAATGTTTTTTAACTTAATATTGATTGCCTAATGTAGGTATGTTAACTGGGACCGAAACGTAACGTTGGCTGTATGTTCCTACTAAATACACATTTGGTTTTTCACTAAAAAAATCCCGGTGTTGCTGGTCTTTTTGTGGATTATATATATATACAGTATATATACAAAAGTCACCATGAAAGTTTAAAGATTAATAATGAATTATCACATATTCAATCTAGTGGGGACTAGTAAATTTAAACTTCTCTGAAAAATTGGGGCTAATTATGAATTTGCTTGATTTCAAACCTTTGACTTGCATACGCTGTAGAGGTTGAAAGTGATTGTAATGGCTTGATCCTAACTAACTGCATAACTCATTTGCTACATTCGTCTTTCAGAAATAAGAGAATAAGAAGTATAATTCATTTTGATAAAAATACACTAACAGTATTTCTAATATTAGATATAAAATGAAATCACATTTTGCAAACACCATTTCAATGCCGAATACATATAACCAAAAGGAGAGATTAACCTTCTGTAGCACTCAGATGTTTCTGTTATATTCCAGAATGCTGCAACCTATTATCAAAAATTAACCCTTTGCCTGATGACAGTAAAGAATTTCAGCCTGTTCTTGGTACATCTCTATCCCTGTTTCTAATTTTTTTTTATTCAGTTTATTTTGTGGTATCAAACAATTACATGTTACACTGCAATAGCATTATTATATTTGCATTAACCATTTTTCATATAATACTGTTAGTAGCAGTTCACACAGTTTCAATCATTCTACGTAAGGTTTATTATATTATAAACATATTTAAAGCTGTATTATAGAGTTATTCAGTGTAATTATAACCACATAAAAATCAGAACAAAGGAAAGGGAGAAATAAAAAACATAAAGGACGCCCTCATTCAGAAAATGTCCTTTATTTAGGTTTGTCTATCATTTCTCTTAGTTATCCTCCTTTAATTATCTATTATGTCAAGGTGAGTACTCACTATTTTCCTATTTGTGTTTTTTGAAACATGTACCACAGGTATAGGACCCATTATCCAGAATGCTCGGGACCAAGGGTATTCTGGAGAAGGGGTTTTTCCGTAATTTGGATCCCCATACGTTAAGTCTATTAAAAAATCAATAAAACATTAATTAAACCCAATAGGATTGTTTTGCATACAATATAGATTATTTCTATCTTAGTTGGGATCAGTTGCAAGGTACTGTTTTATTACTACAGAGAAAAAAGGAAATCCGTTTTAAAATTCTGAATTATTTGATTAAAATGGAGTCTATGGGAGACGGGCCTTCTGTAATTCAGAGCTTTCTGGATAATGGGTTTCCGGATAAGGGGTCCGATACCTGTACTTGCTTTCTGGGTAACCTGTCAGGACTTGGTGTCCTGGTCTCCTTTATCTGTAGTTTTCCCAATGAATTCTTTCCATGTTAACCATACCACAGCAAAGTCTGTTATAGATTGATAATGTCTGGTCTTCCATCAGGCATATTTCATGCACTAGCGACTAGCTGATACCACCTACCTGTTGACCGGGGGTTTCTTTCCTCCAATTCATGTGTATTAAAGCTTTACCTTTGTAAAAGGTATTTTTTTTAGTTTTCTTTAGGTTCATATTTATAGAAGAGGAGTATCGTGTGTGCATCTAATTTCACTGGTTCATTAATTATTTCCGCACATTTATTTGTTATTTGGGACCAATATCCTTGCAGTTTGGAACATGTATACCAAATGTGAGTTAAGTCACCAGTGCCTATATTACATCTCCAGCATGTATCGGTCGTCATTACTTTTAAATTTATAGAGTAAGGTAGGTGTTCTGTACCAACTAGATAAAAGTTGTAGGAGTACTTGTGGAATCTGTTGCTTATTGAACACTTTGCAGTTGTGCGGAATAATTTCTCCCACTCCTCTTCTGGAAGTATAATGTCTAATCCCTTTCCCTAAGATTTAGTATATTGTGGGAGGCTAGCATATTTACATTCCTCAATATTCTATAAAATAGTGCTAAAGTACGCCTGAGGTCGACTTCCAATAAGCAGATTTTTTTCAAAGCTAGCTCTTTATATGTATATTTTTCTATTTTTAGTACTTGTGTGAAATGGTTAACTTGTTTAATTTTCCACTCATCTCGTGGTACCCATTGGTTTTTGTTTTTTATTGCTTTAGGTATTGGGTCTACCCCTGTTGGGACAAAATTTCTCAGAATCGGATTGGAAAGTCCAAAGGCTGTGGCAAATCCACCGTCTAGTCTACCAGGTAAGAATTCAATATTGTGCGTCAGAGGTATCAGGAGTGATGGATATGGAGCTAATTCATATTTATCATTTAATGTATACCATATTTCTGTACAGTTGTGTGTCAAGATATGTGATTTCACGGGAGAGATTGTTTTTTTTATTCCATGTTATAGTTCTGATTGATCCCTTTAACCATAAGTCTTCTAGTGATTTCCATTGGATGTGTTTTTGGTTTATTCTAGTATTTTTGCTAATATGCTGGAATGGTAGTATATTTCCAAGTCAGGCATTCCTAGGCCACCTCCTAATTTTGGTCTGTATAGAGTTTCTCTTTTTAATCTGCTTCTTCCCTTATTCCAGATGTAGGCATCTATCACTGCGTTTACTTCTTTGAAGTAAGCTTTACTGATAAAGATTGGGAGAGTGTTGAACAGGTAGATACATTTTGGTAATATTGGCATTTTAATAGTATTGATTTTCCCTGTCCAAGTTCTTCATTGCCCAGGTCTTTAATTTTCACCAGCAAAGGTGGGTAGTTTAAATCAAATAATTTTTGCAGATCTGGCGTAATTTTTGTGTATTTGATAGTACAGTAGGCAAGACTTCTGAGTTATCCATATTAATCTTATAGTTCGCGCAGGTTCCATATTGAGCCAGTTCCTTTAAAATGTTAGGTAGGGATATTATTGGGTTAGTAATTATTAACAGAAGATCATCTGCAAAAGCAGCTGCTTTGTATTCTTTCCCGCCTAACCTGAGGCCTTGTATATCTGGATTATTGCAAATTCCTATTAGAAGGAACTCCATGCATACCGTGTTTTAATTTTTATTTATTTTTTAGTTTGACATTGGAGTCATTAACAAATTTCTTTGAGCACTAATCATTTAAACAGCGCTATGGGTGTCCTTCTGATGTTTTCATTACAGTGTAACATTAACCAATACAAATTTAACAGATATTGCTTTATGGTCCACCAACATAACTGATGTATTGTTGGTAAGTCTCACTGGAGAATCCTCTGGAAATTAGATTGCTATTTTTCACACATAGGGAACACAAATAGGTGACTTTTCTGGTGGAGCCCAGAAGGTAAATGAAGCTGGACAGAGGCCCCTATTCATCTTACCAATGCTTAACACCAAAGATGGCTGGCTGTGACTGTCAGCCTTACTGACAGAGCTTTACATACAGTGGTTTTCTTTTCATATGAATTCCACAAATTTGCATTTGTAGCAAGCTGAAAATCTATATTATTCCTGTTCCAAGCAATGTTTAGTCGAGTATGCTGCAATATTAAACCATTTTGTTTTCTGAATTGCTGTAACGGAAGAGTAATGTGAGTTGTATAATTAAATGATAAATCATGATTTCTAATCTACACATTTTTATATCTTGCTGCACTGCAATGCAAAACTTATGAATTATTTTCTAATGTCATCTCAGCATTCCTAAAGCGTTTTGGGTTGAACTTCCCCTTGTCTGCAACTTGTTTGTCCCATTGTTCAGTAACACCCTTTGAACATGGCTAATTTCAACTGTTTTAGAACAGGTAAGTGTTTCCTAAAATGATTCTGCTGGTTTGCCTTCGCTAAGCAGACTTGTGCCCTTTTTTAGTTGACAAGCATTTATTAGAAACAAGGAAAATCAAATAAAGGTAAGAAGAGAAAATTAGTGTATATATGCAATAACATATTTGTTGCATGTAGGAAGGAAAATCTCCCTGTTTCTCAGTGACAAAAATAAAAATCTAAAGACCCAAACCAGACTAGCCAGTAAGAGGCCCATAGAAACTGTGCAAGAAGTTTCTGTGGTTCTGCCCAAGTCTGGATTCTGTCTCAAAAGCTTTGTACTATGAATTAGCAAGAATACATTTTACTTTGGATACAACACGCACAGGCATGTAAGTGCAAAATATAATTTATTGCAGGTGGCTATTTCATGAGCCTCCCTACATCAATTTATTATGCTTAAAATACAGCCATTCCTGTCTACAATTTAATTGCAAATCCTCCAGGTGTTTCCTAGCCTAGAAATACAACTGAGGCTTGTGCATTTTAACAGTGAATTGAATTGGTTGGTGTTTTTATCAATATATCAGTCCAGCCCCCATACCTATAAAATAAGCACAGGGTGGTGGTTAGCTTATAAAAACAATCATTTGGATTAAACAAAAAAAGTGCTGCTTCTTTTTGTGTGTTTACAATAATATAGGAACCAAGAGCAAATACTGTAATGTACATGTGTATAAAACGGGTTCTACATCCAAAAAAAATAAATAATTGATGTTGACTTATTTAGGGTGCTTCCATAAGCACTTTTCTAATCTGCAGTTATTTTCAGATTTTAGTAATACAGGCATGGGGTCCGTTATGTGGAAACTCCAATCTGCAGGAAGACCATCTTCTACAGACTGCATTTCAATAACTGTAAATCATGAAATTTTTTAAGGATGATTTCCTTTTTTTCTGTAATAATAAAACAGTACCTTGTATAATTAATCCTTATTGAAGGCAACACAATCCCTATTGGGTTTATTTCATGTTTAAATGCTTTTTTAGTAGATTCAGGGCTGTGACACACGGGAAGATTAGTCGCCGCAATTTGCCGAAGTTGCGGAAGTTGCCTTGAGAGGAAACTTCCGCGACTTCGGCAAATCGCGGCGCCACATATGCCATCCCACCAGCAATTTACATTCTAGCTGGTGGGATGGCATTTCGGGAAATTAGTCACTTGTGACAAGGGAGATTTGTCGCGCGGCAACTAATCTTCCTGTGTGTCACAGCCCTTAAAGTTTGGAAAAACCCCTGGGCCTAAGCATTCTGGATAACAGGTCCCATTTTTTGACTGCTAATAGCAGGCTTTTGGTCTTAACTGAGAGTCAGCAACCTGACCCTCTGGGGCTTTAAGAGCTGATGAGTTAAAAGCATGCTATAAGTAGTCTAAGGGGATTATTTATCAAAATTTGTATTTGTGTAATTTTCCCTATAACAGCTACTATCTTAGAAACCACTTAAAATAGAAAATGAATGCATTGAAAGGACCACTGAATATATTTAGACTAATTTCTTTCTTTGGTTAAGGTCCCATTTAAGTGATGTTTTTAGCTTTACATGATAGTTGTAACTTGATTCTGATTAAATATTAGAGCTTTTAGTCCCTTTATATAAGCAGTGTCTAATAAACAGGCCAGTGTCAGAGGCAGTGAGCAGCCAGTAGAGCAGAGTCTGGTAATAAGATCATGGTCATCGGTAGGCAGAAAGTAGGTCACTGAAGTACGCAGGGCTTAGCCTTAGTAGAATTGAGCTTAAGTTTGATTTTTGCCTCCTTCTTAAACAGCAGAACCAAAAATATATTTAACCAAAAAAAAATAAATGCATTGATAACCTTATAACTTTCTTTCCTAGTTATTATAATAGCTTCCACTTGCTTGCAGGCACATACAGTGGAGCTGAGGTTGGCACAAAAATGCCAAAGCTGACATTTTGGAGTGACCTCCTCTCCGCCGTACCTGTGTGTGCCTGCATGCAAGCAGAAGCTGTACTTTTTAATGCAGGTCAATTGAGCTGGGGAGGGGTGCAACTCCACTTTTCTCAGCCTGCAAAAAGAAAAATGCAGACTGAGAGCAGCAGGGCCAACAGTCCATGTGCCCTGGCCCTTTCAGGCCGATGACACTTGTGATTAAACAACATTTTTGTTGTTTTCCAGCGTACTGGTGTGGATAATAGTGCAATAGTCCCAACATTTGTCTATTTCTGTGTAATGTAAATTGTAGCCAGTCTGCATTCACCTTCCTAACCATATAATTGAATTGCAGTGAGGGAGCCAGGGCCTACCGTAAACCTTCAAATACATATAGTTGGTTCCTGTGATACCCCGCCTTTGAAAGCTGTTTTGTATTTACAATAGGGGTTGTTCCCTTTGACTAAGTTGTAGATGTGCAGAGACGTACAACTAAACTGGTTAAGGGGATGGAAGATTTAAACTATGAGGTGAGACTGTAAGGGTTGGGGTTGTTTTCTCTGGAAAAAAGGCGCTTGCGAGGGGACATGATTACTCTGTACAAGTACATTAGAGGGGATTATAGGCAGATGGGGGATGTTTTTTTCCCATAAAAATGATCAGCGCACCAGAGGCCCCCCCTTTAGATTAGAGAAATGGAACTTTCATTTGAAGCAGCATAGGGGGGGTTTCACGGTGAGGGCAGTGAGGTTGGGGAATGCCTTTCCCAGGGATGTTGTTTTGGAAGATTCTGTTAATGCCTTTAAGGGGGACTTGGATGAGTTCTTGAACAAGCATAATATCCAAGGCTATTGTGATATTAATATCTACAGTTAGTATTGATGTTGGTATATATGGTTTATGTATGTGAGTGTATAGATCAGTATAGGTTTGTGTGTGCTGGGTTTACATGGAAGGTTTGAACTTGATGGTCTTTTTTCAACTCTGTGTAACTACAGTATGTTAGCTTTTCATACATGGAAGATCAGAGACTGCCCAGCTGTAACCATTGCAACTAAATCCACATGCTCCAGTGGCCAGAAATAGCAGTATCTAACCATGGTACTTTGCAAAGGCAGAGCCAGTGCAGGCTGGCTGCTATTGAAATTCTAAGGGAAAATGTGAAACATTAAAATGTCTGTGCTGCCATAAAAGCACTGTTGTGTCGTTTTCATTATATTATTGTAAACATGGCTAATATCTTTAAAACTGCTATTTAGAAGAGTAAATTCTAAAGTAATTTGTTTTGAAACTTTAAATTGCAATGTCTTGTGGATCAGTCATGTAAGCTACAGGTCAAGTGAAAATCACGTGTTTTGTACATTCTTAAAGGAGAAGGAAAGACATTGTGTTGCCTATAGTTTAGTCACAATAGTGCAAGCTAGAGTGCTTTATTTATTATGTAAAAATCATTACCATACAGCCCTAGAAGCTGCCCTTTTAGCTTGGTCTCAGTAGCTTCCATGCTACAGCTCTAGCTGCTGGCAGCTCAGATTACAGCACAGTTGGGAGGGGGAGAGAGAGAGGTGATGGGAGGGAGAGAGAGAGGTGATGGGAGGAGGAGAAGGGAGGGGGACAGGGGAGCAAACTAAGCAGAAATGTGCCGTGCCCTGAAGGATTTTTATGAGAGAAAAAAGTCTGGCACAGAAGAACGTGTATACACAAAGAAGAAAATAAATCCTGTGTTTCTTTTGATAGAGTACTAGTGTGTAGCATATTTGTGTGTGTTTATGACTGTATTTTTATAGAGTCTTCTGATAAAGTATACTTTTTACCTTTCCTTCTCCATTAACAGGAATTAACTGAAAACCTATAACTATCGAATGCCCTTAAAGGAGAAGGAAAGGCAAAGTCACTTGGGGGTGCCAAAATGTTAGGCACCCCCAAGTGACTTAAATCGCTTACCTTGTACCCCAGGCCTTGTGCCCCTGTTAGGAGAAAACAGCACCAGCCTGGGGTACCTGTAGCGATGCGCTTCCTCCTTCCTATTCGCGCTGCTGCCGAATGTCCCGGACAAACGCATGCGCAGTAGAGTGAAAAGCCGACTTCTCTGTTAAAGTTCAGCTTTTCACTCTACTGCGCATGCACGCGAGCGAAGCTGGAGGGAGGAAGCGCTGCAGGTACCCCGGGCTGGTGCTATTCTCTCCTAACAGGGGCACCAGCCCGGGGTAAAAGGTAGGCAATTTAAATCACTTGGGGGTGCCTAACATTTTGGCACCCCCAAGTGACTTTGCCTAATTTAAACATTAAATAAACCCAGTAGGACTGTTTTACCTCCAATAAGATATCTTAGTTGCCATCAACTTCAAAATACTGTTTTGTTATTACAGAGAAAAAGGAAATCATTTATTTTATTACAAATAAAGGGCTTTCCTGTTATATGATATATTCAATAAGGATTAATTATGTCTTAGTTAAGATTAAGTACAAGGTACTGTTTTATTATTACAAAGAAAAATAAAATCATTTTTACAAATGTGAGTTTATTTGATCAAATTGGAGTTTATGGAAGATGGCCTTCTTGTAATTCGGAGCTTTATGGATAAGGGGTTTCAGGATAACAGATCCCATACCTGTACCTTTATAGTGTTTGAGTGATCACATTTCTGTTAGAAATAGAGCACTTGCTGTGAAGCCACACACACAACACTCACACAGTTTTGTCGCGGTCTATTGGTTATAGCGCTGCTTACTATTTATCTCTCACTATATATATATCTATATAATGTTAGTGTGATTTCATATATGAACAAATGAACTGAGAACTTTATAGGCCTATATTTTTCCGTATTACCTATAAAATGTTGTATACGAGAATTGCCTGATATTAATAGCTAACATTAAACCCTTGATAGATTTTCAGTAAGTAAATCTGCAACTCATTTAATCTTATTAATCTCAACATAGACTTGTTTCTCTGGAATATTATAAGTCTTTATGTAGCAACCATTTTCGGTCAAGAATTAGGTTTCGCCTAATGGATCAATTCTTTTCTTATTAAAGTGAGTCTGACCAGTGGCAAGTAATTCATTCAGCATTGATCTTTGTCTCACCCTGAAGTAGCTTGCGTTCTCTTATATTCATGAAAAATAAGGTGCTAAAAAGAAAACAATGCCAACATAATACAAATGGGGAATTCTGCTGCATTTTACATTGTTTGGCATACTTTATTCTTCGGTTGTTTTATTTCATCTTGTGCACTTTAACGATAAGAAGATTTAAAAAAATTAAATGAGGTCTAGTCCTCTATAAATTAATTTAACAGTGCAGGAACAAGTGAAACCGATTGTACTGATCACATTCTATTAAGGCAGAAAAAGAAAGGCGCAACTTAATTAAAAGTAAAATATAAATGAAGTAAAAATACTTTTGCTTTGTGGATGCCATGCACATTTATAGAGGAAAATATTCCAAGTTTACTCCCCTCCTGGTATTCTGTCAGGTAGTGATGAGTGACTTTTTTCGCCAGAGATGGATTCGCAGCGAATTTCCGCATTTCACTATTGGCAAAACTTCAGCAAAAAATTTCCGCAGAAATATTTGATGTGTGTGAAAAAGAGTTGTGGACGGGTCAACTTGGGCGCAAATTTTTTTGGTCACTTTGTAAATTTTTCGGCGAGCGAAATAGGACAGATTCTATCATCACTCCTGTCAGGTCTGTGTATAAAGCAGCAGCCATTTTGCAGCTTCACATATTTTGGCATCTTTAAAAAGAAGAAATATTTTCCCAGTTTAATCATTGATAAATCTGCCCCTTAGTTTCTAATAGTAGTAGAGCATCTCTTTTCTTAAAATAGCTGCACCATTAAAATGCTGAATACTATGCTTTTTGGGAGGAAACATTCACATAGGAATGCATATTTGTGAGAAAACCATGATTACAGATGTTTGTTTTGATCCTTGCGCTTTAGTATTAACTATTTTCTTTTCTGCTACCTGTTCTAACCCCGGCATGTTTACAGTATTGGCTCGCTGGCCTCTATAAATTCTGCCTTACTCTGATATCTCTGTTTTCCTGCCTAACACCAGCCTGTTTCTAAAAGTGGCCAAACATTATAAGATCCGTTCGTTTTGCAAGGTTGCCAAAGAGGATCTTTCCACTGATATGCTGACCTAAGATGGGTGATATTATCTGATGGTTTGGCCCTAGAGCCAAATGATAGAATTACAATAAAGGAAATTCAAGCTGTTGTAGCAAGAACCACATTAATGCATTAATGAGTCAATGCAGTCTTTGATACAACGGGAAAATCAAGCCTGACAATTTTCATTCAGATATGGATCTGGGGGGCCTGTTGGAGAGCCCCATACATGGGCAGATAATCTGCAGAATTGGTCTGATTCCCCTACTACACAATGGAGGTGGGACTTGACTTGACATGTGGTAAGGGAAGGGGGGTAAATTAAATAATGCTCCCAACCCCTGTAGGGTTGAAAGGGGATCCTATGGATCTCTACTTTCTTAGAAACTCCCTGAAATAGATGTCTAGCTGCTTTTTAAGGATGGCAAACTGAAAGATTATAGGGACCTCACATGTGGACTCCACATATGCACCTCCCATCGTATTTTGTGTCTTTGAATGACATGCAAGGTGGGGGCATTAAACCCTATTCATTAAAGGTACTTGCGTCAAAATGCGCTCCTTGAAGTTATTATAGTTGCGCTTTGTGCCACTTGAGCTACCACCACGTCCTGACCAGGCAGTAGCTCCAGGGCTCCTTCACATCCAGCATCAATAAGGACACAGCACACTTGCGCCTAAAGAATCTGACACCAGAAATGATACCAGATGTATTTTCTCTCAGTTACAAACAAAATGTGCATGCAGTTGCTGAAATTTTGGCCAGATGCACTCAATTGCAGTAGAAGCAGTGCAATTGCCCCCTTGCAACTGCAATGATGTTGGTATTCAGGAAGAAACACTGACCTGTAGAAACAAACATGGGGATTGCAGTGGAAATTGCACTTTGCTTGTGGATTTACATGTGCTCTCAAGGCTTCCTATAGGTCACCTAGCTTGGGGGATAGAGCTGATCCCAGAAAATCAGTTGGGCATCACTGACTTCACAGCTCCAAGAACATTTTCCTTAAGTTTCACTCCAAAATCCAATTTTTTTTGCCGAAGAAAAACTATTGTTATGAGCTCCATGTACCAATGAATAGAGTTACAGTCACCTGGCCCTTATTGCAGCACTGCTCAAATCTAGGGTATTTTACTTTATTCATTCATTTATTTAATCTGTCCCAATGCTCCAAACACCTTTTATCATTAGCGCCTCTCTCATTTCAAAAAAATCATTCCCATAATAATCAGGTTACAGGTGTCTGTCAACATAACTGTAAATGAAATCCCATTTTCTTTTAGAAAAATAAAGGAAATCAATAAGACTCAACATTCTAATTTAAATCTTGAGTCCGAAGTCATTTGGTGCAGAGGAGACTGACACTTTTTAGACTCTATAGAGTCTACAAAGGCAGATGTGCTCAAGTCTGTTGTCGCCAAAGTTTTTCCTTAATTGCACCTTTTAGATTGCCAATTTTGCACCACCGATATTGCCTCTAGAATTGTTATAAGTATTAGTATATAAGAAATCTTCTGTTTTTAGTCCAACTTAATGTGTAATGGCCTCTAACGCTAACATTTTAAACAAATCTAAAGAAAATGTAACCAACTTGTATGACATGCCCTGCTTAATCATGTTATGTTTTAATCAATTTATAAGGTATTATAATTTCATGAAAGGATTTAGATCGAAACCATTTCCCCATAGCCTGTGATTTATATCTATTTAAAGAGTCTACAGTTTTAGCTAAATGTATGTTCTGCCAGAAAGTATTATATTATGATATATGAAGTCATATTTTAGACAGTGTTATTTAAAAGTACTTTCATCACTAACAAAATTTGGCAAATGACCTAATGGCCTTCAGTGAGATATCGCCGACCATTTTATTCTGATCTTAAAAGATATATTTTAAGTAAAAAGGCTGCTCTAAGATATGGCAGTCGCATTAGTGCCCATATAATTGCATAAAAATGTCAAGAAATACTTAACTGTTTTGTAGGTCTAATTAATCAAAGTGCCCTCCTTTCTGCAAGCTCTCGAATAAATGTCTCTTATGTGCCTATTGATCTGTATTGTTCTATTGCAGTTTATTTTTTGGCTAAAATCTTTTGTGCTATGACCATTAATTAAAGACACAGTAGAAAATGCATTATGAAGAGTTTTAAACGCATTTCTGGCACCATGTGAATAAAAATAATAAAGGGCATTGGGATCTCTTATATAAAGGACAAGGTGACCAGGTGTAGTGTGTACCTGCTAACTGAAGGCACTAACTGGAACTTTTAGTCCAGACACAGCTGGAGAAGAGGAAACTTTTTGTTTAAAGGATGTGCAACCCACAAACATGACATGTTCTAGGACATAAGTTAAAGGGGAACTGCGGCTTCTGTGCCAAAATTTGTTAAAGAGCCCCACACAACACAGAAGCCCATAAAATACCTATCACTGTAAGCTTCTCCTCAGAAAGTATGGATAAATACATTTTTTTATATGTCGAAATCTGGCTGCAAAACAGTTCTTCTCTTTCTGCATCATTTGAAATCCTGGCAGGGGAGGAGGGACTAAAACATTAATTGTTAAATTTTAGCAATGTCAGAAACTAAATAGCCCACAATGCATTGCACTGTAATGTTCTTATCCTTATTGACATCACGTGTGCAGAGAATTGTGGGATTCAAAGGATGCAGGCTAAAGGCAGGCTGAGGACAGTCAAATACTCTTACATTTTTTTCCTCAAGGTCTCAAGGTAGTCAGCCAGATCAGCAGGAGAACAGGGGGCCAAGCTTAGGGAACTGTGCCAAACCATATTATTACATTAAAAATCACAAAAAGGCTGCATATTTTCAATTGCTGTATATTGCAGAGTTGCTTGAAGTTATGTTTACTTTTCAAAAAGCTTAAGTTGTGTGTTGGGTGGAGTTCCCTTTTAAGTAGAATAAGCGGTTATATGCTCCACTGAGAAGGAATGGTGGGGTGTTATATTCACAGCTGACATATGCCAAACTAGGGATCAGTGCAGGGACTGAAGGTGTATTCCCTTAGGAAACATCACTGGATACTCAGTGCTTTGGGGCTGATATCGGTGGTGAGATTAATATGTTGAGGTAAATTTCATATATCTCCAATGTATCTGAGTAAGCTGTGTGATATAATTGTGAGATATATTTAAGCAAAGTGTGCTAAGTAATTTATCTTTCCTATATTACTATTTAAGAGCCACTAGAGCTAAAGATTCCTTCTGAAAGTGTGTGTAAGAGCAATAGTTTAGCTTGAAGCCCCTTTATTCTGTGAGGGCCCATGTGAGATAGAGTTGCATGTAGCAGTAGCCACTCGAAGAGCAGCAGGAGTTAAAGTATCAATATGTCCATTGTGCCACAGAATCATATTATGTGTGTGTGTTTTTAGTAAAAACCCAGAGTCTCACAAATTATGATATTTGAAGCCTTGTAAGACATCAATTAATTTGATCTACTCTGCACAAATTAAAACTTGGCATTTTTCATACATAATACCAATTGGCAGTTTGCTTTGCATATATGCCAAAAGCTCTTAAAAAGAGGCAATAAAATACTCTTTTCACTACTGTACAAATGATTAATATCGCTAAAGTAATTAAATTCCATTAGGATAGGATTCCCACATTAAAAAGATACCGAAGCCACAGACTTGAATCTAATGGCAGAGAACGAAAGGCTGATGCTTTCCTAATCCTTACGCCAAAATAGAAACCCCCCTGGAAGTTAATATTAACTTAGGACATCTGCCTGTTGGGATCATTTTAGCTATTGATGCATTAGGCCATTAACAGAAAATTTGTAACTAGCATGTTTTGCAGGAATCCTTATAAGAACTCGCTAGCTTTGTTTTTTTTAAGCTAAAAAAACAGCAGTGTTGGCCCGCAATGATCATTTTCCTGCTTTGGCTTACACTTATAGAAATATTACTAATGGCATGGACTATGATGAGAAGATACAACATTTTGCCCCTGGCTTTCTTTCCCCAAGATCAGAGCCAAAGCTGTGTGGCTTCCTGCTGTTTTCTAGCTTTAGATCCTTAAAGACTAGCATTATTGTAGCTGATGAACAGTTTGTCCCTATTCAAATGGTTTCTGTAATGACCCACATGGGAGGTAATGGTTAGGCGGTGCTAACAATGTGACCAGGTGCTGCAACATAAGCATTTCATTAAATATTGAAAGAATGATTTTCTGTTATAGTCGCGGGGAAAAAAAAAGAAAATTTGGTTCCTATCCAAATATGTGACCATTTTGTTCTTTCATCCTCATGTAATCACATTATTTTTTTGTCTGACCTTTCTGTTGCTAATTATCTTTTCGTTCAGAGGAATTATACACAATATTGTCTAAACTAAACCTGTGCATTATTTCACGTTTCATGTTGTTCATTCATTCTTAATGTACAGTATAAATAATGAATCGAGGGAATCATTTTTTTTCTGTGAATATGTATTAAGTATGCCATTTAAAACAGCCCTTGGATGACTCCAGTTAGATTTGAGCTTTCTTGGTAGCTAAATGAAAAACATATAAACCTTATTCTGCTTTTGTACAAATGAACATCAATATGACCCAACGAGCCTGACAAACACTATCCTGCAGAGGCTAAGGCAGGTGTAAGATTGTAGTATATTGAAGTTGTGTGACTATTTAAATTAGATAAGGGACCAATCTGCTACACCATTACTTAGGTTCTCTCTAGTTACTTAGGTTCTCTCTAGTTAATTTGTCTTTTACATGCAGTTATTAGGTTTCTGCCCCTCCCTTCACAGAAACTATCCATAACGACATTCCACAGTGTGAGATGTCCCTTGCTTTTCAAAGGGAGTCAAGAGTATATTGTAATTAATGTAATATTTCCAATATTCTGATAGAAATGCAATTTTATACCAAGGATAATATCTCACTATTTGATTCTTCTCATTATGGCATACCAACCTTATGGTTTTTTTTCCTGTTTATGATCAAAATAGAGGGCCAGTTTTTAGTGGAACACAGGGAGATGGCAGGAAGAAGTCCAATGTGGCGATTTATTACTTATTTTCAATTAAAATGATTGCAATTTGTGGCTGTTCAAGCAAATAACTGATTTGCAAGATAATAAGGCCTGTGAACTAAGATGCTTGCCAAATCCCTTTTAATACTGGAAACGCACATGGGGCTGATGATATGATGATTATATCCTATAAAATTGTGACTTTATAACCACATATCCCAAGTACAATTTATCGATGGGTACGCACTCCAGACAACTGCACTACGTGTTGAAAGACAAGAAACGCGTCAGGATTATTGTGAATAAAGCTATTTCTTAACCACCTTCACTTGTGTCTAGAGTGTGTATCCATAGAGAAATTGTGCTTTGACTGCTGGGTGTCCCTTTGCTACAGGTCTGGGGCACTGCACCCGGACCACCGAATCAGTGGGGGTGACCGGATTCACGTGATAATTTAATGAAGAAATAGTCATGGAAAAATTTTCCCTGAGTGAAGGGTCTGGGGAAAGGCATCTGGACCAACTCTGTGAAGGAGTGAGCAAATGCAAATTGAGACTGGCTGTTTTAAAGGCACATGTGCCTTCTTGAGCAGGGGGACCTTGCGAGCCCTGCAGGATTTTAATCCATTGCGGTGTAGTGTGTTTCCAATGGTTTTCTTGGTGACTGTGGTCCCTGCTAATTTGAGGTCATTAACTAACTCCTCCCGTGTAGTTCTAGGATGCTTTTTCACCTTTCTCAGAATCATTGACACCCCACGAGGTAAGATCTTGCGTGGAGCCCCAGAGCGAGGTCGATTGGTCATTTTGTGCTCCTTTCATTTTCGAACAATCGCACCAACAGTTGTCACCTTCTCTCCCAGCTTCTTGTTAATGGTTTTGTAGCCCATTCCAGCCTTGTGCAGGTCTACAATTTTGTCTCTGACATCCTTGGACAGCTGGATCTTTTCAAAAATGTTGAGAAATGCAGCAACAAAAGTAGTTTACATTGCCTATGATTAAGTACCTCATGGTACGAAACGCGTAAGGCTTCTTGTTTTTACATATGGATCTAATAAAATTTATACTTTTTTAATGTAAACTACTTTTGTTGCTGCATTTCTCAACATTTTTGAAAAGATCCGGAGTGCCTGCCTTTTCTATTTTTGATTTTCCCATGATGGCTCCCTATGCTGAAAGGTCTGGGGCATGAGCACCTGGACCCACCGTAACTGTGGGTAAGAGATATTTATACATCCAACCCTGTGTGATTATTCCTTTATTTGTTTTTGATTCATATCCTTGGACAGCTCTTTGGTCTTTCCCATGTTGGAGAGTTTGGAGTCTGCTTGATTGATTGATTCTGTGGACAGGTGTCTTTTATACAGGTGACTAGTTAAGACAGGTGTCCTTAATGAGGTTGACTAATTGAGTAAGTGTCTAACCACTCTGTGGGAGCCAGAACTCTTAATGGTTGGTAGGGGTTCAAAAAGTATTTCACTCAATGAAATGCAAATCAGTTGCTATCTTTTATTTAAAGTTATTTTTTCGATTTTCCTTTTGATGTGCTATCTGCCACTGTTAAAATAAACCTACCATTGAAATGATACTGTTCTGAGACTTTTCATTTCTTTGTCATTGGACAAACTTACAAAATCAGTGAGGGGTCAAATAATTATTTCCTCCACTGTACTCTTTTATACAGGTATAGGTTATATTTTCCTGAATGCTTGTGATCTGGAGATTTACGTAATTTGGGTCACTATAGTTTAAAAACATTTAAACATTAAATAAACCCAACAGGATTGTTTTGCCACCATTATAGATTTGTGCAGCTTACTTACCATCAAGTACAAAGCACTGTTTTATTGTTTCCTGATAATGGGTTCCAGATAGCAAATCCCATAACGTATTTGACATTGGAGGGGCCCAGGAATCTGTTTCAGGCTATTTATTTTGGCCACTTGGCCAAAGATAGGGATATAGGTCCACTACAGATCCTAGAAGCTAAAACTATTAGGGCTCTGGCACACGGGGAGGTTAGTTGCCCGCGACAAATCTCCCTGTTCGCGGGCGGCTTATCTCCCAGAATTGCCATCCCACCGGCGAGTTGCCTCGTGAGGCATTTTCGGCGATTTGCCGAAATCGCCTGCGCAGCATGTGCCATCCCACCGGCGACTTACATTTTTGCCGGTGGGATGGTAGTTCGGGGAGATTAGTCGCCCGTGACAAGCGAGATTTGTCGCGGGGTGTGCCAGAGCCCTTACCCTGCCCTCATCCCTCCTTGCTGTGTTGAGGAAGAGGAGTCAGATCTATAATCAAGGTAAAATCAGAGCCCATTAGTTAAAACTTTATTTTTGTAGTATGTAAATATAGAACTCCACAGGGACTGTTGGCTAATGCCAAACTGGGCTTATCCTTGGCCTGTGGAAAATGCAGACCAAGAATCAGCTCCTCCTTGCCCGGGTGCAAGCACGCGAGTAGGGTATGAATTTCTGTCACACCACATGTGACACCTACGTAAGTACTCTTTATTTTTCATTTATTTATTTTTATTTAAAAAAAAAAAAGCTGCAAAAGAAAACAAAGGATTTCTTGTCTTCTTTTGTGTATACATGTACTTTGGTATCTCTCCTCAGCTCTCTCCCTTCTCCTGCTCCCCCCTCCCATAGAAATTCATTCCCCCTACCATCAGAATGTGTGACCTATGCTACCAAAAGCTAGAGCTGCAGCAGGAAGCTACAGAGACCAAGCTAAAATGGCAGCTGCTATCTTAAACAAAGGAAAGGAGCTAGAGCTGTTTGTTAAAGCTTTCTGCAGAATAAATATAGTGTTCTAGGTGTCACTAATGTGGCTTATCTATTGGCAGTAAAATGCCTAAATTACTTTCCTTTTCCTTTAAAGCAAACAATTCTAATTTTTAAAAAATAATTTACTTTTTCTTAATAATAAAACGTACCTTAGGATGCATGAATCCATATAGGTTTATTTAATGATTTATTTTTTTTTGGAAACTTAGTGCCAGATCTATGATTTCTCAAGCCTTTGGCCTTGAAACCTAGTGTGAGTAAGCCTTAAGGCTCAAGCAATCATAAATCTGGCCTTAAAATATATAGAGCCGAATTACAGAGAATAACAAGATCCCTTATGTGGAAAATCCCAAGTTCCGAGCATTTCAAATAACATCAAATTCCCACAGATTTCCATTCACTTTAAATGGGATGGGGGGGTTGGAATCTTGGAGCTGCTCACATTGAGCTCCAAAATGCTCAGAATTGCTAGGAGAGAGTGCTTATCCCTTTCTGTGCATTGGATTGTTTGTTCCTGCAGGCTCGGGTGTTGCAATAAATAATCTAACCCAGCGATGCATAATAATAATCTATGGTCCTGCTCAATGTCAGAGAGTAGAATACTGTAAAATAGAAAACATCCACTTCAAATAAAATATGAGACATGGAAAAACTCAAAGGTTATAAGCCAAAAAGTAAATTAAATATGCATTGCGAGAAGATTATTTTAATAAAGTTGCGTACAATAGAAAGTCATTTTTATTATCAATATAAATGAGTGCAGTAGATTTGCCAATATTAGTGCCATTCTGCTACCAAACTCTATTACATAGGTACAGGGAGAATTATTTCTTCAAATATTCCAGCTTATGAATTTACCAGATGCACATTCCATTTATATGTCCAATACATCCAATATGTTTTGATTTTTTATTTGTTGTTCAATTTTGTTATTGTGACAGGTCACAAGGGAACATTTAAAGATGGAGGAGTGGCCCCAAATTCCCTGTCTAATTTAAACAAAATTAGGGTAAATCTTTCAGCCCTAGGTAATGTATTAGCCTAGATAAAATTATTTATTTCTCTTATGTATCTTCTGGGACTCATTACACTTGGGAAGGAAATGTAAAAACAAAAGGGGGGTAATTAGTAGTTTTCTTTAATGAAATGTTTCTGTCTTTTCTGTACTATCAGAACTCCAGGTTTAGTATTATCATGTCATAATCTACATCATTCATTTACACTGTTTATTTTATTATTAATTCTGCAAATATATCAACTATAATTTGCAATATTAACCACTTGATTTGGTTCTTTCTAACTGTAACATATAAGAAAGAACCTTATAGGTATAGGATCTGTTATGCAGAATGCTTGGGACCTGGGGTTTTCCAGGTAAGGGATCTTTCTGTAATTTGGATCACCACACCTTAAGTCTGCTTAAAAACAAGTAAACATTATATAAACCCAGGAGGATTATTTGCCACAAATATGGATTCATGCGGCTTAGTTGTGATCAAGAACAAGGTATTTTCTTTTATTACAGATAAAGGGGAAATTGTTTTTAAAACATTTAATTACTCAAAATGGGGTCTGTGGGAGATGTGCTTCCTGTAATTCAGAGCATTCTGCATAATAGGTTTCTGCATAAGGTAACCCGTATCTGTACATGGAATTATTGAATGGACTAGGCTTTTATAACCTGCACCTGTGAGGCAGTCTGATAAAGAATTTAATAGGCTAAATCATATACTTAAAATATATCTAATTATATATATATGCTTATTTTGCTAAAATGCTTTCAGAATGGTGGGGGAAAAAACAAGTATGCATTTTATATGTACTGGTATCTCATATACTTTTGTGTAATGAGCAAGGACATAAAATATCAACTATATAATCTTTATTACGTTTGGATTTAAATTCCTATCAATGATGGACATTTCAAAGCTCTATATAGATAATTATTCTATTTGTCTGCACTGGGGATTTATACTGTTGTGATAATCAAAAGCAAGATTTAAGTTTGATGGTAGAACAGTCTAAGCTATCATGATCGATTATCAAAAGCAAGATGTAAGTTTGATGGGAGAATAGTCCAAGCTATTATGTAAGAGCCTTTTCCTGAGACAGTGTATTTTCTGTGCTCAACAGGCATTTTTCATTTCTTTGCAGCCATGTTTTGGATACAGCAGTTCTAATTTTTAAGAGTAGCCTTAATAACATTGGTGTTGCAAAGATGGAAGATTGGTATTGCTTGACTCCATTCATAGATCTCCTACTGCTTAACAAATTCTCATACTGTGCTCTTTTATTTAATCAAGTACTCATAGAAATTGTTACTTTGAGGTAACTACATTTAATTCAGAAAGATATTGAGCAAATGCTGGGTATTTTTTAGTCCCTACAGGACAATCCATCTCACCTTTGCATTTTACATTTCTCCTTATCCCAGTGACAGTTAGTCCCATAATAAAACAAGTTTTAAAAAGCCTTATAGTGCCTAAAAACTACATGGAGGAATTAAAAGGACATATTTGCAACAGTTTCCAAACTGCATTGGAGACATTGATGGGCATTGTTGAGCTTCTTCAGTCTGGGTCCATATTCTGTCATTTTAAAACATAGTTTTCTATAGGGCTCCAGGCAATAGTAGTTACTTATTACAACTGTTCTGCTATTGATGTTGGAACCAATGGGGATACTGCCAATTCTACATTTAAAAAAAGACAACTTATCTTTATGGAAAAAATTATTACCAAGTTGTTTTGGTAAAGTCTTGCCAAGTTTTAGGGGGCATTTAGAAACAATCCCCCCACAAAAAACCCAAAAAGAAATAAATTGCAGAAAATTAGAATGAGCTCAGGAAGTCACGGCAAATGTTCTGCCTAACCCGGAGTATTGATAGATAATAAATGGAGGATTATCTATTCACCCATGCAGATGTGGGTGTTGTTTAAATACATGTTCTATGCTCCATAACTTTTTAAGCCAAATCAGGGACCAGGTTTTTTAAAATTAACTACAGGGAACTTGATGAACTTTGCCATTAACAGTCAGACAGAAATTTGTAATGTAGTTCAAATTAGAAATATGTTTGCTGATTACTTCCATGGTCAGACCCATTGCTTATACCAGGGAAAAGACTTGGAGAGCAACACAAGCATAATAAATGTTCATGGAGATGCCAAATAAGGGCTAAGATTGGCTATTAGGTAGCCTCTATGCACACTATCAGCTTACAGGAGGCTTTATTTGGTGTGGAGTAAATCTTGTTTTTAATTAACCAAAACTTGCCACAAAGTCACAAATTTAAAAATAACTACCTGTTTTGGGGGCACTGAGAGCAACAGCCAAGGGGTTGGTGAGCAACATGTTGCCCCCGAGCCACTGGTTGGGGATCACTGCCTTATACTGTGTAAACTCAATGTTGCTGTTGTTGGATATCAACATTTGTTAAAAGTCATAGTAAATGCATTATTTTGTTATATTAGGAGGACTTCTCATTGTCTGTGCAACAAACAAACATTTTTCAACATTTTTTGTTTGGGGTTTGGCATTTGTATATAAACAATATACAGTAGCATGATATAGCAGCCATGACTGTAGGCAACAGAGTTCTTACAAAAAATGGTTTTGAATGAGTTGCCCTGGAATTCTCAAGAATTTTTCTAAAAGAGATATGAAATGTACATTATAATAAAACCAAATATGTACAGGTAGAGAATCACATATAATGTCTTTTGTGGAAGATATTCTGCATGATTTCTATTGCCAAGTTGCCATATAAAAACCTACATTACTGCTGCACTGTTGGCAACAGAAGCCTTTTCACAAAACACATTTTCCAAATTATTTAGGATAGCACTTTGCTACTCTATAGAATTATTTTGGTAGGCAGGCACCTTTCAGTTGATTCACAGTATATGCTTATAGATGCCTCTGACTGGACAACAAAAAGAGAGAAATAAGCAGTGTCAAGTCACTTGAAAAAGGGTGATAAACGAGAAACTTAGTTCAGCGATAGCCAAATAAAGTCTTGGAAAAAGCCGTTTTGCTTATGTAGCTCTGCATCCTACTAGAGATTAAGTTGTAGATAATCCACCTCATTTAACATTAAACTTTTGATTTTAAGTACTAATGAGCGAATCTGTCCTATTTCGCTTCACTGAAATATTTGTGAATCTTGCAAAAGATTCGTAAAACGGTGAAAAGTTTGTGAAATGGCAAAAATGTTGCGCATCAAAAAAAAATCCACCAATGGCGACATGTGGAAATTCACTACATAATCCATGCCTTCCAAATTATTTCGTCCATCACTAATTTTTAGTGGTATAATGCAATTTAAAATCGTGGTCATATGAACCAGTGCCTTCACTGAGATCTTCAGTGTTGCTTGAAGTCCTAAGAAAATAAAAAGTATTCAACATTGCCCTTGAAAACATATATAGTAAAGTGCTTACCAATATAAAAATAAGGAACAAACTCTCTGTATTCAGTATTTTTAGTTTTAATATAATAATGAGGTATTTAGCTGCTGAGGGGTGTGACATTTTCATCACACATCATCCTGTAAGATCTCCATATTGTCTGGACCTTTTCATCTATGGAAAAGGAATATAAGAGAATATGCTAAAATTTACTCATTTATGAATTCTGGGCTAGTAACCCTCAGCAACCAATCACTGATTAGCTTCTTTTTAGCCAGATGCAGGTTGAACAATGAAAACAAAAATGGCATTATTTGCCATAGGGTACTGCCTAGGTGCACATTTGCCCAGTGTTGATATATGAACCTTACTATAGTGACTCACAGGTAGGCTTTAGCAAGCCATTCATTTCTACATTATGTCACGGGGTCTGTAATACCTTGGCTGTAACTAGGGTTCATCCTGCCATCAGACTGAACATTGCCTCTGCATCAGTCAGCACCTTATTGGCTGTTTGTTTTACTTTTTCAGAGATACATCTTAACAGACAAACCTTAATACTCTGTTTCATGCATACTTTGATCGTGTGTGTTTATTAAAATCTTGTGCATACAACTAAACATATAAAGGTAATGTCATTTAAAGCACTTGCGTATATGCACATATGTGCTTCATTTCGAAACCACATTTTATATTTTTAACACCTACTGCCAACAATCTGTTTCCAGCTTATTTATCCATGTAGATAAACTTGTATTCCTTTATTATCCTGATTTCACCCATTTTAAACCTTACAAAAAACTTAAATTGTTAATTTAAATCAAAGGAACCATCTGATGTTTTCCGTTTATGTGTCCATCTGGTTTCTAACTAAAGTATTATTATCTAAAGTCTGCCATCCACATCATGGATTTGTTTTCCTGAAATCTAATGTTACACATATTAGCATTGCTCTATATGTCAATATTAGATGCTAGATATGAGATTAGAATAATTATTCACCTATATATATATATATACTGTATATATATATATATATATATATATATAAAATCCTTGGGGTGTGAGGAGCTTGCCTATAAGATACTGTTACAAGAGGTCTCTTTTTGATGGAGCTCCTTTCCTATCAGACTTCTTTTAATAACAGTTCTACAGTTCTACATTCAAAAAACATATACAGTAACATATTAGGGCTGATTCACTAGTGCGATAAAACGAGCGATATTTATAGCATGTGTTAAAAAATTTATCGCTTCTTATTTTTTGCAACTTAAAGCATGATTCACTAAAAGGATACTTGCGTTAACTTAGACGCGAAGCTGTTTGCGTTATTTAAGTTGCGAAGACTATTTTTGTGCAGTATTTGAAGCAATGCGTGCTAATTAACGCAGCGCGCACAAATTGTCACGCCATATTAGCCATACACGCCATTACTTTCTGAAAACTACTGTTCTGAAAATGACAATTTCCCTGAAAACTGGTGACTGCATCACTCTAGGGCCACCTGTAAGGCCCAGCAGCAGCGCGGCCGCCCACCTGGCCACAAGGGGGCGCGACTTGACGCCGGCGTGCGTTGTGACGCCGGAGCGCTTTGACGCCAGTGTGCGTCCTGGCACATGCACCTTGAGCTGTAAAAGACGCCAGGGGCCT
Organism: Xenopus tropicalis; assembly: GCF_000004195.4. NCBI lineage: Eukaryota > Metazoa > Chordata > Amphibia > Anura > Pipidae > Xenopus > Xenopus tropicalis. The sequence continues at coordinate 34,769,329 of NC_030681.2, read as the reverse complement.
AGGATCACTGCGAAGTGATCATTTTCCTCTTGGAAGACACTAAGGGGCTGATTTACTAAGACACGATTTTGAATCCGAATTGGAAAAATTCCGATTGGAAACGAACATTTTGCGACTTTTTCGTATTTTTTGCGATTTTTTCGGCGTCTTTACGATTTTTGCGAAAAAACGCGAGTTTTTCGTAGCCATTACGAAAGTTGCGCAAAGTCGCGAGTTTTTCGTAGCGTTAAAACTTGCGCGAAACGTTGCGCCTTTTAAGTTTTAACGCTACGAAAAAGGCGCGACTTTGCGCGCAAGTTTTAACGCTACGAAAAACTCGCGACTTTGCGCAACTTTCTTAATGGCTACGAAAAACTCGCGTTTTTTCGCAAAAATCGTAAAGACGCCGAAAAAATCGCAAAAAATACGAAAAAGTCGCAAAATTCCGATCATTACGAAAAAAACGCAATCGGACGCATTCGGCCCGTTCGTGGGTTAGTAAATGTGCCCCTAAGCGTTATTATCCTTCTGAAAGACTTGTTTTTGATCCGGCCTGCCCCTCGACTACAAATCCTGCTGCCTGTACCAACCTCTCGCCTGCCTGACTATCGGATTGCCTCTCGACTCTGCTCAGACGCCTGGTTCGGCACTCCTGCCACTCCTCCACTTGGTTCCAGTCCATCTCCAGCGGCTGTGCTCCTTAGTGGGAGTTGTAGGAGAGGTCCTTCCTCTACGAGTTCTTCCAACAACACTTCTCCCTTAATCCTGACACCAACACATACTTGAATAAATCACACTGCAAAGTCCATATTGTGTTGCCAAAAACTCATGAACTGTACTTTTCTATAATTACCGCATGCCCCAAGTAGGTGTTAATTTTCGCATAGACTAATGCGATATTTAGCGCGATTAACACTTCATATTTATTTGTGAATCATGCGTTAATTCTATTTCTATTCGCTAATTAACGCATTTGGTAGCACGCTATTTAACGGACGCAATATGCGACTTAACGCGTGTGATAATACTTTAGCAAATCGTGTGTTTTTTCTCGTCAATTTTAACACAAAAAAGCAAACGTTTATCGACCTTTAGTGAATCAACTGTATTATGTTTTAGTAACTGACTTCTTAAACGCATGCCCCTTTAGTTCTTATTCTAAAAGCACCATTGCCTGGCTCCAGTCTGCACTTAGCACTGGATTGGAATTCCGGTGCTAAACGCAGAGCACAGCATCATAGAGTCTAACTCATGGGTCTAAATGAAGTGTAAGTTGGCATCAGCTATGTTCTTCCCCAGGCACAGGCAATTCTGTATTCATGGGGAAGATGCAAATCTATGTACTGCCTTTTAAGATTAGAGACCCACAGCAATATTTCTTTCACAATGCAAAACTAGGAGCGAAGTCCAAAAAAAACTTGTTGTTGTTCCCATTTTTTGCACTTCGCACTCTGCAATCTACCCTTAACGCAATAAATGTACTTTTTCTCATTTAGCTATGCATCTGCCTTTTATTCCAAAATCAATTTTTCACAGATTGAGAACCAAATTTGTTTTTTTGGGGTACAATCTGTGTTCCAACATAGCAGAAACAGGTTATTCACCTATTCAGCTATTTCCATTTGTGGTGACTTGTTCTCTTTCTGCCCAGTCTGGAAAACAAAATACGGCTGGCTAATTGTCAATTTATCCTGTGTTAGAAGTGTTTGGAAGGCTTATTCCATGAAATGCCCATCATTTGTGGTTTCTAGTATGCATTTCCAAAATCAGAATATGAAAAATTGAAATAAAATATATTGGAAAAATGGTTATTTGCTGCAAATATCATCAGTTATAATTGATATTGTGTCACCTGATTCCTTGTAGTCTAAGTAATGATGTGCCACATAGTTTAAAATACGGAGCTATTTGATGCCACTTCAAATGTCCATTGTATAAAACACTCAATTTGTGGTGTTATCCCTTTATATGGCCATGGACTCCTAAAATATGTCTAAGAATGTAAACTTTCACCGATGGATAGCCATTTAATTGCAAATTTTTTTTGGAATGTGTTTATTGACTTGTGTGGGAAAAAAGTGGCCATTTACTCCAATGCATTTAAAAAAAATAAAACAAAGTGAAAAAATGGCCTTTGACTTCAATGCATTTCAAAGCTACATAAACATCAGTGCAAAGTTGCACTTCTTTTTACTTTTTTAACTTTTTTCATTGATTTTTACTCAAGAATTTCTACTTGTCCTGACCTGGTCTGTTGGCTTTAATAACTTACACCAGGTCCCAGGTGGCGTGGATTCTGACTGTTGAATCCAGAAATTAGGGGGACAGTATAAATCAGGAGTAAAGAGAACAACACAGCTTTATACACACTACATAAATTCAAAATAGCCACTCCTGAAGCATTCCAAAGAGTTTTTCACAGTTATTGACACTTTCATATCAGGAAAAAAATACAGAGCAGTCATAGATCTGGCTCTAAGTACTGAAATAATGAAGGGAATGTTCATTTATCTGATGTAATTTACTATTAATTAAAATGTAAAAAGAATATTATCGGAAAACTAGAGTATTTGCCTGAAGCACAAACCTAAACCTGAAGAATAATTTGAGATTATTGTAAATTTGATATATGAAAAGCAGTAGTAAATTAGCCAATTTATTACACAGCAGTAGAACATTCTTAGTAATATTTTTGGCAGATTCTTAATATGAACAATCTGCCAGTTATCTCAAGTAAAGTTTTAACAATGCTCATTGACTAACATCAGGTAACCGCTTTGCTGCTGCAGTAGAATGCAATATTTTCACTTACACCCATCCCACTGCCCATTATGGCTCTTCCCCACATATGTAATAAAAGACACTAAGGGGGAGATTTATCAATCCACGAACGGTCCGATCGTTCGTTCGTTCGTTCGTTCGTTCGTTCGTTCGATCGGACCGTTCATGTTTTCTGCAACTTTTTCGTACCTTGTGTATTTTTGCCGATTTTTTCATTATTTAACGCAACTTTTTCGTACTGTGCGTTAAAGAAAACATGACAAAATCGTATTGTCGCAACGAGTACGAAAGTTTCGGATTCATTCAAGCTTTGGTATCGTGACTTTCCTTGGGCCAGGTTGGAGCTGCAGAGTGCCATTGAGCCCTATGGGAGACTTTCCTTGGGCCGGGTTGGAGCTGCAGAGTGCCATTGAGCCCTATGGGAGACTTTCCTTGGGCCGGGTTGGAGCTGCAGAGTGCCATTGAGCCCTATGGGAGACTTTCCTTGGGCTGGGTTGGAGCTGCAGAGTGCCATTGAGCCCTATGGGAGACTTTCCTTGGGCCAGGTTGGAGCTGCAGAGTGCCATTAAGCCCTATGGGAGACTTTCCTTGGGCCAGGTTGGAGCTGCAGAGTGCCATTGAGCCCTATGGGAGACTTTCCTTGGGCCAGGTTGGAGCTGCAGAGTGCCATTAAGCCCTATGGGAGACTTTTCTTGGGCCAGGTTGGAGCTGCAGAGTGCCATTGAGTCCTATGGGAGACTTTCCTTGGGCCGGGTTGGAGCTGCAGAGTGCCATTGAGCCCTATGGGAGGCTTTCCTTGGGCAGGGTTGGAGCTGCAGAGTGCCATTGAGCCCTATGGGAGGCTTTCCTTGGGCCAGGTTGGAGCTGCAGAGTGCCATTGAGCCCTATGGGAGACTTTCCTTGGGTCAGGTTGGAGCTGCAGAGTGCCATTGAGCCCTATGGGAGACTTTCCTTGGGCCAGGTTGGAGCTGCAGAGTGCCATTGAGCCCTATGGGAGACTTTCCTTGGGCCAGGTTGGAGCTGCAGAGTGCCATTGAGCCCTATGGGAGACTTTCCTTGGGTCAGGTTGGAGCTGCAGAGTGCCATTGAGCCCTATGGGAGACTTTCCTTGGGCCAGGTTGGAGCTGCAGAGTGCCATTGAGCCCTATGGGAGACTTTCCTTGGGCCAGGTTGGAGCTGCAGAGTACCATTGAGCCCTATGGGAGACTTTCCTTGGGCCGGGTTGGAGCTGCAGAGTGCCATTAAGCCCTATGGGAGACTTTCCTTGGGCCAGGTTGGAGCTGCAGAGTGCCATTGAGTCCTATGGGAGACTTTCCTTGGGCCAGGTTGGAGCTGCAGAGTGCCATTGAGCCCTATGGGAGGCTTTCCTTGGGCCGGGTTGGAGCTGCAGAGTGCCATTGAGCCCTATGGGAGGCTTTCCTTGGGCCGGGTTGGAGCTGCAGAATGCCATTGAGCCCTATGGGAGGCTTTCCTTGGGCCAGGTTGGAGCTGCAGAGTGCCATTGAGCCCTATGGGAGACTTTCCTTGGGCCAGGTTGGAGCTGCAGAGTGCCATTGAGCCCTATGGGAGACTTTCCTTGGGCCGGGTTGGAGCTGCAGAGTGCCATTGAGCCCTATGGGAGGCTTTCCTTGGGCCGGGTTGGAGCTGCAGAATGCCATTGAGCCCTATGGGAGGCTTTCCTTGGGCCAGGTTGGAGCTGCAGAGTGCCATTGAGCCCTATGGGAGACTTTCCTTGGGCCAGGTTGGAGCTGCAGAGTGCCATTGAGCCCTATGGGAGACTTTCCTTGGGCCGGGTTGGAGCTGCAGAGTGCCATTGAGACCTATCAGAGGCTTTCCTTGGGCCGGGTTGGAGCTGCAGAGTGCCATTGAGCCCTATGGGAGACTTTCCTTGGGCCGGGTTGGAGCTGCAGAGTGCCATTGATTCCTATGGGAGACTTTCCTTGGGCCGGGTTGGAGCTGCAGAGTGCCATTGATTCCTATGGGAGGCTTCCAAAATCGTGCACAGAAGGATCAAATTCGGAAATTCGGTTTTCCTGCATTTTACGATCGTCCGGATACAAAAATGTAGTTACTTTCAGATCGCCAATACGATATTATTGTGAGTAATACGATTTTTTCGTAAGAATATTCGTGATATTTGCGATCATCAGAAATTATTGCATCCAACCGAATTGTTCCCATTCGGGATTCAAACTCGCATTTTAATGAATTGGCCCCTAAGATTGCCCAGGAGCAGTAACCCTTAGCTACCTATAAGATGTTCGTTTTGAAACAGGTGACCTGTAAATGCTACCTGCTGGCTGGCTGCTATGGGTGACTGCTCCTGGGCAAAGTAAGCACCTTTTATTCTTGTTGCTACAGAGCAGCAAGCAAATAGCACATTTTTTTCAATTATAGCATTCTGATTAGTTTTATTTATTAATTAAATATTGCACTTCGATATTTTGTATATATAAATCATCTAGGAGGCAGTGCAAGAAAGGCCAAAGATTTTGCTGATGACTAAAACAGATCAAGACACCCAATAGGATCCATGTACCACAGAATCCAGTAGGAGTGCAACTGCATTACCGTCAGTTACCTCAGGTATGTGACCTGTTATACACTTAGGGGTATATTTATCATGCTGTGTAAAAAGTGGAGTAAACATTAACAGTGATGTTGTCCAGGGCAACCAATCAGCAATTAGATTTCAGCAGTTAGAAACCAAAGCAAACATCTGATTGGCTGCTATGAGCAACATCACCAGTGATGTTTTACTCCACTTTTTGCACAGCATGATAAATATACCCCTAAGTTTGCCCTGGAGCAGTAACCCTTAGCTACCCATAAGATGCTTTTAAACAGCTGACCAGGCAAGCAAATAGCACATTTTTTTTTTCAGTTTTAGCATTCTGATTAGTTTTCGAAGCTCATGAAATATTGCACTTTGATATTTTGTATACAGTATACTGTATATATATATATATATATATATATATATATATATATATATATATATATATATATATATATATATATATATATATATATATATATATATATATATATATATATATATAAAGATGGAGTATATGGGAGATGGCCAATCCATAATTTGGAGATTTCTGGATAATGGGTTCCCATACCTGTACTTCGTTTTTCACATGCATATGTTTTTAATTATACTACTTATACATGTATAGGTCTATCAAGAAAATACCTACAATGGAATTTACATTTACACGTTATCACAACCTAACGTGAAAGCACTAAATAGTTAAAAAAACAAACAGCTTTAGCTTTGTTTTCTCTCAATTTCATGTTCATTTCTCTTGCTGAAGTCCTGTTATGTCCACCCTTAGCAGTCTGCTATTTCTCTAGGCTATGGAGGCAGTATTTGATAGTTCTGCAATTATGATAGCAATGCATCTCATTTTCATGCAGGCAATTTTTATTAGATGCATAAAATTTTAGATTGTTTTTGTATGAAAATGCACTTTCTAGATTACATCATAAATGTTGAAATATTTCTCAGAGTGATAGGAAGTCAGATTTGTATGAAAGCATTGTGTAATGGAATTTAAGGTGGCAGCAGCTATTTTGCATTCTCTTCTTTCTTTTGTTCATTCTCTGCTTTCCTTTGTTCTTTTAACTGTTGCTAAATAGGCATTTAGGTTTTTGCATGGTCACCTCATATACTGGGAATGCATGAAAAAAAGTATTGTTATTATTATTTTGGAATTTTAGGTGAGATGTAGGCATACTGTATGGGAAAATGTAATAACATCTGTTAAAGTAGACATGTTGGTTAAATTGGAAAAACGCTTATTTGTAGGCAATTGTGAATAATATATGGTGCTGGTTTCCCTTTGTGCTAAAAATTAATCCTCTCTGTAAAAATGGCCCCTTTATTAGAGCTCCCTATAGATCCTATCACTTCTCCGTCCAGTGGGAAATGAAGAGTGGGCGTGTCCTAACGGTCCCTGCCAGAAGCACAGTAGGAGGGGGAGAGCCAATCACAACCCTGCACTCACACAAGCAAAGACAGGCTTCAGTTCCCTATCAGGTCAGCCTAGCTGCTGATTGGTTCCTATCCTACAGTGCAATGTACGGTGGGCCGCCGGCTCCCCAGCTCATCTAGAGAATTCAGCCAGCAGGAAATGGAACAGATGGGCGGGCTAGTGGGGTTTTTGTGGAATTTCTCAATAAATCAGTCAGAAACACAACTTTTTTAAGCACAATCCTTCTATGTCTAGAGGAGTATAATTCACTGGTACATTCATAATTTTTATAGGATATGTCTCCTTTAATGGAAAAATATTCACAGCGTGAAAAAGTCCTTTGTGCAAAAATGTTTCCTTTGCTTGTATTTAATATAGCGTTTTTGTAAAGGGGTTGTTCACCGTTAAGATAACTTTTAATATGTTACAGAATGGCCAGTTCTAAGCAACTTTTCAATTAGTCTTCATTATTTATTACTTATAGTTTTTTTTTATTATTTTCCTTCTTCTTCTGCCTCTTTCTACCTGACCCCGGCAGCCAAAAAACGATTGCTCTTGGAGGCTACAATTTTATTGTTATTGTTACTTTTTATAACTTATTTTTCAACTTAGGTCCTCTCCTATTCATATACCAGTCTCTCATTCAAACCACTCGCTGGTTGCCAGGGTAACTTGGTTCCTAGCAATCAGATAACTGCTAAAACGCCAAACTGAATTTTTTCACCAGGCATGGATTTGCAGCGAATTTCTGCATTTCGATATTGGCAATTTTTTTTGTAAAACTTCAGTATTACATTGTAAGCAACAATAAGCATCCGATTTTACCGACTGCTTGCAATTTTTATTACATTTCCCCTTTCCACAAATGTCTAGTTACTTATTAAAAGATCAAAATTGAAAAAGCACAAAACTACTTCAAAAGTGAACTAAAAACCTAATCATTTTTTTGCGCTAACAAACAAAACCTCCCCTAAAACCTCTAACACCACACATAAAATAAACATTGTTAAAATTTGCCTCGACAAAATTATCCCAGCAGCTTTTAGATGGCGTACTTTTGTCTCTTTTGTGGTTTTTCCTTAATAAATCATAAATTGTTCAAGTTTTCATGTAATTAGTTTAATCCACAATTCGTTAAAACGAAAAAAAAAAAAAAAATTAGTAAATGGCCCCCTAAGAATTTTATATTTGTGTACCAGTGTGCAGTGTATGAAATACAACTTCTTAAAGGAAAATACACAACCTTTAAGAAGTCCTTAAAAAATTGCCTTATTCTCAATTAAAACGTGCATTATGATGACCATTTAATTATTAATATTACATTAAAAAATGCAATTCTTTTTACAATTTCTATATATTTTTATATAACACAGATATAAGGAAATGTGTAATAGTGGGAAGGTAATAGTGTATACTATGAATTTATAAGTAGATTTAAGGGGCAATATTTCTGCTGTCAGAAACACAAGAGCCTTTTCAGTGCTGGAATGATTAATTCAGTTTATTTAGAACTCATATTAATTAGAATTTAGCAGTATGGGGGGCTGACCCATAGGTTAAGAACCCCTGAGATATGATATTTAGAATAGAATTATTTTAGTACTTAAGTGGTGATAAACAGGCACCATATGCCATTCATGGCTCTTGGGATAAAAGATTTTACAAACTCCGGCCTTTTGGATGCTACCAACACAGTTGATGTAATTCTTTACTACCCTGACTCCATTGCTGACTACCAAACAAAACAAGTATAAAGGAAAAGGAAAGACATTTTGGCACTGTACTGCCAATCGATTAATCACATGTGCAAGACAGAATGCTATATTTATTCTGCAGAATGCTTTATCATACCTGAGTAAACAGCCAGAGAATCTCCATTTATTTGGTTAAGATAGCAGCTGCCATTTTAGCTTGGTCTGACTTCACTTCTAGGCAGTAGCCTGCAGGCAGGGACAGCTTTCAGCTCAGATTAGAGGTGGGAGGGGGGAAGAGCAGAAGGGAGAGGAAGAGGGCAGAGAGGGGAAAGAGAGAAAGCATAAGGGAGGGGGAGAGAGGAGCAAACGTAGCAGACTCGTGCCATGCCCTGAAGGATTTTTCTGAGAGAAGGAAGTCTGACACAGAAGATTATGTATACAGAATAAAAGGAAAGAAATGTGAGGACTCACTGTGTTTATGGCTTTATTTACATAGACCTTTCTGATAAAGGTTACTTAGTTTTTATCTTTCTCCAGAGAATAGCTTAGGTAAGAGAAACCATACTGGGCTACACATTTTTATTAAATGTGTTTTAAAGGGCATTCTTCATCTACTCCAGTATGTAAACTGGACAGAGGAAATCAGCTAGGAAAAACCTAAAGGCATAACACTTGTATTTATTTCTTTGTTTACCTGCCGATAGCAGACAGAAATAGTCAATATGCATTGTATAGTCCCTGTACATGCAAAATTGGTCTATGAATGAATACAAAAACATTAACCTTTTGTTATAAATAGCTGAATATAAAGTAAAATTTTAGAAGTGTATTTATCAATGGATGAAAGTTCACCAGTTGATAAACACGCCTCTAAAAACCCAATAGGAATGAATAGAGAGTGGGTAAATTCTCCTGTGGTAAACTTTAATTTAACACTCAATTTAACTGGTCAGAGGGGCTTTTTGGACTGAAATAAGGGGGAAGGAGGCAAAGTGCAGGCAACTTTAAAACACTCCAGCTTATGCTTGCCAAAGTTTTATTCTGGTGACTTTTTGCAGTTTTTATCTTTCTTCAATGATTACTTAGCAAGCCTAGTTGCTTTAGCTTTACCCACACCCGTCCCTTTAATGGTGGTCTTATGCCTTTAAAAAAATGGGTGTTGGTTAACGGGCAGTCTTATCCTTTACAAGCTGCAAGCGGGGGAGTATTAAGCCTGTAGAACCAAGCTGTGGTCCTGGCAATCTCTCTCTATAAAAGCTGAAGGCATGGGAGTAACTAAGCCCTCTGACTCAAACCAGCCCCCAGGTCAAGAATGGCAACAGTGCACGGGAGTGCCAGCCTTTGAAAAATATGACCAGAGGTAAATAGACAGGACCGCCATATGGGGTTTACCTTGACGTGGTATGGTGGCTTACCAATCTTATGATCATAATTTTGTAACTAAAAACCCCTGTTTTTGTAAACACATGCACTAGCATAGATAGTAATTTAATTATGAAACAGGGGACCAGGGAATGTGCATTGATCAATCCCCCTCTCTTTTTGTATGCTTGTAGTTAATTTGGCCAGATCAGTCACACTTCTATTGTATTTGTATACTCTATTTAGCCTTGGGGTGCTCCCACAATCCCTTTCTGTGTATCTATTGCTTTAGCTTTACTTATACTAGATATACCATGACCTGGATGAATAAAAATCTTCATAGTCATATTATCACAAGTTCCAATACCAAGCTCACAATACCCCCCTGTGCCTCAAAGAAGTGTAGCGGCCTGCAAACTTCAGCTCCCTGGTTTTAAACCAGACAGTTCCTTACACTGATGTTCTTAATACAATTACTTACACCTAAAAATTGAACAGTATAGTTGTTAAGCTTCTAGTCATATTATATCTTTATTGGCATGATTAGGTACAATGGAATAACATATGGTATGCTTAGGTCACCAGATGAGCTGATGTTTATTTGATTTGGCCACCTAAGTAGTGGCCCACTATTATTTGTCCTCTAGGTCAATAGATCACATACCCATGCAAGACCCATGCAGAAAGACTGGAAAAGGACTTCATCCATGGACTGATAGAGTCCTTCCAGATTTAATATTGGTCTTGGCGGCTGTTTTGGCCCCATACACAAATCAGGCTGCTTCATTTTATATTACTGTTTAACCAAAAGTAACATGCACTGCTTATGTTAGATTTTCTGATAATTACAAAATCACTGATATAAGCACAGCTGGGAATGCTGTTGAAAATGCGCAATTCTAAAATGTAGAGTTAGTGCTTATACTACTAAAATGACTAGATAGCTATGTACATTTGGGAGAGTAAGCCTAGACTTCAGTAACATCCAGGGCGCTACAGGCATCAGGCTACGGGAATCGAAAGAATTGAAAGCTGACTACAAATTTGCTGAAGCACTAAGTCTTTATTGACTGCGCATTAGCAAAGTATCAGTTCACCTTTTAGCACATTTTTATTTCCAGACAGGAAGGCAAATGGATTTTTCTTCTTGGCACCAGAAACAGGTTAAACTTGCTACTTGATATATCCAATTTATTTTCATTCTGTGCATATATGCATCTAAATAAATAGTTCAGATGAGTGTACAAGTCACCTAGCCTATTTTATTGAAAAAAAAGCCTTGGTGCTCCACCTATCAACACAAACACATCTAAAATATCCTCTTGTTGTTGGCTCATAGAGATATGTATTTCAGGGAATGCTCACACAAAATTACTGACCCACAGTGACCCACTCTGACACACTTTTATCAGATGCAAATGGAAAGTTTACCTGATCATTTGAAAACCAGAAGCACAGCTAATATAGGCAAGTTGTTGAGCTGCCACAGGTTTATTCAGTGAGTGCAGAACTTTTCACTCTGTTAACCTTAGCATATAATCACTTACACAGTGAGCCATTCCCCCACTAGAAACTGTAAACTACTGAAGCAGCCCAGGCTATTAGCTAGTCTTAATCAACAGTGAAGCAGCAAAACTTTTCCTTCATATTCACTGGGGGAAGGTCTAATCCCTTTAGGGACATACATTTCTGTGCACACAGGGAGAACAGTATTTTTAGTAAGTATAAAATGAATGCAAATTGATTAAGAGCCATATGTTACAGGACATGTAAACCTCCCACAAAAAAAAAAATGAAATCAGTGAACAGCCTCTTTGAAATCTTTAAATACCTACCACTCCTATTGTTTAAAGGTAAATAGTAAGGCTGCAGCCCCTTAATGACTTTGGATTCCTTCTCCTCCTGTAACTCACTTGCCCCCATTCCTTTAGGAATTGGCTTTGACTCTTGGCTAGCTGAGCATGCTCAGTTCTTCTCAACTTAGGTTACCAAACACATCATCCAGTCTAGCAGCCAATGAAGAGACGGCACTGCTGGTTTCCATAGAAACTCTGCTCTAGCTGTGGGCTGTTCTGGAGAAACATGTTTTTTTCTCCTAACCTCCTGTCCTGAGCTCAGCTTAATCATTACAGTGCTCAATCCAAGCAGAACATTTTGTCAAAGTAAGGTCTGCCTGTGTAAGTCTGCATGAACTTTACAGCCCACATGTGCTGTTTGAGGATGTTAATGTCACTAAGGATGTGTGAGAGGGAAAATGGGTGCCGGGTGAAAGATACTATTTGTTTTAGAAAAATGTAATGGAGCTGGGGAACGGATAGGATATATGCAGTACCAATAGTGCGGTTTGGGTGGGGGAAATGTGCCCAACTTATATACATGGTAGGGAAATGTAGGGTTTAAATGTCCTTTAAGATACACGAGGAATGGAATCATATCTAAATCAATATGATAAAAGAATGAATGGAATGTGATTACTTTAGGACTGCTTGGCCTGGTTCATACACATGTCTCAACCAACTAGAATAAGGAAAACTTTACCTTCAGAGCCAATGCATAGTTTATATCATATTAAATGGCGTATTAAAACATCTTTTCAAACTTGAATATAAATATTTTTGATTAATTTCCTGCAGGAATGATGACAGTGCATCCCTAAGAATTTTTTATAACCATCTGCCAATTACACTATTCAGCTACTAGGCACTTAGCTCAGGGTGATTCAAATGCATTTATATGACATTCCTTAAGCAAACACTGAGAAGGAGTAGATATTGCTTTTCTCTTCAAGTACCCAAAGCAAGGCATTTATAATGTATTTAGCACCCTTAAAGGAGACATATTGTATAGATGAGAATCGCCCTAATCTTGTAGGCAGTACTGAGTACTATATTGTGCGGGTGTCACTATAGGCTAAAAATGATCATTACCTTTCAAAATCACTCACTGTGGATTTGCTAGGGTCCATATTTGTGTTTAAAATAAGGAGTGGGTGTGTTCTAACAGTCCCTGCCAGTTGCAGAGTAGGAGAGGGATAGCCAATCACAGCGCTGCAGGCATCCCTGCACAGCCTGAGAAAGAGTACAACAGGAAGAAGTGTTTTTTGGTGTAAAACAAAAAGCCCCAAACACAAGTTTTCTCTACACATTTCTTCTATATTTAGAGGAGAATAATGCACTGGGACATACTTTTTTTACACAATTGTCCTCTTTAAAGTAGTGTGTCCAAAATTCTTGGACTGGCTGCCTTAGATAACTGCTGACAATGCTGCTTTAATCAGTAAAATATTAGGAACTGCAATAACATTCATATTTTTTCTAATTTATAGAACTGTGCTTATTTTCTGCGATTTTTTTCATTAATTTGCACAACTTTTTCGTATTTTTCGACAAAATGTACGCGACAAAATCACATTTGTCGCAACTAGTACGAAAGTTTCAGATTCATTCAAGCTTCGGTATCGTGACTTTCCTTGGGCCAGGTTGGAGCTGCAGAGTGCCATTGAGCCCTATGGGAGACTTTCCTTGGGCCAGGTTGGAGCTGCAGAGTGCCATTGAGCCCTATGGGAGACTTTCCTTGGGCCAGGTTGGAGCTGCAGAGTGCCATTGAGCCCTATGGGAGACTTTCCTTGGGCCAGGTTGGAGCTGCAGAGTGCCATTGAGCCCTATGGGAGACTTTCCTTGGGCCAGGTTGGAGCTGCAGAGTGCCATTGAGCCCTATGGGAGACTTTCCTTGGGCCGGGTTGGAGCTGCAGAGTGCCATTGAGCCCTATGGGAGGCTTTCCTTGGGCCGGGTTGGAGCTGCAGAGTGCCATTGAGCCCTATGGGAGGCTTTCCTTGGGCCAGGTTGGAGCTACAGAGTGCCATTGAGCCCTATGGGAGACTTTCCTTGGGCCTGGGTTGGAGCTGCAGAGTGCCATTGAGCCCTATGGGAGACTTTCCTTGGGCCAGGTTGGAGCTGCAGAGTGCCATTGAGCCCTATGGGAGACTTTCCTTGGGCCGGCTTGGAGCTGCAGAGTGCCATTGAGCCCTATGGGAGACTTTCCTTGGGCCGGGTTGGAGCTGCAGAGTGTAATTGAGCCCTATGGGAGACTTTCCTTGGGCCGGGTTGGAGCTGCAGAGTGCCATTGAGCCCTATGGGAGACTTTCCCTGGGCCTGGGTTGGAGCTGCAGAGTGCCATTGAGCCCTATGGGAGACTTTCCTTGGGCCAGGTTGGAGCTGCAGAGTGCCATTGAGCCCTATGGGAGACTTTCCTTGGGCCAGGTTGGAGCTGCAGAGTGCCATTGAGCCCTATGGGAGACTTTCCTTGGGCTGGGTTGGAGCTGCAGAGTGCCATTAAGCCCTATGGGAGACTTTCCTTGGGCCAGGTTGGAGCTGCAGAATGCCATTGAGCCCTATGGGAGACTTTCCTTGGGCTGGGTTGGAGCTGCAGAGTGCCATTGAGCCCTATGGGAGACTTTCCTTGGGCTGGGTTGGAGCTGCAGAGTGCCATTAAGCCCTATGGGAGACTTTCCTTGGGCCAGGTTGGAGCTGCAGAATGCCATTGAGCCCTATGGGAGACTTTCCTTGGGCCGGGTTGGAGCTGCAGAGTGCCATTGAGCCCTATGGGAGACTTTCCCTGGGCCTGGGTTGGAGCTGCAGAGTGCCATCGAGTCCTATGGGAGGCTTCAAAAATCATGCACAGAAGGATCAAAGTCAAAAAGGTTTTCCCGCCGTTAACGATCACTCGGATACAAAAATTTCATGACTTTCGGATCGCCAATACAATATTATTGTGACTATTGAGATTTTTTCGTAAGCGTTTTCATGACATTTCCAATCATCAGAAATTATCGTATCTAATCTGAATTTTACCCATTTAGGGATTCGAACTCGTACTTTGATGAATCTGCCCCATAGTATTGTAGTGCTTTAATGGAGTGATTTCATTAACAGAGAACAGTAATAAGATATCAGTAATGCAGAAACAGAGAAAGAAGAAAACTTGACAAAAATGCATTTCTGTAGTTCAGTAAAAGTGCTACTCCTAGATGCATACGATCCGTGTGTGTATTAGAAACACCTAATGGATCCAACCCACATTTTGTTGCATTTATTTTAGGGTATTCTCATTCCAGTTTTAAATAAATGAAAAGGAGAAAAAAAACTTTTCTCCACCTCTCTACTGCATGACAAGAGAACAGATGGCAATTTAAAGGAAGAATTTATGACAGCCACAATCTTAATGTTGCATAAAGAAAAGAAAAAGACTTGCATCAAAACCACTGACAAATGTACTTGCTAATATTAATGCACTCCCCATTCATCCAATATGCTTCCTAATTGCTTTTCTGTACATAATAATGTGGCACCTGCTGCTCAGCATTGCAAACGCATCAGGATTTCTCCAAAGTCAAACAGCTCTGCAAAGGCCCTTTCCCAGTGATAAATGTTGAGTACTGTATCACGCACAGTTCCTGTCAGCGACATAATTAAAATTTTATACTTACAGAAAAAAGATAGTAAACAATCCATTCTTAAATGGATTAGCAAGAGGAACTGATGTTGCAGCCAACTCCTAATTTAGTATGTATCATGTATTACTAATATATCTATGAAAACAAAATGGTATAAAGGCAGAGCGATGACTTGCTGGCTTTTGCAGTCGGGGAATGGCAAGTGAACTAAACCAACATTAGGGATGCTTAAGATTGTTCATTACAAATCAAAAGAACCTTGCTTGTAATGTGCTAAAGCGCTTAAAGGTAAACCTGATGTGATAGACCATTCCTCTTATTTCCATTATAATTTACCCTCTGTGAAAGGCAATATAATACACTGGAGTGGTGGCTGGCAAAGTGTTCGACTTTATAAACAGATATAAACAAGAGCCAAAAATATATTTATAAATAGGACTTGATGATGTGGGCAGGTATATGCAATGGGTTACTAGACCTTCTATGAATTTTGTGATTTCAATTATACAGGTATAGGACCTGTTATCCAGAATGCTCGGGACCAAGGGTATTCCGGATAAGGGGTCTTTGGATCATCATACCTTAAGTCAACTAAAAAATCAATAAAACATTAATTAAACCCAATAGGATTATTTTACATCCAGTAAGGAGTTAGTATATCTTAGTTGGGATCAAATACAAAGCACTGTTTAATTTTTACAGAGAAAAGGGAAAACAGTTTTAAAAATCTGAGTTATTTGATTAAAATGGGGTCTATGGGAGACAGGCTTTCTGTAATTCGGAGCTTTCTGGATATTGGGTTTTCAGATAAGTGATCCCATACTTGTATTACCTTTTAAAGTTCAACTAAATCTGGACACAAGTGGTTTATTGGTTTAGTCAGGAGACCCAAAGTGAGGGTGTCAGTAATGATGTTGATTACTTGTTGCCTTGGGCAAGGCTCTGCAGACACCATATTTTTATTTTTAGATCAAGGGCCCACATTAAGGGACAGATTTATCAAAGGTTGTATTATTTTTTTTCTGAAATTTGTATTTTTTGTGCCAAAACACTATTTTTTTGTTAAATATGCATTTTTTGCCATTTATTATGTGACAGTCACTCGTGTTACTGAAGATATCTTTGGATATCTGATATATGTTTAGTGCTAATGGGGTAAGTACACTTAATTTAAATCATGAATATCCAAGGCTATTGTGATACTAATATCTACAGTTAGTACTAGTGGTTGTATTTATAGTTTATGTATGTGAGTGTATAGATTGGTAGGTGTGGGTTAGGTGTGCTGGGTTTACTTGGATGGGTTGAACTTGATGGACACAGGTCTTTTTTCAACCCTATGTAACTATGTAACTATGTAACTATGAGCCCATTTGAATTTAGGGACCTGTAACCCTGAGAAATAATTCCAAATTAGTTTCTGTTGTGTAAAATAATCTTTCAAAACTTAAAAAATACTCTTCAAAATATTAATATACATGAAAACTTATTTATAGGGTGTGTTGAGCATTTTTCACAAACAGGTTTGCTTTTGTAAGTAATTGTTGTTTGAAATTCCTAAACCTGATTGTTTTGCCAACCTGACAGTCTCTTCTCAACCTGTCAGTTATAGCTTCTAATGCTAATGGACTCCTACTGCACAAATATGGCTGCCCCCTCATAAAGGAACATGGGGGATCAGAAATCTAATGTAAGAGCACTGGGCAAGTGCTTTTAAGGCAAAGTTATAAATTGCATGCAAAGACAATGTTATGATACATGTAAAAGAAAGGTTTAATTCTGGTGTCAGTATCTCTTTAAAGCATGTGTTGCATTATCCTAAAATCTTGTTTATATACCAGAATGGAGGACCTAATGCCCATATACAGGGTACACAATTATAGGCGGCGAGGAGGCAATGTGAGGAGTGCAGTGACATCTAGGAAGTGCAGAATGGAAAGTAAAAGTAATTGCCTTCCCCGCCTCTGTGCCTGAGACATTGAGACTAGACAGGCAATGTATGAGTGACAGCTCCAATTTTTTAATCCTTTACAACAGATATTGATGTTTACTCTGGAAAGGACTTTTATTATGGAGTTTTTTATGTCTGGTTCGCAGGTCCACGTTGACACCATTGATGTCGGAAGTATTTGTTTTCTGCTGCAACCAGCATACTCACACCGTGAGCAAATCACTGATTTTATTGCATTTTGTTATGCAATAATGACAAACAGCATAGTTTGCAGCAGGGAAAACACCATTAAACTATTGAACATCACAAATGGTATAGGACAAAATGCTCATTTTATTTTTATAGTTAGGAGTAACTCACTTGATGTAGTATCCTGATGCATGTGCAAAATACTGCCCTAGATCCTGAATAAACATTATATAAATGCAAATGATAAGCAATATGAAAAGGTTTATTTAAAGTGATACTGACAGCCACTCAAATTTTTTACACCTGCTGTTGGGATTTAATTTGTATCAGCTTTAAATTCCTTATAAACTAAATCTGCAAAGTTTTTTAGCTTCATAATTATGGTAGCACGAATTACAGACCCATGGAGCAGCCATGTTTGTTCCCCTCTTCTGGGTTTTAATTTAAATGCCTCCCAAGTGAATAAATATGGCCAATCACAAACCTGCAACGTCCCTTCTGCTTTCAGCCGGTGTGTGACAAGCTCAGCTCCGTTTTCTATGTGTAATGGGGGGTGGGAAGGAAGAGCCCTTAGAAGCAGGTACGGGAGAGCTTAAGCTGGCCTGCTATTTAATTCTTCCTGGGAAGAGCAGAGATGGGGGGCACAGCCCTTTGAAGTAGGCAGGCAACAGAAAGATCAAGCCTGCCTGCTATCTAGCATGCGATGCTATGCGATGGAGGGGGAACTCTTTGAAGCAAATATCAAGCTGAATCCTCCCAGTTTATGCCGTAGTTCTTTTGACAGATTGGGAAGCTAAAGTCAGGCTGCCAGACAGTCAGGTTCAGGATCTTCAGTAGGATTTATGTAGAGAAACAGGACTTTTAGGAAAAAACAGTCAACATGACCTATAGGTAGGTTTGGAAGTAGGTTCATATTTTTATAAGAAATTTTTTGGTGTCAGTATCACTTTAAAGGTCTAAACAAGTTTTGCTCACCTGAGATGCGGGCTCCTTGTGCACATAATGTGACACTATCTAAAGCTGGGACACTATTCTCAGTGCCACAACATGGCAGCCCACATCAGGAGCCCCCTCCCAGTGCGGGTGACATAGCGATTGCAGGGGATATTTACAAAAAAAACATGGGTCCGGAAGCCTTACAGAATGAATGAACAGTATTTTAGAGATTCCTAGAAGTAATACAGAAAAGTGTCAGCATTTTATATACTTGAATGCACAGGTTTCCAATGTTTAGATGCAGTTAAAGAGAAATATTATTTAGCAGAAATCTGGCATAGTTACGGAAAGGGGGAGTCATCTTTTTTTATATTGTAGGCAGCTGCCCCATTACAAGTTTTTATGTGTCTGGGCCTTTACGAAATGTAATTCTTTGCTACAAAGGGAAAAATAGGCTCATTGTGTGATAAAGAAAAAAAAAAACGAATTTGGAAAGCTAAATATTTTTGTGATAGGGCAATCAAAGAAAATTAGTCTGTTAGCACAATTTCCTGCAATTATGAAAGTCATTAGTAAGTCAGGGCCTTTGTCTCTTACAATATATATCAAATTATACAGAGCAGAGACAATATAGAAACTCTGAAAGTATTAAAGTAATGGTTATTTAAAGCACTGAATCTTTTGTATGTTTTAAATAGAAATCTTATTATGCTTCCTTTAAATGTGAACTTGGAGTATCACAGAGTCAACTTTATTCTCTAAATTAGCAGATGCCAATGAACTTAAACTCCATCTGCATTGAAATAATTGTCTAAAATTAACATGGCTTGGAGCACATGATACAATTGCTTGCCATGGGCAGTATATATTTTTTTTTAATTCCATCAAGATTTTTACCACTTTTTGCAATTTTTTTTTTTTAATCTTAAAAATATATATAAGAATGTTCCCTAAAAATTGGGTATTGTATGTGGTATGAGTTGTAATATTGACTAAGGTGCAATAAAATAAGAGTTGACAAATAATAAAGACAAATATTGAACTGTTTAGGGGAAATCTTTTGTCTAGAAACTAATACTGAAACTAATACTGAAACTAATACTGAAAACCATTTTCCAGAGTGCAGTTTATTTAGCCTAACTTTGTTTTGTTTTTAAAGGATTGTCATGATTTTTATGGTCCTTTTTATTTCCAAATTACACTGTTTACATAGCAAATAATTCACTCTGCTATTTAATTTTTTTAAACCAGAAAATGTATTTTTTTTAGCTGTAATATTGGTGTGTAGGTGCAATTTCAGTGCATTGTGCCTGAGTCTGAGCTTTCAGCCAGCGCTACCCATTAGAACTGCTTTCAGGTAACCTATTGTTTCTCCTACTCCCATGTAACTGGAGGAGTCCCAAGCTGGAATTGGATTTCTTATTATTGAGTGCTATTCTGAGACCTACTGGGGGCTGCTATCTTGCTCCCTTCTCATTGTTCTGCCGATTGGCTGCTGGGGGGAAAGGGAGGGGGGATATCACTCCAACATGCGGCTCAGCAGTAAAGTTTGACTGAAGTTTATCAGTCACATGGTTGTGGCACCCTGGGAAATGAAGAATATGGCTAGCCGCATGTGACATTTCAAAATGAAATATAAAAAAATCTGTTTGCATTTTTGTAAAATGGATTTAATACAGAATTCTGTTGGAGAAGCTCTATTAACTGATACCTTTTGAAAAAAAAAAAAAACGTTTTCCCATGACAGTACTCCTTTAAAAGAGCCTTATTGAGTGAAAAAAAAGAATGGGCCGCCTTTCTCTTCCGGTGACGGCGGTTCCAGATATCAAAAATGGTTCAGCGCCTCACATACCGTCGTAGGCTGTCCTACAATGCAGCCTCCAACAAAACAAGACTATCTCGAACACCAGGTAACAGAATTGTGTACCTGTACACCAAGAAAGTTGGGAAAGCACCCAAGTCAGCATGTGGCATCTGCCCTGGAAGACTCCGTGGTATCCGTGCTGTTAGACCTAAAGTACTTATGAGACTGTCAAAGACTAAGAAGCACGTCAGCAGAGCTTATGGTGAAACCATGTGTGCAAAATGTGTTCGTGATAGGATTAAGAGGGCATTCCTCATTGAGGAGCAGAAGATCGTTGTGAAAGTATTGAAGGCACAGGCACAAAGCCAAAAGGCAAAGTAACATCGTTTTTGCTTTGTAACATCACAATAAATATGGGTAATTGTTAAAAAAAAAGAATGGGCCAGAGCATTATACTCTTTTAAGTATAGAAAGAATGTGATTAAAAACTGATGTGTTTTAGGTTGATTTATTTAAAATTTCTCCAAAATCCCCATAGTCCCACCCATCTGTTAATCTTCCTGCTGCCGCCTTTCCCATGCTGTGCAGGAGAGCCTGCAGCACTCAGCACCCTGCACTGGAGAAAAAGAACTAGGCTGACCTGATAGAAAAATTGCTTGCGGGAATGCAGGGCTGTGATTGGCTACGTCCCTCCTACTGTGCTTCTAGCAGGAATTTTTGGAAAACTACTACAGGGACTGTAACAGATCTATAGGAAGCTCCGATAAAGGGGTCATAGGGATAATATAAATGTTTAGCCCAAGGTAAAACCAGCACCATATATGATTCATTATTCCTTAAAGATTGGAGAGGTTTTTATTTATGCTATATATCTTCTTTAAATGACTTCCTTTTTCTTTTTAATAACAAAACATTACTTGGTATTTGATGGTAATTAAGCCAACATGAATCCTACTGGATTATCTTAAGGTTTTAAAGGAACAGAAACATCTAAAATTGAAAGTATTTTAAAAGAATGGCAATATAATGTATGTTGCCATGCAATGTTAAAAATTGCATATTTGCTTCAAGAACAGTACAGGTATAGGACCCATTATCCAGAATGCTCGGGACCAAGGGTATTCCGGATAAGGGGTCTTTCCGTAATTTGGATCTCAATACCTTAAGTCTACTAAAAAATCAATAAAACATTAATTAAACCCAATAGGATTGTTTTGCATCCAATAAGGATTAATTATATCTTAGTTGGAATCAATTACAAGGTTCTGTTTTATTTCTACATAGAAAAAGGAAATCAGTTTTAAAATTCTGAATTATTTGATTAAAATGGAGTCTATGGGAGATGGGCATTCTGTAATTCGGAGCTTTCTGGATAACGGGTTTCCGGATAAGGGGTCCGATACCTGTACTATTTTTTATATAAACAAGTTGCTCTGTAGCCATGGGGGCAGCCAGTCAAGATAAACAGTGGATAACAAATAAGCTGTGCAGAATCCCATTGTATACTACAGAGTTTATCTGTTATCTACTGGGTAACCTGTGCTTTTCTCGTTTTTTCAGCTTTGAATGGCTGCCCCCAGTGCTGCACAGCAGCTTGTTTATGTAAACGATAGTTAAGCAAATCATTTAAATGGCAACTTATGGCTGACCAAGGACATAGAACTGGCTGTTCTAGCCTGGAAAGCCAAAGATAGTAAAGAAGCATAACTTTGGGTTTGTACACTAAAGTTCAATATTTTTTGGTTCCGTACACGCTTGCCCTGTTGCCGGCAGCCCTGCATATGGTCATTGTACATGTTTATTGATATCCTCCGCTTGTGTCTGGCAAACATTAAAAAAGGACAGAGGGTTTTGGAGTAACATTTTGGAAGATATTTTGCATGTAAAAACACTTTTTTTGTAAAAAGTAATGTTGTAGACATTTCTTTCTTTCCTTTTCTTTATGTTTACATTGCCATTAAAAACAGTTGGGGAGTAACACAAACATGAAAAAAGTTAAGGGCTTTAATTTGCTATTGGAAGTCCCTATGTGGACTGGCAGCCTATAGGAGGGTCTGTCCACATACTTTAAGTCCACTGGAAGCAACACCCAAGGGGTTGGAGAGCAACATGTTACTCCTTAGCCTCTGGTTGGGGATCACTGGTTTAAGCCAAGAACAGTAGTGATAAGTGACATTTTCCCTTGGCTTGGATTTGCAGCAAATTTCTGCATTTCACAGACAAAAATACAGTTTTTGCAGTGAGAAAATTTGCCACGTGGCAGAAAAAGTTGTTGCGCGCTGAATTTTTTTTTCATTAAGTGAATTCTTTCTCGTTTCACGCACTTTTTCAAAGTTTCGCAAATTTTGGGGTGAAACGGGACAGATTCGCTCATCACTAAAGAAGACACTTTATTTTACGTGGAACTTTAGTGGGGTGGGTCACCTTCAGATTTACTTTTTAATGTTATATAATGGCCTATCTCATTCAAATCACTGCTTGGTTGCTTGAGTTAATTGGATAACAAGAAAATAGCTGCCAAAACTGGAGAGCTGATGATCAAAAGCTAATTCATAAAAAAACAAAAACATGAAGACCAATGGCAAATTGTTTCAGAATATTACTGTTGGCATCATACTAAAAACTGTTTAGTAAACTGCCCTTTCAATAGCACTGGCACATTTAATTCCTTGTGATTTCCAGCACAGTGGGAAAGATTAAAAAACTGAATTACCCCTCCACTCTCCTGAATGGTAATTACCTGGACTTGTGGGTCAGTTGATTATCTCTACAAATGCTCCCTATGGAATAAAACATAGTACAGGTATAGGATCCCTTATCCGGAAACCCGTTATCCAGAAAGCTCCGAATTACGGAAAGCCTGTCTCCCATAGACTCCATTTTAATCAAATAATTCAGAATTTTAAAACTGATTTCCTTTTTCTCTGTAGAAATAAAACAGAACCTTGTAATTGATCCCAACTAAGATATAAATAATCCTTTTTGGGGGTTTAATTAATATTTTATTGATTTTTTAGTAGACTTAAGGTATGGAGATCCAAATTACAGAAAGACCCCTTATCCGGAATACCCTTGGTCCCGAGCATTCTGGATAACAGGTTCTATACCTGTAGTGGATATAATTATGGTAATGATAGCCATCTTTTGGAAGTTATTACTACACACCCACAGAATGGCTTATTATGCAACATTAGTGGGTGGGCTGAAGCTGTGTATTGTCTCAGCTTTCACACTGAATCTGACTATGGGAGTCATAACGAATAAATATAAAAATACTGATGTCTCAGACAAACAAGTCTAAAAATCAGTGGAGTGAATTTTCTTCTCTTTCGATTCCCCCAAAAAACAGATACTTTAAGTTTTGTCTAATAGTTTGATATACCCACAAAAATATAAAAAAAAATTCATAGTTAAACATTTTCACATGTACAGGTATAGGACCCATTATCCAGAATGCTTGGAACCAAGGGTATTCCGGATAAGGGGTTTTTCTGTAATTTGGATCTCCATACCTTAAGTCTACTAAAAAATCAATAAAACATTAATTAAACCCATTAGGATTGTTTTGCATCCAGTAAGGATTATTTATATCTTAGTTGGAATCAATTACAAGGTACTGTTTTATTACTACAGAGAAAAAGGAAATCAGTTTTAAAAATCTGAATTATTTGATTAAAATGGAGTCTATGGGAGACAGGCTTTCTGTAATTCGGAGCTTTCTGGATAATGGGTTTCTGGATAAGGGATTCCATACCTGTACTGCTAAATTAAGTTGTCCTCAAACATACTGTTAAATATATTGTAATAATACCCAAGAGCCATGAAAATTCTGTAATTTATACCATTATAAACGGTGTTTGGTGATGTCATCGGTTATAATCAGTGCATGGTGATGTAATTTCCGTTACATGACCACTGGAACTTGTGTATTATAATAAATAATGCATATTGTAAAATACGAGGCCAATAGAAGTCTTCTCAGAGTTCCGAGACCTGAAATCTTCAAGTTCCATGCACTATATAAAACCACATGGCCTGCAGCCTCAATGAGTCCAATATCCTTATAATGCATAAATATCATGTAAATAATATCCTTATAAACAGTGCTTAGTGATGTCATTAGTTATAATCGATGTTTAGTGATATAATTGAAATTTGTGTACTATAAAAATATTGCCCCTTCCATTGTAAAATATCAGGATATTAGAATTCATCTTGGAGTTCCATTACCTGTATAAAAGCACTCAGCTTTATATGGTCATGGAATTCCTCTGTGATTCTTATAATATCCTTATATTTTACAATAGGGGGTACATCATTCCCTATATATTTTACTGCATAGGGAAGTGCAATCTGCCATATATGTAATGTGTTGTTGCAATAATTTGTCTGCTTAATGGATATAGCAATAAATAACACATGTTTAATTATCCTTGATTTATCCATTTGGTAAATGGTGACGAAGGTTGCATGAAATCAAGGGATAATTAGCAATAAGATTCTGCAGAACTGTTTATCTCATCAAGCATGCTGAGACAATTTATAGAAGAGTGGGCAGTCTCAAGTGCTACATCTGTGCCCTTTAGCTTGGTAGGTCTCATATACATGCCAATATGTACGACTTTCTTTGCTTGTGAGACTGCCATTTGGTGTGTGTGCTGGGATTTTTGCCCTGTTAAATTTTGGAGTATTAATAAATTGCAGCTTTTTTTATGGATTCATCAAAGATAATCCACTTATGTATATTTATTACATCAGTATAAAACAGCAAGTGTTCAATCCTGTTTATTTTATATGCTCCACGGTTTTAATCTTCCTCTGTAAATCCCTTATTGCAATGGCTGACTTTATTATCTTGCGCGAACAACTGCTCTGGTTTCGCCATAATTCCATTTACTGCAGCGTGCAGCTTTGTTTCCCTTTGTTCACTGCAACAGTAAAGCACTCGTGCAATCAGTATAAGTCTATATGTATTCATATTGTGCCGTGCTTTTATTATAAAAGTTATAATGCGGGGCTGTGTTTAAACCGAAGGGTGGTTCCAAAAGATGTGGGAAACACCCAGTGCCCTGGCAATATACTTGATCCCTTGCTAAAAAAAAAAATAAGAAACAGTGGGTAATTGTAAAGATTAACGTCGTCACTTTAAAAAAAAATCAAATTGACGTCCTGAAGGGAAACGTACTAAGCCATGTAATGTAGCTATTATGAAAATGTTTAGCCCTTGGAATGTATTTCAGGCAGTGTTTGCGTTGCCAGATCTGTCGGCCAAAAACTCGCTAAGCAGATTTGTCAGTAGCTGAGGCCATAATCTGTAAAACAGACATTGGCATAGAGATTAAAGATCAAGGGAATTATATTGCCTTTGTTACGGGATACTGCAATTCCTTTGTATTTGTGTTTCATTTATGTGCCCCGTTACTTAAGGAAAAGATCAGAATATAACTGTTTAACTAACGATGAATTCATTGAGCTGTGTTTCTGTCGTCCAAAATAAACACGAGTTTAGATGATGTGGAAAAGCCCATGGCGTGTCTGAAGCATTCTATCAGAGCAGTGTTTCATCACACAGATGTTAATTCTAAGGCTAGGACTCTATAATTGTAATTTAAGTTACCCTTGCCTAAGGACCTGCAATCAAATTATTAGACTGTTGCAATGAGAGTATCTGGGTCATAGCTGCATCTTGCAGAGGGGATTCTCTTACACGATGAGAAACCTTGGCTTCTCCAGGGAAGCTATCGCACCATTATGGACTTATTAAGTCCTTGATTAGATCTACATCTGATTAGCGAAAAGACATTTCTGCAGACTGAATTATAGTGTTTGTCCCTTCATAGTTATATGGCTTAAATATCATTTAATAAACTCTTGGCGTTAACAAAAAGACAGGAATGGCAGACATTTTTTTCTCAGATGAAAACTAGGAAATGCAATTTTGTTAGAAACGATAAAGGAATGAAAAAAAAAAAAGCCAATAATATTGCTTGTGTCAGAGAAAAGATTTAGCATTATTTTTCTTTTGCTCTGGTCACCTCCCAGAAAAGTATTTCTGTATTTCAGGGGGCTGAGCCAGGGGAAAATGTTTTACTTTGATGTTCAGACTGAGTAGGATCATAAATAGATATGATAGGTAGATACAGTAAATAGATGATAGTTGGCAACTTGCGCTCTTCCTTGCAGTGAGTTGTGCCTAAAACCACGCAGGGTGCCGTTCAGTCCTTCCTGCCTCCTGCTCTGAATCAGGTGCTGCTGTGCCTATTGACGCATGGAGCTACTGCAACCTCCTGACCAATCTCAGCACACTTGCAGCAAATGTATAGGGCACACACATCACTTGCATGGCGAACACCAGAAATTATCACAGGCAGACATTGCGCCTAATTTGTGACAAAGAGCATACGCCCATCCAGCACAATTGCATCAAGCGAATTGCTCTTTGCTACCACAATGATGCTGGAATCCTGGGGAAAAAAAGTGCACTGTGGGAGGAAAACATGGCATTTGTGCTTAAAATTGTATTTTGCACACTGCGTCTAGGTAAGTGAATGTGCCCTATTGTTTTACACCACCCCGCACCACACATAAGCCAGTAAAGTCAAAGGGAAAAATACATGTGGGAAGTAAATTTCATTATAGAATTTTACCAAAAGCTACATGATCACTTTAACCCAATAATGGGCCTGATAAAAATACCAGATTTTACATAACAATGTCTGGCATTCAGATGTTAATGTGTGGTGTATTTGGCCACCAATTTTAAATGTATCTTGATAAAAAGCCCTTTAAAAGTGCTGTAATGCAATGTGTGCATGATGTGGTCACTAAAAAGGTGCAACGTTTGCTGATAAAGCATGACAGCCATGTACTTCTGGAAACAAATAAATAATAGAAATAAAAATGTCATTCCAAGACAAAAGGAATACTTTGAGCATCACAAATAATTTAATGCCAAGAGGTTAAACAATTATAAAAAAAGGTGCTGCATGTAAACAAATAAGAAGAATAACAAAATCACTTAAAAAAAAAAACCCCAAAAAACTCTTTAAAGTCCCCTTTTATGTCTTACTCTATTCTAGGCTTATTCGCTAACCATTTCAGTTTCAGTATCATATTAATAAATGTAATCATGATTTTACTTGTAAATTCAAGGCATTTATATATTTTGAGCATTAATTAAAAATAGCTTTGTTATGGCCATGCTTCGAAATTCATAAGTCCCTTGCATTTGTTTGTCAGCAGTTAATTTGAGAAAATCTGACCGTTGAGCTTTAGAAAGCAAAATATGTTCCTTACCTATGCATTTTATTTTTGCTTTACATTTAGCTTTGTTTTGTATACATTATAAATATGTTTTGTAAAGGAAAAACTAATTGTATATGTATAATGCAATGTATAACATGTTATTAACCTTTGCACTGCCAGGCAATTTGGCAATTTTGATCATCTGCACACACTGGTTGTCAAGGCACATTTTCAATAGTTGTTTGCTCTTTCACATTAGAGGTGTTTTCTGGGACAACTCTTACCCCCTTATGTCATAAAAGGCACTAAGTTTGCCCAGGAGCAGTAACCCATAGCAACTAATGAAATGCTTGCTTTTAAACAGGTGACCAGTAAATTCAACCTGCTGATTGGTTGCTATGTTTTACTGCTCCTGGGCAAAGTTAATGCCTTTAATAACATAACCCCCTTAGTAACTTACATATTGTTTTTCAGCTTCATCATATGCTTCCTAAATATTGTGAATAATGTTGAATTTCTGAACATAATATATTCATAAACATGTGCTTTTATATGCATGAAAATAACAGGTTTAAAAGCTGTCTACCCCAGAGCACATCAATAAAAATCACTATAGCATAGTTTTAAGGAGATTCCTGACTTGCGTAGATAAAAAGCCTGCTGAAGTACAAAAGAGGTCTTTGAAAGCACTCCAACAGAAATATGGGCAAAACACTTAAACAACAAAACAAGTTAAACAACAAAAAAGGGGAGACACCATTATTGGCTAAATGAAGGTAAGCACATCACTCTTAATACATAACTTTATTAAGAGGAGATATATAAAATTGTTCTGTAGGATTAATTGAAATGAAATATTTTATGCATATCCGAGACTAATGACTAGAGCTTATTTCATCAATAAATGTGTATGAAATCACTCTCTGCATGTTTGATAGTCTTAGTTTGTCCCCACACAAAGGTCTACAGCAGGGGTCCACAACCTTTTTAACTTGTGAGCT
The DNA here is from genome assembly GCF_000004195.4 of Xenopus tropicalis. Classification (NCBI taxonomy): domain Eukaryota; kingdom Metazoa; phylum Chordata; class Amphibia; order Anura; family Pipidae; genus Xenopus; species Xenopus tropicalis. The sequence goes on along the minus strand of NC_030681.2, from coordinate 34,740,951 downwards.
ACACTTAAATACAAAAAAGTTGGGGAGCAACACAAGCATGAAAAAAGGTCCTGGGGATGACCAAAAAAGGCTGTAATTGGTTATTTTGTAGCCCCTATGGGCTGGCAGACTACAGGAGGCTCTGTTTTGTAGTACCCATGGTCTTTATACCCCCAAATCTTGCCCCCAAGTTAGAAATTCAAGAATGAAGACCTGCTTTGAGGCCACTGGGAGCAACATCAAAGGGGGTGGTGAGAAACATGTTGCTCACAAGGCACTGGTTGGGGATCACTGGTCTACAGGCTTAGTAAGATGTCTGTGAGTGGTAGAGTAATTGTTTCTATTCCACCCCATAGATACTATTTATAGTCTGCAATACTATGGGGCACATTTACTAATCCACGAATCTGAATGGGAAAAATTCGAATTGGAAACAAACATTTTGCAACTTTTTCGTATTTTTTGCGATTTTTTTCGTCGCCGTTACGTCTTTTTCATAAATTGTTGCGACTTTTTCGTAGCCGTTACGGCTTTTTCGTAGCCGTTACGACTTTTTCGTAATTGTTGCGACTTTTTCGTAGCCGTTACAACTTGCGCGAATTGTCGCGACTTTTTCGTAGACGTTACGATTTGCTCTTATATTGTCGCAACTTTTTCGTATTGAGCGCTCGTAAACGGCGGGCAAAACTTTTAGACTTTGCATGATTTTGGAATTCTCCCATAGGACTCAATGGTACTCTGCAGCTCCAACCCGGCCCAAGGAAAGTCTCCCATAAGGCTCAATGGCACTGTGCAGCTCCAACCTGGCCCAAGGAAAGTCTCCCATAGGGCTCAATGGCACTCTGCAGCTCCAACCTGGCCCAAGGAAAGCCTCCCATAGGGCTCAATGGCACTCTGCAGCTCCAACCCGGCCCAAGGAAAGTCTCCCATAGGGCTCAATGGCACTCTGCAGCTCCAACCTGGCCCAAGGAAAGTCTCCCATAGGGCTCAATGGCACTCTGCAGCTCCAACCCGGCCCACGGAAAGACTCCCATAGGGCTCAATGGCACTCTGCAGCTCCAACCCGGCCCAAGGAAAGTCTCCCATAGGGCTCAATGGCACTCTGCAGCTCCAACCTGGCCCAAGGAAAGTCTCCCATAGGGCTCAATGGCACTCTGCAGCTCCAACCCGGCCCAAGGAAAGTCTCCCATAGGGCTCAATGGCACTCTGCAGCTCCAACCTGGCCCAAGGAAAGTCACGATACTGAAGCTTGAATGAATCCGAAACTTTCGTACTCGGCGCGACAGCTACGAAAAAGTCGCGACAATTCGCGCAAGTCGTAACGTTACGAAAAAGTTCCAACAATTTACGAAAAAGTCTTAACGGCTACGAAAAAGTCGCGACAATTTACAAAAAAATCGCAAAATACCGATCATTACGAAAAAAACGCATTTGGACGCTTTTCAGACGTTTGTGGATTAGTAAATGTGCCCCTATGTCTCTGGTTATTAAATCCTTGTTGTCTACTTGCTCTCTTGCAAACCCAACAAAGAGTAGAATATTCAATATAACTTACTTGTCTTGAATTGAATTGTTATTTACCATACTGTGCCTAAAAACTTAAGGAAGATAAATACTGACACTTTGAACAGGCTGCACAGAAGGAATTAAAAAATCAATGTCTCATCTTGAAACTTTTAAACGATTTATGTTCTTAAATGCACCAGTTAGGTTAGTTTAATCATTATTCTCTGATCCAGTCATTTGCTGAATTTGACCCACAATTTTCTTTTGTAGATGCCCCACTGAAATATACATGCTTAAAATATCTTATTATTTTAGATACCTATATATAACTTATTATTAATAGATACCTTTAACCAGCTTCAAACAGTTGAACATTAGATGCTTTATTTTCTATCTATTTATGCCCTTAGAGAATGTATTGCATTTCGTGGATTTTGTGGATAACAAACTGTGTAACTGTAGTCAGTGTAACTCAGCAGCTACTAAAGCCAAAAAAGGACATTAACTCAATAGATATAAACGTAATTTTGTTTCTTCCCAGTAAGGCCTCAGTTCTTAAAGAGACAGTATACACCCCATTTCAACATGAGGTCAATGAATAGGGTCTGTGCTAAAAATTCTTTTTGCCTATTGTTTTATTTAAGAAATGACTATGAATAACAACAATATAAAGCTAGTTTCACTTTAGTATTTCCTGTCACTTCCTGTCCTACAGAACACCAGGGAAGCTGATAAAACTAATTAGCAATCCAATAAGTCTCTGATAATCATCTGCTTAAAGGCTGCTGCTTAGAGAAGGGAGCTCTAAACAACTTCCCCTGCTTATAAAGGAAGAGCGGGGTACGTTTAGTGAAAATAGCCCAACTTTCAAATTATAGAAAATACTTCTAGATCCTGTGCAAAAATGTTCAACAGTTGAAGTGGTGCTCAAATCTGTAAGCTCTATTGCCCTGTAGCCTAATACATAGCCACAACATTAGACTATAACAGATGGCACTCAAATTCAGCAAAGGTGTTCTTACCTGAGAAAGAAACCTTATGTGCAGAGATCTCAAAAAACAAGAAAGTTATTTAGCACATTTGCTGGATTTGAGTGCCATCTGTTACAACGTTCAAATTAGTGCTTTATAAGGGAAAAAAACAGGAAAATATGGATTTTTTTATAGGCAGACTGCAATTTCAACACAAGTTTTATTTATTGTGTTTATTTTTAGCAAAGAACAAGAGGCCACCCCTCTTTTGACTTAAGAAACTGGATTTTCATTTAAAGCAGTGTAAGTGGTTCTTCCCAGTGAGATTGTGGAATGGGCTGCTGGGTAATTGTTGCAATTGCAGATTCTATTTATGCCTTTCAGACTGGATTGGAAGACTTCTTGAACAAGAATAGAATCCAAGGCTATTGGCATCTTAAAGGAGAAGGAAAGGTAAAAACTAAGTAAGCTTTATCAGTAAGGTCTATGTAAATACAGCCATAAGCACTCACAGAAATGCTGCACGAGTCCTCTATCAAACGAAACACAGGATTTCTTGTGTCATTTTTTGTAACCATGTTGTTTGGGTGTCTGACTTCCTCTCTCAGACAAATCCTTAATTCCCATGGCCAGAGTCTGCACAGTTCTCTCCACTCTCCCCTCTCCTGTTCCCCCATCCCATAAGAATGCTAAGAACTCCCTCCCCCCTCCCATAGGAATGTGTGATCTGAGCTGTAATGGCTAGATCTATAGCAGGAAGCTACTTAAAGGAACAGTAACACCAAAAAATGAAAGTGTATAAAAGTAACTAAAATATAATGTGCTGCTGCCCTGCACTGGTAAAAGTTGTGTGTTTACTTCAGAAAGTCTACTATAATTTATATAAATAAGCTGCTATGTAGCCATGGGGGCAGCCATTCAAAGGAGAAAAGGCACAGGCACATAGCAGATAACAGATAAAACACTATTGTGTTCTACAGAACTTATCTGTTATCTGCAATGTAACCTGTGCCTTTTCTCCTTTTTTCCAGCTTGAATGGCTGCCCCCGTGGCTACACAGCAGCTTATTATATAAATTATAGTAGTGTTACTGTAGCAAACACACCAGTTTTACCAGTGCAGGGCAACAGTGCATTATATATTTATTACTTTAAAGCTCTTTCATTTTTTGGTGTTACTGTTCCTTTAAAATGGCAAAATCTATTGGCAATAAAATGCCAAAATGACTTTCCTTCATTTGCCAAGTCATTTGGCATTTTACTGCCAATAGATTTGCCACATTAGTGCCACCTAGATTTAGTCTGCATAAAGATTTACCATACCTGAGGAAAGAACCCTAGAAGCTTTATCTGTTTGTTTAAGATAGCGGCTGCCAATTTAGTTTGGTCTCCATAGCTTCCTGCTGTAGGCTGGTAGCTCAGCTTATACATTCCTAAGGGAGGGGGGAGCAGGAGAAGGGAGAGAGCTGCACAGACTCTGTCCCCGGGAATGAAGTATTTTTCTGAGAGACGAAGTCAGATACCCTAAGAACATGTTTACAAAAAAGGAGACAAGAAATCCTGTGTTTCTTTTGATAGAGGACTCAGCTTTTCTGTTTGTGCTTATGGCTGTATTTACCATAAAGCTTTCCTTCTCCTTTAAGAGGGTTGTTCTACTTTAAATACACTTAGGGGCGTATTAATTGTGCTGTGTAAAACTAATTCGCCGAAAAAACGGAGTAAAAATCTGTGAAAAATAAATGGAAATGTTCGCCGTCTGAACACCAGATATTATGTCGGATATTACACCGTTATTTTCCGTAAGTTCTGGTGGAAGAAAAAACGCGTAAAAAAATTATGCCATTTTTACGTGGCGAAGCCTGGCGATACGTGGTGAATTTTCTCGCTGTTTTTTACACAGCATAATAAATATGCCCCTTAGTATGATCTAGAGAGTGATATTCTGAGACTGTTCGCAACTGTTTTTGTTTATTATTTGTGTTTTTTTTATTTTAGATCCTTGAATACAGCAGCAGAGTAACTGCACCACCCCTATCAGTTTTCTGGGTGGAGGATATATGGCCAACTTGGCCTATTTTGTATTCAAGCTGTAATCTATGGTTGGAGTCTGATCATTCTTAAAAGTTAGTGTTTATTAAATACAACTAAAATGCCTTTGTTCCAGCCATCTAGGAGGAAACATGCAGCAAAGTTGGAGGATTATTAATGAAACACAACAAATGTATTATGGCTCTGATTACTGCTGGATTAAATAAACAAATCTTGTATGTGTTATTTCATCTTCTGTTATTTGTGGACTTGTGGATCATTTTTATCAAGCTGCATAATAGTCAAATAATTTCCCAAGCAATGCAAGCTAGCCGTAGCAGCAGAAAACTTTTTATGAGAAAAATATATACATTTCAAGATAAAATGAAGCGCTTTAACTGGAGAGGAATTAAATACTTTCTCAAAAGCTGAATTAAAATATATTTGGGGCTCATTTAAAATATGCACCTACACTGACATGTGTGCCTATATAATATATAGGTGCATTTTTATAAAATCTGTACTTAAAGGGGAACTATTGTGAAACTGAAAATTCAATATAAGTTTAATCTCACTGAAATAAGAAACTTCCTAAATACAATCAATTATAATTATGTACTGTTTATGAAATAATCAAGTTTGTCTTCTCTGTGCTCCTCTGAGCAATTTGTCTCTCTATATTATCTCTTCATGCAGTAGCTGGATTTTGAGTGACAGGTCTAAAACATCCTTGGGGTGGGGGTTCCTAAATGATGCAACAAAGCTAACTCTTTTAAAATAACTAACTCATAGAAATCCTGTCCCTCTATATCCAGGATTAGTGTTGGAGTCTGTCATTTTGTTTGTTGGAAATTTTTTTGAGCTGGAGTTGGTTTTTTAAGTTAGCTCTAATACGTCTGCTAATAAAGGTATCCCCCCAAAAGATATATTGCACTTGCCAATCAAAACCTGACCCATCCTCTACAATCTTTTTAAGATACTGTACGATCAGGCACGGTCACAGTGCAGTCAGGTGATTGGTGCTGTACGGTCAGGCACAGTCACCAGGGGCCACATAAAACAGCCATCGGAGCAGTTTTCGGCCCATGGGCCTCGTGTTTGACACATGTGCTCTGCATGAAGAGACACAGATTCCTGATTGGGGAGTTTTTTTTTTATTAATTATATTTAGGAAATTTCTTATTTAAATGAGATAAAGCTTATATCCGAATTGGAAAAATTCTGATTGGAAAACGAACATTTTGCGATTTTTTCGGCGCCTTTACGACTTTTTGGAAATTGTCGCAACTTTTTGTTACCAATACGATTTGTGCGAAAAAACGCGAGTTTTTCGTAGCCATTACGATTCGCTCGTATCTTGTCGCGACTTTTTCGTATTGAGCGCTCGTAAGCGGCGGACGAAACTTTCAGACTTAGCATGATTTTGGAAGCCTCCCATAGGACTCAATGGCACCCTGCAGCTCCAACCTGGCCCAAGGAAAGTCTCCCATAGGACTCAATGGCACCCTGCAGCTCCAACCCGGCCCAAGGAAAGTCTCCCATAGGACTCAATGGCACCCTGCAGCTCCAACCTGGCCCAAGAAAAGTCACGATACTGAAGCTTGAATGAATCCGAATCTTTCGTACTCGGCGCGAAGGCTACGAAAAAGTCGCGACTTTTCGCGCAAGTAGTAACGCTACGAAAAAATCGCAACAATTTTCCGAAAAATCGCCAAATACCGATCATTACGAAAAAAACGCAATCGGACGCATTCGGCCCGTTCGTGAGTAAGTAAATGTGCCCCATAGTGTTGAAAGAAACTGCTAGCGATGGGAAGTGAAGCAGAAGTATAAAAAGTAAACTACAAACGATTTCTTGTATTATTTACTGTCAATTGTCTTCTCAGTTCAGGGGCTTGCAGCGCTGGGTATAAGTGTAGATGAGTATACATCTTTTGATTCACCTACTGGGAGCATTTACAGGGGAATGTAATGGAAAAGAAGAGAAGATCTATGACAATTTCTCCATTGTATAAATATGTTTTCTCTTGCACATATGAATGTGCCTTTACTATACAGTTTGTGAACCAGCCAAGGCATTAAGCGACTCGCCAGAAACATGTTTGTAGATTTTGTTATCCTGCTCCAATGCCCTGTGTATCTAACAAGTATTAACTGGAAAGCATGTTCATTTACAGGCACTTAAAAGTACCTCTATGTGCACTTATAATTAGCTTTGTAATAATTCATCACTAATGAAGTTGCAAAATACAGAAGGATTAAGACTTGGTCAGGGCTGAATATGCCAGAAGGTAGTGTGTCATTGTTGGACAGCTTATAATAATAAGCCCACCATATGAATTTAAATAGTAGGGGGGGGGGGGAATCAGTATGTAAATATTTCTCTATTTTTTTTTTTTATTACAGGCATGCAATCCTATTTTACATGTAAATTAATATGACTGCAAGCACTTGTTTTGTTTAGATTACCATTACAACAGGGAAGACATTCAAATAGACATATCGTATAGCTGCCAGGAGGTATCAATACAGCGCAACAGATTCTATCTTCTGTCTATGCCAAGGTACCATTAAGGCACTGGGGAAATATGCCCTTGGGCAGTAACCCATAGCAGTAATTGGCTTTTTTTCAGCCAGTTGCAGGTAAACAATAAATGAAGCAATCTGGTTGTCATGGGTTACTGCCCATGGGCAAATTTGCCCAGTGTTGATAAATAACCCCTTACCTAGATAGGCTTCACCTTAAGTATGCAGTGCAGATTTGGGATCCAGTCTTAAAGGGGATTATTCACCTTTTAGTATGTTATAGAATGGCTGATCCTTGGCAACCTTTCAGTTGGTCTTCATTTTTCATTTTGAATAGTTTTTTTAATTATTTGCCATCTTCTTTTGACCTTTTCCAGATTTCAAATTGGGGCCACTGACTCCGGCATCCAAAATTGTATTGAGACTGCAATTTTATTGTTATTGTTACTTTTCATTATTTATCTTTCCATTCTGGCCTCTTCTATTCATATACTAGTGTTTCTTTTTAAACCACTACCTGGCTGCTAGGGTAATTTAGACCATAGCAACCAAATAGGTGCTGAAATTCCAAACTAGGAAGCTGTTGAACAAAAAGCTAAATAAATCAAAACCAACAAATAATGAAAAAGGATTTTTGCAAATTGTCTCAGAATAGCACACTCTACATCATACTAAAATTAAATTATAAGGTGAACAACTTTATTAATGAGCTGCAAAGAGTGCAAAGACATGCAACTAATCTGATAATTAAAAATTTGTGAAAACCCAACATATTAGGGTTCATGTATACCTGTAAAGTGCAGTTAAGTCACACAAATTTGCCACAGTCTGGAAAATTGTAATTGATTAAAGGTACTTGCATCAAAAGGTGCTTCTTGCACTGCATACAGTAGTTGTGCTCAGTCCGTCCTGCCCCCTCTTGTGAATCGGACACAACTATTGACGCAGTGTTTACCTGGAGCTACTGCACAATGCAAAGTAAAGTACAATTTTAAACGCAATGGTAAGGCTGATGCCGCACGTGGCGTTTTTTTCTCAGCCTAAAAATGCCGCACAACCCACGTACTGGTGACGTAAGCAAATCCCGTTTCCATGGTGCTAATAGTGCGAAATAGCAAAAAACGCTGTGTATTTCCGCTAGGTCTGGCATCTGTTTTTGCGTATACATAGGAATAGCTTGCTTTGTAAATACTGGCGTATTTCAGCCAACGCTTGAAAAATCCGTGCTAAGGCGTTTTCTAGCGTATTTCCGCATTGCGTGGTTTGTTTCGAGTCTTTTCAAGTTATTTCTATGGATGATGATATCAGGCGTTTTTCAGCTGCCGAGAGAATTAGAAAATACACAGCGGAAAAACGCCACGTGTGGCATCAGCCTTAGTGAGCCCTATGGTGACTGTCTGAAATTTGCAGTTTGCACAACGCTTGCAAATAAGCCCCGTTATCTACTGTGCTGCTTAATGCAATGCAGTTCTGTTATGTTAATTCTATATCTTTCTTTGTAACAGCTATTTTATGATTTTGTTAGATCAACTGTTTAAATCTGAATATTGTGCAAGCGTAGAAGAACAAATGACATGACAATTCTGGAAATACATGGAATAAACACTAATATAGTATGTACGTAATGACTCTTCTTACGGACAATAGGAACCATTTGATATTGTGCCTCATGTGGGCTGTACACTCTTCAAAAATAATTAAACAAAAAATAAGTTAAGCAGAAGTCAGGATTTGTATGCAACTTTGGGTGACAATTAAAATCCTTTTTCTTGTTCCACTGAACAGTAATCTGTGCATAATTGCATTCAAATGAGATATTAGCATTTTTTGTGCTTACTCTTTGTTAATTGTAGAGTTCGCTCACCATGGTGATGCTTTTGATAGAATCAGGCAACCTTAGTGACCTGATGCTGCAAGGCATGTTTGGAATTTGTTCTGTATTCTTCATTTTTTTCTTTATTTTGGCATTTTGCGGAGTCCCGCTGCTTTTATTACATTCCTGACACTTTTGTTAATAAATCATTGCAGAGTTAATGAAAATTGCATTCAGGCATATCCAAAATAATTGTGTCCTTTGTCATGCTAATAAATTGAAAGATGTTGATCCAATGGGTGAGTGGCTGCCCATTATGAGAAAGTTTGTGATACATGTGCCTGTTGCATTTCACTTTTAGCTGAAATATCATTCCATGTCAATATCAGTAAGCAGAAAAGCAACTGTTTGATTTTTGCATTCTTCTAATAATTATCTATTAACTCTAAAAGACAAGTTATATTTGTACATCAAATTGAAAATGTATTTCCATAAAGGTAATGGCGGCATTATTCCAAATTAAAACCTGGTCGTGCACGCAGAGGTGAAAGAATCAGTTCATCCAAATCAGTCATAAGAAATTGATATGCAATGTTTTTGTTCCGTTTTGCACTGATTCACACCCTTTTTTTAAACTGAATAGATTGTGCTTGTGTAAGATAAATAGGGTTATTAACTGAATTATGATCAAGACCCTAACATGTAAATGACCATCAGACCCTTTAAGTTTGTTGTCATGCTTTGCAATTTTTCTGTTACATATTGGCAAAATCAGTACTATACACTCACCTAAAGGTTTATTAGGAACACCTGTTCAATTTCTCATTAATGCAATTATCTAATCAACCAATAACATGGCAGTTGCTTCAATGCATTTAGGGGTGTGGTCCTGGTCAAGACAATCTCCTGAACTCCAAACTGAATGTCAGAATGGGAAAGAAAGGTGATTTAAGCAATTTTGAGCGTGGCATGGTTGTTGGTGCCAGATGGGCCGGTCTGAGTATTTCACAATCTGCTCAGTTACTGGGATTTTCACGCACAACCATTTCTAGGGTTTACAAAGAATGGAGTGAAAAGGGAAAAACATCCAGTATGTGGCAGTCCTGTGGGCGAAAATGCCTTGTTGATGCTAGAGGTCAGAGAAGGGTATTAGTATGGTGTTCCTAATAATCCTTTAGGTGAGTGTATATTCATCAGTTAGTTCTTCCTAGAAATGTCTCAGCTGAACTGTAGGTCGATAACCCAGAAGACCACAACGTTGACATGGGTATTATAGTCCTTATTAATAGTCATGAGCGAAATTATTCGGCAGGCATGGATTAGAGCCGAATTTCCACGTTTCGCTATTCGCGGATTTATCAGCCAAAAATTTCGGCCCGTGCAAAAACAAATTGCCAACCAAGGCAAAAAAATGATGCACAGCAGAAAAAATTGTCACAGGAGTCATTTTTTTGACCTGCGTCATTTCCACCATTTCGTGAATTTTTGGCTGTTTTGTGAATCTAATCTAAAAATTTTTGGCAAACTGAAATGGGACAAATTCACTCATCACTACTTTTTAAGCCTTATGTTAAATGATAAATAGTCGGCATAGCAGTGTGTATTTCTGGTTCCATATATACAAATTCATTCTATAATCAAATCTATGCATATTAAGGGGATCATGTATTATATTAAATAATGTTTGAATTTAATTTTTTCCAAGATTAGATTTTTTTTTTTTTTTGCACCAAAACTTCCAAGTTCCAGTTATGGTTTCCAAAACACAAAGGTTCAATATTTATTAAGAGCAAAAAAATCAAAAACCCTAAATGTAAAATGTCCTAGCAAAATTTAAGCAATTTTTTTTTCAAGATGAGTTTTTCAGATTTTGAAAGAGAGTTTGAAGAATCATTGAATATTATGAAAAGAAATGTGAATTTGATATATTCAAGGTTTTTTTTTTTTGATGGGTTTTTTTCATAGTTTTTCATGAGTTTTTTATGATCACATTTTTTAATAAGCAAATATTTGACTTTATTCGAATTGAAAACAAATCATACATTTGAAAAATTGATAAATAAGCCTTAGTATTTAAATTTCCCATTTAAATGTTGCAGTTATTTTGCTTCAAAATATGTCACGCTTTATTGTGTTTTTGGCACGCATTAATACGGACTGTAGAAACATATTCAAAGTTCTTGATTTATAATAAAACACTAAGGGGCTGATTTACTAAGACACGAATTCCGACCGAATTGGAAAAATTCCGATTGGAAAACGAACATTTTGCGACTTTTTCGTATTTTTTGCGATTTTTTCGGCGCCTTTACGACTTTTCGGAAATTATCGCAACTTTTTCGTTACCAATACGATTTGCGCAAAAAAACGCGAGTTTTTCGTAGCCATTACGAAAGTTGCGATTTTTTCGTAGCGTTAAAACTTGCGCGAAAAGTTGCGCTTTTTTCGTAGCGTTAAAACTTAAAAGGCGCGACGTTTTGCACAAGTTTTAACACTACGAAAAAATCGCAACTTTTTGCGCAAGTTTTAACGCTACGAAAAAATCGCAACTTTCGGAATGGCTACGAAAAACTCGCAAAAATCGTATTGGTAACGAAAAAGTCGCGATAATTTTCCGAAAAAATCGCAAAATACCGATCATTACGAAAAAACCGCAATCGGATGCATTCGGCCCGTTCGTGAGTAAGTAAATGGGCCCCTAAGTCAGTTAGTAGAAAGCTAGGCTTGCTAATGAATAACATATGATTTAGGTGACAAGATTCCAGTTAAAGGAAAACTATACCCCCAAAATATATTGCATAAACAAGCTCATATGTAAAACCTGCTTCATCTAAATAAACCATTTTCATAAAAATATACTTCATTATTAGTATGTGCTAATGGGTAATCCTAAATAGAAAATTGCCATTTTAGGAATTAAGTGCCGCCTCCTGGGATCATAGAATTCACAGAGCACACAAACCAAGGCACACATACATGCTAGGCCCCATCAGCCAATTAATAGACAGAGTTCTGCCTTTTGCTCCCACACTACTTCCTGTTACAGTTAGAGCTGCATTATTTCCTGTCATGTGATCTCTGAGGGAGCACCCAGCCCATCATTAAATGGTGGCTCAAGGGAAAGGATGTAAAAGGGCAATATTTACTGATATATATATTCCAGTTTGGCGAGATTCTTTAATAGGTCATTAAACATAATATAAACTTTCTGTTCATTTAGTATTCATTCTGGGGGTATAGATTTTGTTTAAATAATGAATTTGTAAAAGGACATTATTGGGGGTGTTTTAAATATTTAAAACGGTTGCAATTCAAGCTATTTTGGTGATGTACCATAATCACATCAGTGAGTCACACAGCAGTTACTTTAGGCAATTTTGGAGAACATATGGAAGGAAAGAGTTGTTTGCTGAGATAATAACAGATAATTATCTCAGATAACCAGATAATAACATTGGCCCACAAAAACTTTGGGACAAATAGGCCCCTCAAGCCAACTTCTGATACTTCTTTCCAAATCAGTGTTTGTGATAGGGTTTTATTTGGCTGAATGCTCATGAACAATAAATGATATAAGAACTCTATGTCTAATCAGTGAGTGGCGCTGGACTGTTGAACCTGTTTCGGGCTCTGTGGCCCTTTGTCAAGTGCCCAAAACTTTTGTAAATAAAGCACTTTTTTCTAGCTAGTTCTGCATCTGCCTTGCAAGAGAGGCCTGTACTTTATGCCTACCACAAGGAGGGACGTACAGGGCCCCTGACATGCCATTCACCCACAGTTAGAATGTATACGTAAGGGAACAGAAGCTGAACCTGCCACTTCACTATTTTGAGCACCTTGATCCCCTTTAATGATGGGCTGTTCTATGCAATAAGAGCAAGAGTGCCTTGGATATAGATGCTACTAATTTTGTTGAGTGTGTACTATGTTCAGTTCCACTGAAATAACTGAATTTAATTTCTGCATTATTGTGCATTATTGGGTTGTTAACCTTTAAATGAACTTTTAGTATGATGAAGATATTGATATTTGGAGATAATTTGCTGTTTGTGTTGTTTTCCTGTTATTTAGCTTTTTGTTCATCAGTTCTCCAAGTTTGAACATTTTAGCATCTGGTTGCTAGGGTCTTGTTTACATTAGCAGTCAGGCAGTGACTGAGAGACTGAGAATATGAACAGAAGAGGGACTGAATAAAAGATAAGAAATAAAAAGAAACAATAACATTGTAAGATCGCAGAGTAATAGTTTTTTGGCTGCTGGGGTCAGTTACTTCCATTTGAAGAACGAGGAAAGAAGTAGAAGTAGAAGGTGAATAATTAAAAAAAACTATAATAAAAAATGAAGACCAATTGCAAATTTGCTAGAAATACAACATCCTATAATATGGCTAATGGTTAACTACCCCTTTAAATAACATTTAGAGCTAACAACAGAAAAATGTATGGTTTATCATTGTATTTTATCAATAGGTGAAAGTTAGAGTTCACAATTTGATAAATACATTTCTAAAAATCCCATAGGAATGAATAGGAAATGGGTGAGTTTTACTGTGGTGTGAGCTCTAATATCCTACTTTGATATAGCTGTAAAATAAATGGTTTTAAAGTTATTTGAAATGAAAGCAGTATTTGTTTGTACCCTTTCTTGTCTTTGGTTCTAACACTTGAAACAATGTAGGAGTCAGACCCAGGAATGCAGAGCTAGAAGCGCCAGAGAGATACAAATTAAATTACAAATAACTTTAAAACCCCTCCACAATGTTTAATTTAAACACATCGGAAAGTTGCTTAGAATGATATTTTCTTTCATTGTGAAAAAGCATTTTTGGGGGTCAAGGTCCCCATTAATAAGGCCAAAAGTATGTAGTAGAGTATTCAGTTGCTTTGTTGAATAAATATCTAGAAATGGTACTGAAAAGAAGCAGTCTCTCCGTGTCATGCTTTAAGAAAAATAACAACCCCCTGCAATCTACACTTGTAGTTTATGTAAGTGTGACCTCTTTAACTAATTTTTTATGCATCAGAGCAATTTGACATTTACCAAAACAAATTCATATGCCTCAGAGAGACTTTATGACAAAAAGGCAAGCAGCCTGACAGCTTGCTCTATAGGGAAGAGATATGGTGGGTAGCATTACAGATTTAATGCCTCCAAAGTCCTTTCTCCTCGCTATTCCCAAGGCAGAATCTCAGGGCCTGGACTCAACATAATACAACAGTGGCAGCTGGGAGCTTGACAGTGTTTATGAAGAATTGCAACTGATGATCAGTGAATTGTTACATTGTTTATGACAGTGATGGAAATTACAGAGAGCCCAAGAAGAAGATGCCCTACTGTTTAGAGCAAAGAAAAAGGACAGTGGGAAAAAAATGATCAGTCTTATGGTTTAAATATTCCGTTGTAAAATGAGATTGATTTGGATATGCCAACAACAGACATGCTATATGCCCAGGAGCCTGATGAGAAAAACATGCTAATGCTCGGGATGAGGGATGTCACTTTTTTATTTATTAAAATTGCCTATTAGAGCGCTTGCTATTTATAAATCAGAATGATTGCAAGAGTGATATTTACTAAAGAAAGCAATATGTTTAAGAGGCAGCCATTTAAACACAAAGTCAGGGCCGATATTAGAAAAGGGCAGAGAGGGCATATGCATTCATTAAAGTCCCTTCTTCAAGGGGGAAAATATCCTTGATTGAAGTACAATATAAGGACAAAAAGGCACAGCCCTCTAGAAAACAAAGTAATAGAGGGATATTCAATTGGTCAGTGTCAAAATATACCTCCAGATAAAGAAGAAGAAGAGTTATACAGGGACAGTAGAACAGTCAGGATAGAGCATAGGCAGGGAGAAACCCAGAAAAGAAAATACTGGAGAAAAAGAAGGAATAGCTGGAAGCAGGGTCTCAGCCCCAATAAACCAACCCAGAGGGAGCTGGACTGCTGGTTTATGAAGCCTCTTCGTTGCTGCACTAGGCGGCAGGTAAGGCTAGTCACATGGCTTCAGAACCTAGTACAGTAAAAGAGAGTAGAGGGGGACAGGGAGTAGACTGAGGACAGTAGGGGGAACAAGAGGGGGGCAGGTTCCCTTTAAGCTACACCAGGGGAAAAAGAGAGAATCCTATGAACAGGAAGTACCGTATATACTCGAGTATAAGCCGAGTTTTTCAGCACTAAAAATGTGCTGAAAAAGTCACCCTCGGCTTATACTCAAGTATATGGATTTGAAGATGTAACTGTACTGTCTGGCATCCGTTGCATCAACCCTTTCCCCCACCCCCGTGGATGTACGTACGTACTTGCTTGCATGTGTGCGTGCACTAAATCACTGACTTTTTACTGCATATAATAAAGTCTGTAGGGGCAGCACAGAACCTTTCAATAAGCTACAGGGGCACATATGTCAGTACCAAGCTGTGCAAATATCATCAGGCAACGTCCCAGCAACATGGTGCAAGAAGGGAGTGACAGCTGCATGTGCCTGAGTCTGCATACCTGTGGGATCTATGTGGACAGGCATTTCTTTGTGCTAATTCCAATTCTTGCCAGAAAATAAAGCTGCCCAGTCATGCAAAGGAACAGTATATGTGTCCTAGAAAAGAAAATTCAGAGTAAGTAATTTGATCTCACCTAGTATTTTTGTGCGTGCGTGCACTCACTCACGTGTGTGCTCGCCTTTCTACATGGCAGCGCACACAGCAGGAATTCGATGGGAGCGCACACAGCGCAAAGGATATTGGTGGCTTCTCCATGGCTGCATAAGGCCCCTGTGAACCTGCACAAACTGTAAGCTAAGTTTAAGTATCTTCTTCAACCATTATACCATGCGAGTGCACACAGCAGGATGGGAACCCACAGCAGGATGGGAACACACAGCAGGATGGGAGCGCACACAGCAGGATGGCAAGTACTTGATACTTAGTATGGCAGCTTCCTTAGCCTTCCCAAACTTGCCCGACAGTTAAAAAAAAACAACTTAGCAGTAGCAGCTACATTTCCCACCCTAGGCTTATACTCGAGTCAATACGTTTTTCCAGTTTTCGTAGGTAAAATTAGGTACCTCGGCTTATATTCAGATCGGCTTATACTCGAGTATATACGGTAAGTGTAATATTCCTGAGCCAGCTGGGGAAACCTCCCTCCCACAGGGCAGAGGTAACAGAACCAGGACTTCCTGAGCAGTAAGGGGATTTAACCCTTTGGCCCTGCTACAATAGCATTCCTGTAATACTGTAATACAAAATTAGTATTATTAATAGAATTAATTTCTGTGGGGGTCAGGAAGGAGTCCCACGCCCCTTCTTTAAGAATAAATGAACTTCTTATTTCATGTTTGCCTTCCTTTTGATTATCATTTATAGCATCTTAAAGAGTAGATTGAATTTAATGTATGATCCATTGCGTCTAAGAATTTCTGTTTATCTGCTCCCCTGTGTGCACTTCATTGTGAAAGGTGCATCTTGGCCCAACTTAAATGAAAAACAGATTTTGTCTGTTTGTGTCAGCATGCCTTTGTAGTCCAACATTACATATATATATTCTAGATATAAATAAACCAACTCTGTGTTCACTGCTTTCTGTTTGACTTCCTTGTTGTGCTCTGAAGATGAAAATGCAACAATGCAGTCTGTTATAAATAAAATCACATTAACATTAGGAATGTATGCTTTGTAGGCTGCCTTCTTACAAAAGCATCTTTCTGATGTTAAGCAGGCCCCCATTCTGTCTTAAAGTCAAAAGGAGCATATATAAAGACTAAAATGGATCAATGATGGTTGTTAAGTAATTGAGATGCATTGATTCCTTTGGACATTTTTATTTGAAACATCAAATGTAGTTATTGTGCTCCAGACTATAAAGCTATAAAGCTAAAATCTGTCAGGTATGTTCAGCTATGTGATTTCTGATGTGGCCTTTATCTATAACTTCTTATTTTCTGTGTGCTAAAATGACTCTTAATAAGCCAATTTGTGCCAGATTGTGCCCAAACAAACATAATTACAGCTTTATAAACATTTTTTTGCACTTTCATACTTGCAATTCATGTTGTTCAGTATCAACAAAAAGAGTTCCTTGTACTTGATGGTAACTAAGCTGAAGCCATATTGGTGCCAAAACAGTGTATTGGGTTTCTTTCATGTTTAAATTATTTTAATCAGATGTATAGTATTGGACATCCAAATTACAGATAACCCCAGGTCCTGAGCATTCTATATATATATAATAGAAAGAGTGTCGCACACATAGGGACTTGATACAAAAGAAAAAGTGGTTTTATTGAAAAAATTCCAACGTTTCGAGCACAATCTGTGCTCTTCCTCAGGGACAAACCTGAGGAGGTTTGTGTGCGGCACTCTTTCTATTATATTTTTGTTTTTTACCTGCACCAAGGGCATTTGGACTTGTATAGGGTGTGCTCCTCCCTGTATACTATCTATCTATCTATCTATCTATCTATCTATCTATCTATCTATATATATATATATATATATATATATGGAAGTACTTGTCAGGGGCCATTTACTACCACAAGCACACCGTACAATACGCAATTTTGAGCCATTTTTTTGAGTGCCATTTTTGTTACCCAATACCCATTTACCCCATTTTTTTCATTTGCAGTAGCTCTTATACTGTATGTGTGGCATTGCGCTTCAACAACATGACTGTGGGACCTTGAAAAGTATAGAGATGTGGATTTCAAGTGCATGATATGAAACTGATGATGAATATGAAACTGATGAGATGAAAATTTCAAAGGGTTAAATGTTTTCTCCTAATCAGGTATTGGTGCTGGCTAAGTGCTGACATCCTGCATTCAAAATGGGTGTGTTTACACCTCTGGGCTGAAGGCCTTAATTGAGAACAGTTTGGAAGCTGAGAGCTCCTGGGACTCATTTATGATGACTGCTATTTTTTTACACCTGGGTAGTAAAGTGTTTTCTTTCATTGTTTTACCTGATTGGTTGGGGTTGTCTATTGCTTGCATTTTTGTCATTTGCTCAGAGCTGTGTGGAAAACTTTTTGAGCCAATTGAGTATTGGTAAGTTGCAACTTAAAACCAAGTCCTGTTTTTCTACTGCATTTTTGAGGTCACTGTTTACTTTTCTGCACTAATGTCCAGGTGGCCTTGTTATGAGCTAATGGCCCAGCCTGAAAGCCAGATTTTCAGTTCTCTGTACTAGTGGACAAATCCCTGGGGCTCGAAACATGAAGTTGTATGGGCCCAAAGTTTCTAAAAAACTAGATTCTATCACCATTATTGTATGCTGGCGCCAGAACTATTGTATGGGCACCAAATATTTATGTAAAATTACTTGAACATCTGGTAAGTATTCACCAGGAATGGCGAAACAAATATTCATATTGCAGAAAATAAAGATGAATTGATAAATTCTGTAAAAACCCCTTCCCTCTACCATATACTGTAGAATAGTACTTACAGTCAGACAGGCTTTCCTTCTTTTATGCTAACTTTTTTGTCATAAATGCCAAAAACCACATTTGTTAAGTGCTTTTAAGCTTGCAAGTTCATGTAGAAGTTAATGGGAGTTGTCCTAGGCAAAGTCAAGCTATATTTTCAGTTTAAAATACAGGTATGGGACCTGTTATCCAGAATGCTCGGGACCTGGGGTTTTCCGGATAAGGGGTCTTTCGGTAATTCGGATCTCCTACCTTAAGTCTACTGAAAAAATTATTTAAAAAGTAATTAAACCCAAAAGGACTGTTTTGGCTCCAATAAGGATTAATTTCATCTTAGTTGATATTATGTACAAGGTACTGTTTTATTATTACAGAAAAAAAGAAAATCATTTTTAAAAATGTGAATTATTTGATTAAAATGGAGTCTATGGGAGATGACCTTTCCGTAATCCAGAACTTTCTGGATAATGGGTTTCTGGATATGGGGTCTGATACCTGTATCCAAGTTTTTCGAGTTTTATTCAAGTTTTTTTAAAAAAATTCAAGGTATTCGAGTTTTTTTTACCATATTAATAAATAAGCAAGCATTCAAGTTTTTTTAAAATGTGAGTTTATTTGAATTAGAAAAAAAACTCTCAAATTCACAAACTGATAAATAAGCCCATTGGCTCTAGGCAGCGATGAGTGACATTCGGCCAGATTCATTTTGGTGCAAAAACATTATTTTATGGTTTATCATGTGAAAAATTATGGAGGAGATTTAATTTGAAGAAAAAAAGCTTTTCTCCTTTTCACTTCCAGTTTTTTTCCTATAGGCATCAATAGAATTTAATATGATACAGTGAGATAAGTTTTTTATCATTTTCGCTGAATTGCATCTGGCTCTATGGGAAAATCTGGAATAGATTTAGGAGATAAGCTTTTCTTATTAAATTAAATCCCATAATGGGAATCTTCTTTCTTATGGCATTTTAACAGAATATTCAGCCCTAAACAAAGATCTCCTATTTTTTGATGTCACAGAATGTGATATTAACACTAAGGGGCAGATTTATCAAAATTCAAGTTTGTGGGGAAAAAAAGAAAAGTGGAATTCGAAAAAAAATAGCGGCAACAAAAATGCATTATACATTTCTTCTCAAACGCTAGCTTATTTAAGAAAATATGTGACAGTATTCCTGGGTGCTTTTTGTCCCAGAAAAAAAGTCACATGCTCGCAAGAATGACATTGTTCCATTCATTTTCACTAAGCTATTTTCAGTAAGCCAATTAAATTGGGAAAATAAATAAATAAAGTTGTTAGAGACAATGGCCATTCACTCTTAACATTTCTTGGAATTTTTCTTTAAAGGACAATGAAAGGTTAATATAAATTAAAAGTAAGTCTAAAGGCATTCTTTTTAAGTACTTACTGCATATCTAAATTCCCAGATCCCTGCTTGCTTCTCTGAAATATGGTGCTGGCAGCCTACAGCAGTGTGAAGCCTACAGTGACATCACTGAAATCTCTCTCCCCTTCCTGTAGGTGCCAGCGGCAGCCTTCCTATTCTCTGAGCATGTGTGTAACTTGATCCTGTCTCCTGTTCTGAGCTACACATGCCCACCAGCCAATCAGAAGCGGATTGCCAGAGGGGAGGGGGGGAGGGAATGATACACATGTGCAGTATGAAGCAAGGAGGGAAAGGAAGGGAGAATACCTTTTTAGAGATGGCTGCCTGTTCTAGAAAATGTGAAGTAAGTGTGACTGAGTAAATATTTGATTAGGTGAGCCAAAAGTGTGGCGTTTTTACTAAACCATAGGAGGACTATTGGGCAGTATGCTTTTTAAATTTTGACTTGCATTCTCCTTTAAAAAATAACAACTATTCATGGTTCTTAAGAGTATTCTCAAGTATATTCATGATCAGCCCACAAAGTACACCTAACTATGAAGAGAAGACAACTGAAACCAAACCATTCACCATGCTTTCCTTTGTCCTAAAGGTCTTTGTATTTATAAAGCAAAATCTCCTTTGCGTTTTTGTCTACCCCAAGTTATAGATGTTGTGCTGTAAATAAGCTCAGAAGAACCTTGTTCACTGGTCTATTTAACAATGTTGAATTCTCCAAGCTTTTACATATGCATTTACAGCCATAAAAGTATCTCTATCTGCTTGATTGTTTTGATTTACATTTAATCATTTCATAATCTGTTGCTTCCTGACTGGTTTTCATTTGGGAACTGGTTTGTTTTTCCAAACTCGGCTTCTTGTAGAATGTCTTTACATATTTAGCATTGTTCTTTCCACGTGTTAGGAATACTGTATACCTGAAGGCCTTAGGTATTGCTCTCCTGTTGGTAATAGCACCCAATAGCATATGGTTTTCCCATGGTTTATGTACTTATTCTAAGCATGTGCCTTTTTTTTTTAACAATGAAGAACACAAGAGACTTGTTTTGTGAGATTAATGAAGGTCACCAAAATTCTCAAAAGTATTCTGATAATTAAGGCTTTGTTTATCAAAAACAAGTTACATTAAGAGCAAAAAGATTCATGGTAATTATTCATAATCTTAACAATTCAAGTGTAGCCACCTCATTTGTGCATTTAATTCTTCTTGTTAATGTTTTGCATAAATCTGCATAATTACTTGAGTTGCCTGTTGTAATTTTGACAGCTATTGAGTTCATGTGCACCAAACTATATCAAAAGCTTGGTGTACTGAATATTTATCATTTTGCTTGTGTTCCTAGGATAACATTTTTTCTAGCAATATTTTAGTTCACCAATTTGACAGAGAAGTCTTGGAGAGACTGACATAAAAAAAAATCTTATTATGTGATAACACACAATAGCAATAATGCGGTATCTAAAGGTGAAGTTGTTTTGCCTCGAACATCATATAAGTCTTTATAATGCAAAGTTTAAAAGCCTGGATAACAAATCTACGTCTTTGATATATTCATAGCTGATTGAAAAATATGAATGCTGGTAAATACTAGTAATATATTAATTGTGTTTTGTTTTTTTTTAAGAAAAGAGCAGAGATTCTTCAAAAGGATGCCAATCTACCCTTTGATAAACCTTGGGCACTAGGTAACCAAACACTGGCTGGCAGGGGAAAATATCAATATGAATTTTAATAAAATAAACAAAAATAGATAAGACTTTAAGCGTTATGCCTTAAGCTTGATAAAGATCCTACCAATCTAGGGCCTTTCATAGAAGCCCACATTAATCATAAGGAAATATCGGTACCTATACTGATTGAAGTCCCTTGTTTGGAGGGATTTTCATCTATTTTTGTGTGCCTTTTTATTTATAAGGAAAACATAATTCAATTTAAAAGGAGGAAGAAAATCAACATAAGTTGGCCACTATAAATTGTATATTTTATATTGCCGTACCATATTCATTTATTATATGCAGTGTGTGCACATTAAAAGCTCACATATATTTAGATTCAACTTTTTTTGGTCTATTTTATTGAAATTTATACAGGTATGGGATCTGTTATCTGGAATCATGTTATCTAGAAAGCTCCAAATTACATGAAGGCCATCTCCCATAGAATCTATTTTGATCAAATAATTCACATTTTTAAAATTGATTTCCTTTTTCTCTGTAATAATAAAACAGTACCTGTACTTGATCCCAACTAAGATATAATTAATCCTTATTGGGGCAACCCAATCCTATTGGGTTTGTTCAATGATTAAATTATTTTTTAGTAGACTTAAAAGTATGGAGAACCAAATTGTGGAAAGACCCCATGTTTCAAGCTTTCTGGATAACGGGTCCTATAACTGTATTGATATTTTTCTCTGCCAGCCAGTGCCCAAGGTTTAATTTGTAAGTTTCTGGTAAGGCCTCACCCTGAGTATACAGTGCAGTTTTGGGCTCCAGTCCTTAAGAAGGATATTAATGAGCTGGAGAGAGTGCAGAGACTGCAACTAAACTGGTAAAGGTGATGGAAGAATTAAAATTTGAGTAAAGACTGAGTAAAAGTTGGTAATGTTTTCTCTAGAGAAAAGGAACTTGCAAGGGGACATGAAAAGATCACAGCACCAGAGGTAACACCTTTTATTCTTCAATGTGAGGCCAGTGAGGTTGTGGATTGCCCTGCCAGGTGATGGGTAAGGACATCAGCAAATAATAGAGGTTGTGGTGCTACTTTATATAAATGTTTGACTGTTAGACCTAATAAAACTGTGGACTCAGTTACAAGCAAGATCAAATGAGGTGATATTAACATAACCTCTGTATTATATTTATTATGTTAGGTTGAAAAACCCAACATACTGTTCTTCGACTTCAGCTTATTCTTCCCCTTTTTCTTGTTCTTAGCGCCCCCCCCCCCCCGTTTTCTAAACACTATTCCTCCTACAGTTTTAGGGGTACAACACCCAAAACTCTCCACACTTCTTCGCCCTATAGCGGAGCAGATTGCTTGGTCACTAGGGAACTGCAGTTTTAGTTTTGAAAAGTGGGTGGAGCAACCAACAGCCAATCATATTTCACCTTTTGAATTTTATTGGTTTGATGCCAG
This sequence comes from Xenopus tropicalis, assembly GCF_000004195.4. NCBI lineage: Eukaryota > Metazoa > Chordata > Amphibia > Anura > Pipidae > Xenopus > Xenopus tropicalis. The sequence continues at coordinate 34,718,173 of NC_030681.2, read as the reverse complement.
GGATCCCAAACTTTATACAGTCAGTCACTGGGTGACTATGTACTCAAGCTTAGAAAAAGTGGGCAGGGCCACCAAAAGCCAATGACATTTCTTTCATTGTTTTCAGTGGGGAAATTTTAACAGCTGCCATTCTCACATGTTTAATGTCAGGGTCTCCAAACTTTGCACAGTTTGTCACTGGGTTACTACATTCCAAGTTTAGAAAAGTGGGTGGGGCCAACAACAATCAGATTTCACCTATAGACTTCATACGTTTAAATTTAAACTGCTGCCCAAACTTTGCAGAGCTAGTCACCAGGTAACTGCGGTTCAGAGATATAAAAAAGTGGGGGGAGCCAATCAGATTTTACCTATTGATTTTCAATAAGGAAATGCAACCTGCTGCCATTCTCTCAGTTTTAAGCCCAGGGTCACTAGGGGACTGCATTTTTAGGTTTGTGGGTGGAGCCACCAACAGCCAATCAGACTTTACCTATTGAATTTTTTTGGTTTAAATTTAAAATGCTGCCTTTCTCACTCTATTTATGTCAGGGTTCCCAAACTTTGTACAGTCAGTCACTGGCTGACTACGTATTCAGTGAGCACACCCACCAGCCACCAATCACCCACCCACCACTGGGTAACTGCAGTTCCCAACTGCAGTAGATCCTAACTCTCTGTGCCAGGGGTTCTATACTAACGGCAAACAGCTATAGGGAAAGGGGGCACCATTAAAAATATGTATGGGTTGCCGTAGGCTTGATGCTATTTTTGCCAAGTTACTATAGGAGTGTAGGATTGGCTTGTGGCAAACATGAAATTCTACCTGAGACAGCCATACGCCTTCTCGGTGTCTAAACTTAGAAGTAGCATGGAGGTGTTTCTCTTATTCGCTATGTCTATCAAATCTATAATTCTCCTAGTATTATCCCCAGCTCTCCTCTCTAATATAAAGTCCACCTTATCTATGTTAATAAGTTTGGGGAGCAGGCGATTTAATCTGGTTGAAAGTATTTTATTTAAGATTTTGTAATCTGAATTTATTAATGAGATTGGGTGGTAGATAGGGCATCTGGTGGGGTTCTATTCTTCCTTTGTAAATGGGATTCTTTAAACATATGTGGAATCTCATGACTTTTCAGGAAAATATTGATGCAGCATATGGGGGGATAGTATTTGTTGGAAGGTCTTATAGTAGTTGAAGTAGTAGAAGGAAGACCATTGGGTCCAGGAGCTTTTGACATGGGCATCTACTTTATTGCTTTCAGCAATTCCTCCTCAGTTACTTCTGCATTAAGATCCTCCAGCTCTTTATTTGACAAGACCAGGAGATTCAAAGACTGCAAATAACTTTGCATTGTCATCGTCCTCTTGGCTAAGGTTACTGGTGACAGATTGTTACCAGCTTCTGGTCTTGAAATGTGTTAAAAGGCTGATTAAGTAGTTTATTTATCACTGATTCCTTGGTTTCATAATGAGGTAGTCTGCAAATTACATCTTTAGGCGTGTTACTTTTTGTAGGTGCCTGGCCAAGTGCTATATGAAATCTATCCATTTGCCATACTTCAGGTGTGAGGTCAGGGTTAATTGTTGAGAACAGGGACTTGAGGTATGCCCTTAATTCTGTAGGGCTAATTGTGTTTAGTTTCCCTCTAAAATGGAGATTCTGTCTCCTTTCCCTGTTCTCTAAATCTTTATGCATGTTTTTAAATCTTTATGGTTTTCAGCTTTTCTACCCCTTCCAGAAGTTCAGCATTCTTCTCTTTCAGTAGCACATGTTGTTGTAGAAACTATGGTCTGCTTCACATGGCTAGTGTAATTTCCAATATCTCTAATGTCCTTCTGAAGGCCTTTATGCTTTCCGTTATGGTCTTAGAGAGTTTGTCATATAATGTAGACAGTTTTGTGGATAGCTCTGCCATGGTGACTACATCTCCCTTAGGTCTCCCTTGTATCAATGTGCTTACCTCTTGCAAGTAGCTTATAGAGTCCAGTAGATCGACTGTATTAGCACTCATTAGAGAGGAGGATTCTGTAGAGGTAAGGCATGTAGAAGAATTGGATGCGCTACTCGGGTAACAAATCATCTTGTATCTCCCCTTCTGGCTGATCCATATGCTTGCGATGGAGGAACGGGGAGAGTGTGCTCTGGTCACGGTTTTTCTGACCCATACTTGGGGAAATAGGTAGTTGATTCACAGCGTTTGGTGCTGTGGAATATTTTCACTGCTAAAAAAATGTAACAGGCTACTGAATTTTCACTTGCCAACTGCCAATCTCAAATGTTATTGTTATCAAACCTATAAAGCAAAAGTAATGAAAACTTATGAGTTGCATCTGGGGTTACTTGTCCTCTTAGCTTCTATCATAATGGAACATTAAACTAAAGATTTATGGATTTTGAAACCAGTAATAGTGAGTAAAAAAAAAGGGCACAGCAACATAAGAGATGCATTTTTGCAAAAGTTATGGTTTAGACAAATAAAATTAATAATTGTATATTTTTTTTTATTATAACTTGATCAATGGGGTCATCGAGTTTATTGTCTTTCACTGAGTTTTCATTTTACTTCCTCAGGTAAAGTAGTCTGAAACCATTTAACATGTGAATAAATGAAATATGCAGAGGAATAAAAAACATGTTTTTGTGAAGTAGACTCTATACTTGTAAGTTATCCAAACTTTATTTTGGAACATAGACTAACTTTGAGATATAGAAAACACATGACAAGGGGGCTCCTCAATTGACCCTTCGCCATGAGGCACCCCACTGAACCCTCTTGTTACATACCTTAATGAAACACCAGGAGACAGAGGTGGAGTAAAATGGCCACAGCATTTATTCACATTTAACCAAATAAATTGGACCTTGCCAGCCAAATGAAAGGCAATTATTCTAAAGCCAGAATTCCATTAGAGATTGCTACTATGCTCTGCAGTTCCTCGCTGAAGACTTGAATTTTACTTCCATAGTTGCCATTTGAGATCAGATTTATATCCATCACTGAGTATTAGACTGCCTCTACCTACAGAAAGGATGGTCCCAAACTCTGCTACCAGCAGGAGCTGCATCAACAACCATGAGAGAAGTTCAGCAGCTGTGCTGCCGGTCCTGGATCTGCAGTGTCTCAATGATAGGAAATCCAAGCATGCTGTCACCTAGCACAAGCAGTAGTAGCGGCTGTATCTATCAATCCACCATGCAGTACTCTGACAAGGTCCAAATGCTGTTGTGACAAATAAAACTTTAAATACATTATCATATATTCATATATGATAATATATATCATGTCATATATGTTTTGATCCAGAGGAAGGCAAAAAACTCAACCTGAAGCCAGTGCCAATTATGCCTCAAGAGGGAAAAAATTCCTTCCTGACCCTCATGATGAAACATTCCCTGGATCAAGCAATCGTAGTTGACATGAATTAAATACAATGCTGACTCTCAAGTTTATACTGTATTAAGATACAGAAACCACAGTATAACAATGCATTTAGGAAAACATCCACATTCACTTATTAATAGATAATATGAGAACATAAATAAGAGAAACGCCTGACATTTTTGCAAAATATGCAAAAAGGGGGAGGTGTAGTGGGAAGTTTCTACCTGCTCAGAAGATAAGGAAGTGAGTGCTTCTTTTAGTTCACATCCCTCTCTTTTTCCGCCGCCAGGCCAGCTTTCTCCTGCCTTAACTCTTTCCTTCTTACCTAATCATGGTTGCACCTGATTCTGCCAATCTCTAAACCTAAACCTGTAATGTGGCTGCTGGTCATTCGGATCCCTTGTCATACAGCCCCTCCAGGGCTTTCCTTAAATTCTCACTATTGCCTATGGGTGTGGGCACTTTGACTCTTTAGCATCTATGTTTGCCTTTTCACGGATTCATGTGTGTATATGCCCAGAACAGAAATAGGAGCCAAGGCCCTCAATTCAGTGCAAGGTGGTCATCCTTCTCAGCTTAGATTATTTACTCTTCAGTCTGCTGCCTGCCCTGACCTCTGCCTGTTCTAAGACTCCTCTTGCTAAGATGTTAGCTGCTGATACCCAACCTGTCTCAAAGTTACTTATTGCTATCTCTTATTCTCCTAACCCTGTTCTCATCCCAGGCCCTGAGTGGGGGCGAGGGGGTGGTTTCACAGAATCTCTCGGCTTCCTGTCTAGCAGTAAGGTAACCCTGACGCAGAGGTTCAGATAAGTGCAAATAAGATATACCACTTTCACAAAAATCCAAGAAAAACATAAATCCAGCATATGTCAAGGCATTGTACAGTGTACAGACAGTATCTTTATGTGTCTGGATATTGAGAGTTCTGTGTTAATGGAACTGCAATGCTAGCCCATCTTAGTAACAGGTACCCCTATAGAGACACAGTGACAGCTAGCTTACATACATACAACTCATTGTAAAACCTTAGCCTAAATATATTGAGACTTTTTTGTATATGTAACGTTCCTTCTTTAAAAAGCTAGGAAACATTTCCCTATAAATTTGAGTTACAAAGCAGCCTTTCATTTAAGAGCAACTTGATTTTTTTGTGTTCTTTCAGACAAATGACTGTATTTATTTTATTTGAATTGCAGTAGGTTTTTGTGCACACAGGGTAGAGGTTAAAACAGCAAACTGATGGCAAGCCTTTATGTAAAGTCAAGCCTGAAAAACTATATTGTGCTAGCGACATAATATTATAACAATGCAAGCTAAGAAGAACTCTTGTCCACACTACAGTCAGCCACGTTTTGGATTGAATAGTGTTTGTCCTTGAATAGATCTATAGAAATCGAAAAAATCTGCTTGGGCGCTGCAGTATCATCTATGCTTTATTCCACATGCCATGTATAAACTGCACAGAATTCTCTAGCCCGGTAGTTGCTAGTCCTGTTTGTTCTGATGCACGGGGATCACGGAATGTGCATGACCCTGCAGAACCAACAGCCTTGAGCTGGATTTGTATGAAATGTCTGCAATGAAGTGCATTTATTCTTTGTTTTCTTGTGCAGTTTATACAATATTACTTCAAATACATAAAAGTCTCACTTATGCTGGCCACTATTTGTTTTCATTGAGGGAAGTGTTGAAAGACCTGGCCATCAGTTTAAACAGAAACAGATGAGGAAAATCAACTAAATGCAACGAAAAATAAAGGTCAGAAAAACTCAGCATATTAAGGTGCAAAAATGTTAGTTTTTGTTAATACTTGGCCTTGTCTTATTTATTATTTTTAAATTTAGCAGTTTATAAAAGAGCTTGAAGTAAGAAAGTATGGCGCTCAAATCAAAAACCAAAGACTACACCATAAAGTAATTCTTCACTATTTTAAAGTAACTTTATTTGACGTGTCTTTAAATCACGAAAGGGAATTACTTTACCTGCCTTTGCTTTCAGCCCATTTGGAAAGTTATTTTTTTGCTTGCTTAATCAAGATGGCCCCATGCAAACAAAGGGATTATAACTGGGGTAAATGTCAAGGTTATTTCCCTGAAAAGTCTTCTATGATATCAGTGAAAAGGATAATTATGTTCTTTTACAATGATTTTCAATGGGGCAAGCTTTTGTCCAAGTTTGAAAATTGTAAAGGGAATATTCTCCCTGCAATTACTTGCATAGATTTATTTATTGAGAATGTTTGAAAGTTGTCTTCGGCCTTGTGCTTTCATATGGTCATGGAACTCCTCAGTGACTTATAATATCCCTATATTTTACAACAGGGGGTACATTATTCACACTTGTCTAAATACTGTATCTATATATACATTGCAGGTTTCCAAATATATGTGTATTGTTTTTCCTAGGTAAAGTTAGAGACATTAGGGCTGATTCACTAAGGGGCGTTAAAATGAGCGCTATTTATAGCATGTGTTAAAAATTTTATCGCGGCTTATTTTTCGCGTCTTAACACACGATTCACTAAAAGGATACTTGCGTTAACTTAGACGCGATGCTGCTTGCATTATTTAAGTCGCAAAGACTATTTTCATGCGGTATTTTACGCAAGGCGCACTAATTAACGCAGCACGCACAAATTGTCACCGCGTGCGAAAAACCGCATGCCATATTAGCCATACACGCTATTACTTTTGGAAAACTACTGTTTTGAAAATGACCATTTCCCTGCAAACTGGAGGCTGCATCACTCTAGGGCCAACACAGACTTGAATAAATCCCACTGCAAAGTCCAAATTTTATTGCCAAAAGCTCATTAACTGTACTTTTCTATAATTACCGCCTGCCCCAAGTAGGTGTTAATTTTCACATAGACTAATGCGATATTTAGCGCGTTTAACGCTTCATATGTATTTGTGAATCACGTGTTAATACTATTTCTATTCGCTGATTAACGCAATGCGTTAAAATTAATGCATTCGCTTGCGTGCTATTTAACGCACGCGACATGCGACTTAATGCATGCGTCATTCGCGTCAATTTTAACGCAAAAAAGCATTACTACTTAAAAAGGCCGCAAAGCCCACAAAGTCACATAGGGCAAGTTCTGAAGTCCGTAGCTGGCAGTCTGACATATTTGCCTGTTCTCCATTGTCAAGCTTCCTCATAGGTCTGACTATGTCTCCAGAGGCCCTCATACATACCTACTGTAGTCATGACTTGAATTTTTCAGACATGAGTCTTTTTTAGATATGGTTTTTGTCACTGATATATTTTCACATTCATTGACATTTTATGTTTTTAAAAATATATTTTATTTCAATTTGCACATTATTGTTGTCAGTAATTACACCTCAATTATCATATAGTGTCAGTCATCCTCTGCAAGTAATGAACAGAATGCAGGCATAACTGCTCCAGCATGGCGGGCATGTTTAGGTAAGGTTTATTGTTCTATAAATATACATTAAAACATGTTATCAGAGGTCAATTTGCACTGGCAGCCTTATTGATTTACAGATGCATTTTTGTACTATATTAATAGGAGAAGAAGCTAACATATATTTGATATTTCATACACACTTCCCAGTGTCACTGTCACAGTATTACATATCTGGTTCTTTATAAGTAAACTCTCTTATCTCTTTTGTTTAAAGCTTAACAATACACTTAATTCAGTGACAGCCCTTTTTATTTTATTGCCCATATCATTGAGATTCCTACAGCAGCCAGCCTCTTCTTTGTCCTTATTACTATATCTCCTTCCATTGTCTGTAGGGCAATTGAGTAAAATAATCTGTTTTACACTAATTAATTTAATTGTATATCTCTGTAAATCACTCTTTCTTTCTGTATTATATTTATATATATATATATATATATATATATATAGAGAGAGAGAGAGAGAGAGAGAGAGAGAGAGAGAGAAAAAGAGTGTGTGAGAGAGAGATTAATATAAAAATCTTTGTTAAGGTCAAAGTAGATGTCTATGGATGGTTACTTTTTGTGTATACACGTATAGGACCCGTTATCCAGAATGCTCAGGACCAAGGGTTTTCTGGATAAGGGGTCTTTCTGTTTTTTAGATCTTCATACCTTAAGTCTACTAATAAAACCATAGTATATCTTAGTTGGGATCAAATACAAGGCACTGTTTTATTACTACAGAGAAAAAGGAAATCAATGTTAAAAATCTGAATTATTTGAATAAAATTATGTCTATGGGAGGAAGGCTTTCGGAGCTTTCTGGATAATGGGTTTCTGGATAATGGATCCCATACCTGTATGTTGTGGCAATGTTTTAAAGGAAAACAGACATCTATACTGTAGACTCTAGACTGTCTACACAGGGAATAATTTTAATACCATTTGTCTGATTGGCCCATAGTCTGATTAGCCAATACTGTGCAACTTAACTACATTTGTGGATGGACAAATGACTCTTATTCAGTCCATGCAGATTCCTTAAAAGGCTAAGAAAGTGGTGATCCAAGCTTTTCTGGGTTAACAGACCTGCCAGAATTGACCTTGGTATACCTGGTTTTCTAATTTTGCAAAGTTGATGCAATTGCACAGTTTCACAAACTGATGATCATGTACATTGTGGTTTACATGACAGCATTTAGAAACTGGAGAATAAGTTTCTATTGTTAGGTTGGACTGGTAGGAGCCAATGCTGACTAACATTTTGGGTTCAGAAACAGGATCTAATAGAAAACTCAGTAAAACTCAAATCTCTATATATAAACAAGTCCAAGTTGAGGCAGAGGTCTGGGCAGGCAGCAATCAAAAACAGAGTCCTTTCAGAACAAGCCAAAGGTCAGGGCAGGCAGAAAATGACCAGAGTCAAATATCAGGCCAAGGGTCAAAATATGGGGGGTAAGAGTAGGAACAGGACTAATAGGAGTCAGTAACAGAAACTGGAGCAAGAACACAAAACAGGCAGCTTGGTCAATGCAATAAGCTAAATGATCCAACACAAGGTACTGGCGGCAGCAGGTTTAAATAGCCCTTTAATTAAACTATCGCCTGCAGCTGGATTGAGGGTGTGGGCCAGGGAATTCAGATAGGAAAATCAGTCATTTACATAACCTGCAAGGCCCCAAACACACTGCCTCCGAGGCACACACCAGGGTACTTGGTTCTAAATCAGGAAATTCCCAACACCTATGCACAGAGGGTGGAGCTTAGTTCTTTGCTTTCATTAACTATACCTTTTAACTGTAATTAGCTGTAATTGTAAACAGTAATTCTATATGACAATATAATTGCACTGCAGCCACATTCTTTGGTTTGTAAAATTAAAAAAGTAACCAATAACTCCATTATGAGCTCTATTGCACATACAAAGCAAACAACTAAGAAGATATTAAAGTAATGATAGATTAGATAGATAGATAGATAGATAGATAGATAGATAGATAGATTGTGTTTTGCACAAAAGGAAAGAAATCCACCCACAAAGCGTAAACGGGGCATATTTATTCATTAATTAAAATAAGTTTGTTAAACTAAATGTGTAAAAAAAACTTTTATAATTGTGTTTACCCAAAAGTCGTTTCTTCCTAATTTAAATAGCATAAACATCTGGACTAACACAATCATAGAATCCTGGCAGTAGTCAAGCAAATCTTGTGGAAAATAATGAAATTAGATCCCTGGTGTTGTGACAGAGTAAGGGCAGGATACATCAGTTCGATGTTAATAAAATTTCCATGAATGACTGAATACAATTAAGAAATTGTCAGTTGCGGCAATGAACTTTTGTAGCTCATGGATGTTTGCATCATTTGATTATGCTGGCAATTTCAAATTGTTTATTAGTGTCTGTGTTGGGATATTAATTATGACCTTTATTACAGCCCACAATTAAACCAGTCACAAGGCACCAAGCAGCTTGTGCTATGATAACGGAAAGATTTGATCTGTATAAAAGGTGTTTTGCTACTCTCAGATCTTCCCCACACTTTTCTATACAAAATATGGTTGAAAATGGTCAAACATTAGCAATTCAGTAATAAATAGTCGGCCCATGGAGGGTTTTTTTTTTTTGTAAATGAAATCACAGGGGTTTATTTGTAGACGTAATAGGGAAAATTTAATAGAGCCGATTAGTATAAACTGCAGTTGAGATTATTTAACAGTCAATTTGCTTTTAGTAGTTTATAGAGTTTGAATCCCTCCTAGTTCTTTTAAATAGAAATCTGTTCATGTGAATTGAGACAGAGATTGTATTATAGTAAACTAACCTCATTAGCTAGCGTTTTTATATATGTAGTTTTAAAATAATTATTGAATAATAGTATTAGAGTACATTATATAAGTGCTTATTTGTGCATTCTTAAATTGCATTTTGCACTATATAAGGATCACGTCTTGCAAAATCTAATAAGGTCTTATGGTCATGGATGTACTTGGGCATATGTTTATGTAGGAGTATAATGCTGGCTCCAGTGATCCTCAAAAGGGAAGGAGGCACTGTGTGTCCCTATGAGTGTTTAATATTGATCAACAACAAGTACATTTATCTTCTAGGGGGGGGGGGGGCATTAACTAAGTTTCATATTTTTTTATGATTTTTTTTTTTTTTTTGCACACATGCTTTTTCAGTTCAGATTTTTTGATAAACGTCTGACATACATGGAAATGAGGTTGGGGAATGCCCTTCCTAGAGATGTGGTAATGGCAGATTCTGTTAATGCCTTTAAGAGGGGCCTGGATGAGTCTACAGTTAGTATTAGTGGTTGTATATATAGTTTATGTATGTGAGTATATAGATTGGTAGGTGTGGGTTAGGTGTGCTGGGTTTACTTGGATGGGTTGAACTTGATGAACTTTTCAACCCTATGTAACTATGTAACTAATTATGTAACTATGGGATGTCCCTGTTACTTTTGTGCCATGGAAAACTACTACATTTTTTCTTCTTTTGACTAGTAATGCACTACTATGGTAAGGCCACTAGTATCGACTTAGGTATGTAGATTATGTATAGTTTATCCATCCACATTTGGATAAATAAATCAAACAGTCAGTGTGCAATGGTTTCTGTATACAAGCCTAAACCTGAAGTAACACCTGCACTAAAGGCAGGGAAAACATGAGGGAAACAAATATACATTTTTATTTTTCTAAAATTTCTATTTGTATTTCTCTAGACAACTGAAGAATACAAATAAAGGTATTTGAAAGATTTAAAATTAACTTATTGCTAGAAATTTTCCTATTAAAATGTTTTTCTTTGCAACATTTAAAAACATTTCTTTTCTTCTCTTTTCTATGAGCAGTTTTAATCGTTCTTTATTCCCAGTAATGCACTTCTGACAACTGCAAATTTATGGTTAAAATTTCTATATCTGCTGTAACACATTTTACCATATCCAATTTTTATACGTTGCAGTAGAGCATAAAATGAATCAATTTACTTTAAGTGGTCTTTAGTTAAATATTTTTATGCAACTGATGACAGTTTCTTTCACAGCTTAAGATGGAGTTTAACATTTTGCATGTAGAAGAAGTTCGAGTTCTGGGTGAGAGGTAGTTATAAACCTGTAATAAATATATTTTATAAATAAATGTTGATACCTTTCTTATTATAACTGCTTAAGAGTTAAACAACCATAATGGGAATGTGGGGTTAAGTTTGCAGCCATAAAACCAATTATTAAACAGACCTTATACAAAATAAAAGTAGAGTGTTTAACACTGTATGACATCAAACATTCTGTAATAGTAAAGGGCTGATTTAATCAATACTCAAATTAGAATTTTTGCTGATTTTCAAATTATTTTTGGTCTAAAACCCATGAATTCAAATTCAGATACTTGAACGTTTAATATTTAAGCAGCAAAAAATCCAAAAAAATTGTCTAAAAACTTCAGCTTTAAAAGCTTGCCAGTAATGATGGGCATTTGGAATGGCACATTTTGCCATTGGTGGATTGTTTGCGCAAAATGGGCGACAAAATTCGCCACTGAAAAATTCAAAATTGTTGTGTACAGAAAAATATGGCACGCACGAAAAAAATTGTTGTGCGCATCAAAAAAATTATTTTGTTTTCGCCGCGTAACGTTAAGCGAACCTTTTGAAAGATTCGCAAATTTTTCATAGAAGTGAAACAGGACAGATTTACTCATCACTTGCCAGTCCATGTAGAAGTCAATGGGAGTTTCTAGACCCACTGGGATATCCATAGATAGACAGAATTCACATTTGATGCATTCAAGTTTTTTTAACGCATTTTAAAGTTGCATTCAAGTTTTTTTTTTTTGACACGACAAGGAATTTTTTGTGGCAAAATTTTGCTTCAGTTTCTCGAAAAAATTCGCCAGTGACAAAATATGGAATTTCGCTGTGAATCCATGCCTGGGCAACTGCTGTAGACAACTTTAGCTGTTATAGGCAGCTACATCTCATTACTGGTACTGTAAGTTTAGTACAGGTATGGGATCCCTTATCCGGAAACCCGTTATCCAGAAAGCTCTGAATTATGGAATGCCCGTCTCCCATAGACTCCATTTTAATCAAATAATTCAGAATTTTAAAACTGATTTCCCTTTTCTCTGTAGAAATAAAACAGTATCTTGTAATTGATCCCAACTAAGATACAAATAATCCTTATTGGATGCAAAACAATCCTATTGGATTTAATTGCAGTTTTATTGATTCTTTGGTAGACTTAAGGTATGGAGATCCAAATTACGGAAAGACCCCTTATCCGGAATACCCTTGGTCCCGAGCATTCTGGATTACGGGTCCTATACCTGTATATAAAATACAGGAATTTTAGCCAGATTTATTTTTAGACTTTAGTGTAAAAATAGTATAATGTGTTGCTGACTGTACAACAAACTTCTTCTTTTAAATTGGCAGTTATTGGCATTATATATATAATGACTTATGGCAGGTGTAGTGGCTTTAGTTCTTTGGCCATGAACACTGTTAGGATACAAAAATCACTTGGGATCATATCACCACTAGTCCTATATTTTATTATTGTATTTAGACACTATCCATAGTTTATAATACACTTAATATTACAGCCTACTGATGTGCATATTTAAGTTGGGTTGCAAAAAGTCCATCAAGTTTAATCTTTCCAAGTAAACCCAGCACACACAAACCTACCTATACCAACATCAATACTAACTGTAGATTTTAGTATCACAACAGCTTTGGATACCTTGAATACTTGTTCAAGAACTCATCCAGGCCCCTCTTAAAGACATTAAAAGAATCTGCCATTACCACATCACTAGGAAGGGCATTCCCCAACCTCACTGCCCTCACCGTGAAAAACCACCTACGCTGCTTCAAATAAAAGTTCCACTCCTCTAATCTAAAGTAGGGACCTCTTGTGCGCTGATCGTTTTTATGAGAAAAAAGAACACCCCTTATCTGCCTATAATCCCCTCTAATGTACTTGTACAGAGTAATCATGTCTCCTGACAAGGGAGAGAGCAACCCCAACCTTGACAGTCTCCCCTCATAGTTTAAATCTTCCATCCCCTTAACCAGTTTAGTTGCACGTCTCTGCACTTTCTCCAGCTCATTAATATCCCTCTTAAGGACTGGAGCCCAAAACTGCACTGCATACTCAAGGTGAGGCCTTACCAGGGACCTATAAAGAGGCAAAATTATGTTTTCATCCCTTGAGTCAATGCCCTTTTTTTATACAAGACAGCACTTTATTTGCTTTAGTAGCCACAGAATGACACTGCCTGGAATTAGACAACTTGTTATCTACAAAAATCCCCAGATGCTTCTCAATTAAGGATCCTCCCACAACACAATATTTAAAGTGTAACTTGCATTTATATAATTTGTATGAAAGAGCATAACTTTGTACTTTTCAACATTGAACCTCATTTTCCATTTTGCTGCCCAATTCTCCAATTTTGTTAAATCACTCTACAAAGCTGCAGCATCCTGCATGGAAGTTATACTTTTGCAAAATTTCATATCATCAGCAAAAATAGAAACAGTACTGTCTATGGCCACCTCCAGGTCATTAATAAACAAGTTAAAAAAGCAGAGGACCAAGGACTGACCCCTGCGGTACTCCACTAACCACACTGGCCCAATTAGAAAATGCTCCATTTACCTCCACTCTTTGTAATCTATCCTTCAGCCAGTTCTCTGCAAAGTCCAAGTAAATGACATCCACTGCCATTCTAGTGTTGAGGTTCCTGCTCACTTCTTCATAAAAGGCAATTCAATTTAAATTAGTCTGGCAAGATCTGTTACACATAAAATCATGCTGGCACAAACTTATAGTATTGTGATTTCTAATGTATTCAAGTATCCTCTCCCTTATTACTGCTTTCAAAAGCTTTCCTACTACTGATGTCAGACTAACAGGCCTATAGTTTAGACTGGGAACGGGATCCTTTTTTGAACGGGATCCTATTTTTACAGAACCACATTAGCAATTTGCCAGTTCCTTGACACCATGCCAGAACTCAATGAATCCTGAAAAATTAAGTTAAGAGGTTTGGCCATCACATAGCTGTGCTCTTTAATACCCTGGGGTGAATACCATCTGGTCCCGGACCTTTGTCTATCTTTACATGTTCAAGTCTCTTCTGAATTTCCTCCTGAGTGACCCTTGCATCAGTAGTTATATTACTGGAATTGGTTGTATTAAAATGGAATCTTTGATTAGCTGGCTCCTCAGTTGTGTAGACAGGTGAAAAATAAGAGTTTAGAATTTCTACTTTTTCCGTTTTCATCAACCAATTGACTCCCCCCCACCCCCTTGCTAAGGTTCCCACTTCTTCTTGCTTCATTTTTTTTTTACTATTTACAAATTTAAAAAATAATTTTGGATTCTTTTTACTCCTAGCTGCAATATTCCTTTTCATCTCTATTTTAGCTTGCCTGATAGCCTTTCTGAATACTTTATTTGCTTCCTTGTACCTGATGAAAGTTTCTGCTGTCCCAGCTAACTTGAATTCTTTAAAAGCATGTCTTTTCTTAACAACCTTGACACTAACACTTTTATTCAGCCATAAAGTTTTTGCTATACGATGCCTTTCCTTGCTTACAAGGGGAATATACATATATATATATACTTTGTACTTGTTAAGCAACATTTTAAATATATTCCATGTTCCTTCTGTGTCTAACCCTGTGAAAAGCCCAGTTTCCCAGTTGACACATTGCAGAGATGCCCTTATACTGCCAAAGCCTGCACTTCTATATGTAGTGTTTTAGTTAATCCCCTATAGAGCTGTCTATAATTGTAAGTACATGCAATAGACTCCAGATCTTCTAATTTTCCTGACAAGCTCTGTGCATTTGCCAGCATGCAGTGGAGGTTACCATTTGGCTGTTTTCCATGTAACAGAGGAATCTTTTTAACTGGTAAACTGGTAAATGTCCCCTTTACTCCTCCCCCATGTATGTATGTATGTATGTATGTATGTATAACTTTATTTATAAAGCGCCGCAAGGGTACGCAGCGCTGTACAGTCTTACAGAATACAAAATTACACACAGGGAGGACAAGTGATATAATAAATAAATACAATAAATACATATATGTATATATATATATATAAGTGCCATGTGGTATGAGACACAGTAGGAAGGAGGTCCCTGCCCCGTAGAGCTTACAATCTAAGTGGTTGGGTAACATACAGGCACAAACTGGAAGGTAAGAGTGCATCAGGTATGGGCATTTGCCCTTAAGTGCAGGACTGGGCAAAATAATGTCCCTTTTGCTTATTCCACTGCCAGGTCTACACTAGCTTTCCCATAAAGCTCAAATCCACTTCTCTTACCTAGTTTAAACTCTCCTTCAGCCTCCTAGCCATTCTTTCCCCCAGCTCAGTGGACCCCCTTCCATTGAGGTGCAATCCATCACAGCTATATAGTCCTAGAAATTCAGCCCAGTGCTCTAGGAACCCAAACGCTTCCTTCCTACACCAAGAATTTAGCCTCACATTTAGCTCTTTAAGCTCCAGTTGTCTCCCTAAACTTGCTAAACCACCAATCATCACTATTTCATTTGAGTCTTCTTCCCTTACAGTGTAGTATGAAGACATAGGAATAGTAGAAAACATGGCCCTTTGAAGTCATATCTTATGATATTTTTTATTCTGAAAAGGGAATTAATTCAAAGAAATGTCTTGCATTGTCTTAGAAATTTAGAGAAAGATTAACTTGTGATTCTATGGCAGCCATCAGTTGAATATACAAGATGTGATAGTTATTTGAAGGGAATCGCAAAACCGATCTCAAGTGAGCAGAGATGACGTTCTCAAATGCATTTTGCAATGAAGCAGCTGACCTTATGCAAAGGTTCATGTCTTTTCTACGGAAACAGATGGGTAATAGCATAATACTGAAATCATGCTCTACATAATATCAAACCAGTCATTGCAGACCTGATTGCTTGCCATATGGTTTAGAAAGATTTGAAGACATTCTAGCGCAACACACAAACCCCTAAAAAATCAAATATTTTGGGTAATAAATGACATTTAAAAAAAAAAAACAAATACAAAAATACCACCAATAGTTAAAATACATTTTCATGGCAGTGCAAAAAATGTGGTTATATAACAAAATGTATGTCTGTATAAACATTGCTGTGGGGAGAAAAAAAATCATCATTCATTTGCAAATCAAATTGTTAAGTAAAGCGTTGCTGTTATCGTCATTGTGTATTTGTATAATTATGTGCATGTATATCTGTGCTTTCTTAAAGTTGCATCTTTCAAGCTTCATATTCTTTAAAGTAAGGTCTGCCAGTTTCTTTTTGTTGCCAAAGATACAGTAGAATATGACAATTTAAATGTATATTCAACACGAGTACTTACTGTATATGTACCACTGTAGAGTATTTTAAGGCAAAACTCAGTTTCTTAGTTATTCCCTTGGCCACTTACTAATAGCACCCATTTAAATAACTCTCCCTTTGCACATAGGATGCCTAAGGACTCCTGCTGCACAGGAAGGTCTAGGTTTTCTGTTAGACCACCTGTTTGCCTTCTCCCATTCCCAGTTAACAAAGTGGAATTTTGTCACTTTAACCTTGAATACCTATAAATGGTTTTGGGGGAGCAGTGGTAGAGGATTTTTTTATGTCATTAAGCAAATAAAACCCCTATTTCATCGCTGCTGTGATGCAGATACTTGAATATGTACCTACCTCAAGCCCCTCATGTATTTAATGTAGATGTGGTCTGGTTCTACTCAATCTGATCTGGTTCTCAGTGCCGGGCCTAGCCAGCCGTGCACCCTAAACAGTGAGAGGGGTGAAGCGCATTGCACCGATGCTACAGGACAAGGAATGAGCAAGCAGTAGGGGGACAAGGACACGGAGTAGGAGTTGATAAGATATAATATAAAGTAAAAAAGTATAAAGGACATTTACTGGTCAATTTCAGCTGGTATTTTACCAAGATTAATAAAGGAGAAATAAAGATCCAAAGTATTGATTATCTGTTTAAAAGGGAAAAGTTGAGAGAGAAGGACATAGATTCAGGACTAGCCTTTGTCTATGAACCATCAGACTACTGAATTCGGACTGTATCTCATGTCTACTTTTGTTTTGCAAAATATCCAGAACTGAGATCTTTTTGACTAGGTAAATAGATAATGGTAATCATAGGGCAGATGGGAACCTAGTAGCAATCAAATATACAATTATCTTTTCTCCTATAAACAAACATGACTTGAAATATTACAAGTGACATGTTTATGTAGCTGTAGTAACCTCCATATTTTCCCTTAGTACAGAAATGCTCAGCATTTTTAAACCAAGGCCTTGAGCTTATACCCCTTTAAAATACTGTAGGGTAGTATGCTGCTATACTGACTGTGATCCTTCTCTTCAGTGTATGCAGCATTTTTTGTAAACTTTGTTTTTATTAGTTTTTCACGTTTCATTGTTGCAGTTATTTCACATATTACATGCATATTGTTTTATGTATCATAAAAGGAAATAAATAAATTAAAAAAATTTTTTTTTAACAGTTTGACCTCTATGCTGATATTTATAACGATAAATATCAGCATAGAGGTCAAACTGTTAAAATGTTTTTTTTTTAAATTTATTTCAGTTTCTCCCTCACTTGTCTATTACTTTTGGCTATTTTGGTTAAAGGGGGGTCCTACCCATAGCTTTGTGCTCGAGAGAGATTGTCCTTGTTTAATATCCAGGTGTCCCATATCTTTAAGTATAGTTCAGTTTCGTTGTCCAGTTGACATTTGAGAGCTTCGTTGACGTGTATATATTCAATTTTCAAAGTTACTCTTTGTAGCTAAATAATTGTTTTTTTTCTCTAAAATATTTTTTTTCTCTGTGCTGACAATATCTCTTCATTTACTAGTTTGAAGGGCTAGACTTTGTGCTTCACAGTGCATTTTATACAGTGAAGCAAGGCTATTGTTAAGGTATGATACATTAGAAAACCACTGTAAGCTGGGCATCCAGCCTATTACAGCCTAGCATGTACCAAGAAGCCTGGTGCAGACACAAAAGCTGGCCCCTCCTTCAGCTGCAGGTGATATGGAGCTGCAGAGATGGACAAATAAAGTAAATAGACACTATAAACACATATTTATAAAGGACCAACTTATTCTGCAGTGCTGTACAATAAATGGATGTATTCACTGAACTTACGGATTACATCCTTACAACTAATAATTAACACAAGACGTAAAAGGTGCCCTTCCCAAAGGGGTTTACAGTATCAATGTTCACTTTCAGTGGATATTTATAAGTCACAAACAGACAAGTGAAAATGATGAAATCCCAGAGCTCATTTATTACTGCCCTGCATGCAAGTGCAAAGGGCATAAAACCACACAACTGAGGAAACTGGAGGTAAAGTTTAGGGGAACACAGTATTGAGATGCACCTTAAGGTGCCATGCACACAATGTTTGCACCTTGCACCCTTCTTTGTAATTGAGCACCCTTCTGTACAGTAACTTCAGATACTACTTGACTGCCAATATACTTATATGCCAATATATTGAACTGTCTTTTGGCTTCAACAACTGTTATTGTTTTCTCTTGATAGTATATATATTTATGTGAGACTTCTTTATTTTGCACTTCTACAAAAAGAACAGTATTTGTTGTACAAGACAAAATAAATGTTACATTTTTTGGAATCATATATTTGAATTAATTTGGTTTACACTTTCAAAATTCCATTCTGAAATATCTTCACCTAAACGAATGTCACATACTGTAGGCATATCGCCTAAGCTATTTTAAAGTAAAACTATTTCCAACACAAGCAAAAGGTTGTTTAGACTTTATTCAATACATCAATAAGTCTCAGTAAAAGCAGCATTTTATTGTATGCTTAAATGCTCTCTCTTGCTAGGCTAATTATACCAGGCATAAGTGCAACCACGCGAAGTCATCCTCATGTCACATAGAGTATGTCTCACTGTGTTGTTAAATGTAGAAGACCGTTAATGAAACATCCAACTGCTATGTCACACTACATGATGTTAACAAGCCTAAACTTACAGTAATGGTACCACATGGAGCATTTTATCCATTTACTCTGGATGTATATATATGTGATAGATATAGATATGTAACAATGTGGGAGTTCTGAAGGTTGCAGAAATTGTCAACAGCTACAGCTCAGTACAAATGCTTCAGTGGTGATTTGGAATATTGAGCCGCAATGTCTTTGTTAAACATGGTTGTTGTGGGTTCTAGTGGTATGCATAATGTACCGGTAAAGTGTCTGCTCCTTTCTTATATAATATGAGAAAATATATTCATGTTTTGAATTAGATGTATAGTAACAACAGAATTACTTCAGCCTCCAGACAGGCATAGAATATGAACAGTGGTTTTCAAAGGTGCTGAGCTTAAAGGGATTCTGTCATAAGTTTTATGGTGTAGTTTGTATTACTACATTACACTGTGTACATTGCAATTAATTTATTCTTGAACCAATATACAGTATACAACAAAACATTTTTAGTTGTACTGGTGTGTAGGCAGCCATCTCAGGTCAGTGTGCCTGATTATGAGCTTTTAGAAGGAGCCAGCACTGCACAATGCAACTGCTTTCAGATAAGCTATTGTTTCTCCTGCTCAGTGTAACTGGAGGAGTCATGGCTGGACTTCGGTGTTTTACTATTGAGTGCTATTCTGATATCTACCACTAGATGGGCATTTTTAGCGATGCAGGTGTAAGGGAGCTGTCATTTTATTACCATGTACCTTTAATTTTGGAAAACAAATTATTTTCTATAGTAGTGTTTAATATTTGCTGCAGTTTTCTAGTTAGAGGGTGCAGATTTTGCTATGAAACATGTATTTTATACATAATCATTTCTGTTCACCAAAAAATTTATTTTTGAACATAAAATGCTTTAAAGGGAATTAAAGTGTTGACCGACATAGAATGCTTTTGTAATCACCCATCCAGCTTCTGATTTTACCAGTACAGGTATAGGGTCTATTATCTGCTTGGGATCTTGGGTTTTCCAAATAAGGGATCTTTCTGTTATTTGGATCCCTATATTTTGTCTGCTAAG
This sequence comes from Xenopus tropicalis, assembly GCF_000004195.4. Classification (NCBI taxonomy): domain Eukaryota; kingdom Metazoa; phylum Chordata; class Amphibia; order Anura; family Pipidae; genus Xenopus; species Xenopus tropicalis. The sequence goes on along the minus strand of NC_030681.2, from coordinate 34,698,281 downwards.
AAATAATGTAAACATTGAATAAACCCAATAGGATTGTTTTGCAACCAATAAGGGTTAATGATATTTTAGTTACCCTCTAAGGGTACTATTTTATTATTACAGAGAAATAAGGAATCATTTTTAAAAATTAAAATTATTTGATTAAAATGTACTACATGGTACTTTATGCGAGATTGCCTTCCTATAATTTGGAGTTTTCTGAGTAATGGGTTTCTTGATAACAGATCCTATACCTGTATTTTATTTATTTATGTATTTTAAACTCCAGTCATTTGTCAAGTCTTGTCAAATAGGTGTTTGTATTCTTCCAGATTCTTTCATTTAAACAAAAGTTATCATGAACTAATGGAAAATATATCGTTATTGTCACTGGAGCACCTATAGGGATTCCAGACACGAATCTCTCCTTTTGCTCCATAAACAGCAGCTTTTATTTCTGTTTCTGTAGTTCAATATATTCATGGATTTTCCCATTTGTTGATTTTATGTAAAACATAAGAGACATTTCCACGATGAAAATTGCCTCTTTAGTTTATTTTGAAATATTTGTGTATTTATTTCATTAAATGAGATAATGCTTTTTCTTATTAACATAATTTCCAGTACATTAAACATATTTCTCTGCAGACAGAAGAGAGGAATCAAAGTAAATGATAGTTAAATCACTTGCAGCAATTTCAACTGTTAAAAGAAATAACAGTTCTTGTTTTATTTTTTTAAGCCAGGACATATGCTGTAAATGAAAACAAAACGCTAAAGATAAGTATGAAAGCTAAAAGAGGCATGGCATTATGCTTGCCATGCCACTAAACCAAGGATTATACATGAGAAACCAGGGGCAAGACAATGTACATTAGTCTTAAATAAGTCTTAAAAATATGTCTTCCTCTTGGTGGGTAGAAGATAAGTACTAGTAGTTCTAGATATATTAAGAAGATATATTAAGATGCCTAATTATAGTGTACGAGCAGGCTTGGGGACTAGACTTCTAACCATTGCTTTGGTTTGGAATAATGTAACAATGGAAACAGTGGCTGGCCAAGCCAACCTGGCACCCTAGGCAACCCGGTCGGCCAACTCCGCCCACCTCCCCGCCCCCCCCTGAATGGCACATGCGCGCCAAAGCACAGGAGGAGGTGTGATTAGATCAGTCATTGCCTCCGCCGCTAATGACAAGCGGCGGAGGCAATGACAAAGTAGCACTAGGGGTAGGCAGGAGAGGCTCCTGCCTGGCGCCCCTCAATCATTGCACCCTAGGCAGCTGCCTCTTCTGCCTACCCCTAGTTCCGGCCCTGAATGGAAAGATAAAAGTCCTACATAAGAGCTACTGGAGCTACTGAGAACAGAATAGGTGTGTTGAGAAGCCCTGCTTTTACTTTTACATGCAGTCCATTTTCTGTTACTCTGGCTATTTATAAAAGACCACTGCATATTGAGCATATCTTCTGTTGGTGGAAAATCTTTAATAAGTTTGTTGATGCCTAATACATATGAAAACATATGATTATGTTTTTCACTGCAATAATAAAACAGTTCCATATACTTGATCCCAAGTAGACATAGGTATAGAGATCCAAATTATGGTGAAACCTCTTGCCAGGAACCCCAGGTCCCAAGCATTCTAGATAACAGGGACTTGTAATATCCAACAGTATAGCTGGTGACTAGTCTACTAAACATGGCTAGTGGTTGGACTAATGAGAACATAGAGGGATTAAAGGAGAAGGAAAGCTACCGAGGCAGTTTATTGCCAATTGATTAGTCACAATAGTGCAGGAGAGAATGCTATATTGTTCTGCAGAATGCTTTACCAGAGATGAGAGGGGGAAAGAAAGAGAGGAGCAAACTGAGCAGAATCATGCCATGCCCTGTAGGGTTTTTCTGAGAGAAGTAAGTCTGACACAGAATAGAAGGAAATAAATGAGGTGTTTCTTTTCACTGAAGACTTTTATCACAAAGCAGCGTTTCTGTGAGTGCTTATGGCTGTATTTACATAGACCTTTCTGATAAAGCTTACTTTTTTTTAACCTTTCATTCTTCTTTAAAGTCCTCCTGAAGGGGAATAACCGAGAAAACAAAATGTGTTACATATTTGAAACCACCAAATTTATTCAGTATAATAGTTATGGTTTTCTAAGTCCTTGTTTTATTGAGGACAGAGTTGTGGCTTGAAAGTCCTTCTGATATACCTGCATCCAACCCTCCTCTCTGACATCACTGGAGGGGACGGGGTGCAGGAAGCATTAGTATATAAATAAGACAGCTGACAGAAGGTGAAAGAATCAGAGGTAGCTCATGATGCGGAGGTGGTTGGGCAGAGGACAAAGTTTGGCCTGACACCTGCCCATGGGTCATTGCCCTGCCTGCATTTGGGCCTGTGAAACACTAATGGACGTATTGAGTTGTCAAAGGCAGGTCCTGTTGTGCCTTTAATGATGTGCATTTGTATTGCACCCTAGTCTTAATTAATAGGCACTAAGATATAAGGTGTCATTTACTTCTTCAGATGCAGTGGGCAACTTGTGCTTTTCCCTATAGTGAGTTGCACCTAAAAAATGTGCTCTTTGCATTTCTGTATAGTTTTGCTCAGTGCAGCTTAGTCCTTTCTGTCTTCTTTTCCGAATTAGGTACTACTGCCCCTATTAATGCAGGGTAACCCTGGAGCTAACCCCTCATTCTGACCAGGCGGTAGCTTCAGAATTTCCTTCTCGCCCTGCAACAATAGGCATAACATATTCTCACCTAAAGAATCATGCGCAGGCGTCACTTGCACACCAAACACCGGAAATGACTCCAGATGGACTTCCACTCAATGGGGTTCAATTGCACAGTTGTGTTAACACTCACGCCCATAATGTTGTTTGAGTTTTGGGGGGGTGGAATGCTGCATTGTGGGAAAAACACAGTGATTGCGGTCCAAATTGTACTTTGCTCACTGCGTCTGATGTAAATGAGCCCTATGGTTGAGTTAGGATTTACAATACTGATTCTAAACACTACGTTTGCATGGCATACATTATATGGCATTTTGTTACAGTACAAATGCAAAGAAGCACCAGTTTTTGTGCCAATCGCTTCACCTACTGTTGGAAAAATTAGGCCTTAAGCATTCATATAATACACTGATGTGCATTTTTTTATAAACATTTCCTGGTGTAAAGCTTGAAATTGAAGTATTGTGCTTTCCTGCAAATGGGTCAGGGAAGTAAACTAAAGACTAGTCACTCATTTTTGCTGCCTTATAAACCCATTTTCAGCTTAACTAAGCATGTACTTTGAGGCATTCATAATCTATGCCTTGTAGAATTATTTGTATTGGCTTGGTGTTTTACATTATCAGGATTTAACTGCACAAGCTATAATGCGGCCAACTAATTCCCCTTGATTAGTGCAAATGCAAATTTGTAGGTCATGTTTGAACACACAAAATATTTCTCATGTATGTTTCCTGCTGAAATTTCCAGCAAAAATATGCATTTTCTATTTAATTCATCTCTTCCAGTAATATGTGTACAGTGCAAATTCCAAATACGTGTGCAGTGTCATTTCAAAGAAGCTAAATGTAAATCATTTTCTTTCATTGTGAGGAGGCACATACAGCATTAGGGGCTCCAGATAAATAGCAATGTATGGAATAAGACTACAGAGGCCATTTGCAAATGTACCCATAGGTGCTTTAAAATGGGGGCAAGGGAGAGCTCATATTGATGTAATTCATTAAAGTGTCTAAACACGATCCTACACTTATATGGTTGTCAGTGTGTCCGTCGGTGTGTCCTTCTGATAAATGGTGGTCAACTGCACCTATTAATGTTGGGGAACCTTTGAGCTGCTGCCACCCTGGACCTGCTAGTAGACTGAGGGTCCCCACAGAGGGTTGCGTCTACACGTACACCAGACCTAAGCCCAGGGAATCGCATGCAAGTGTTGTTTGGATGTGTGCTTAAGGGTGCCACCCAGCCGGTATTAGAAATTTACTCGCAATATAGCTGCCGGTAAATTTTTTATAGAGGCAACCCTGCCTATAGTCCGTCCCTTCCCTGACTCTTACCATGGCAGATCACTCCCTTTTATATAGAGGCCAGCTTCTGCCCTGCTCATTTCCCATTCAACCTGCCAATTTCCCTGCCCATTTCCCCATCCAATCCCCTGCCTAGCCCGTCCATTTTCCCACCCCCAAGCGTTGCCACTACTGCCTGCACTCGTACCTAAAGGTCGGTAATAAAAGTAAAAAAAGATGGCAACCCTATGTGTGTTCTGAAATTCAATTCTAGAAAAAATGCCTACTCTGTGTCAAAATGCAAGAGCAATTGCACCTGTTTTGGACACATCAGCCATGGAAATAATACCATAATGTATAATGTAGGACATAGTTATTAATGAATTACAAAGAGGCTCTTTTACACTTTTGTATTAAATGTTATATAACTATAGTATTATACGAAAGATAATTGATCTTTATTAATAAGTGACATTTTTGCCTATAGACTCCAATGGGTGAAAAAAAAGTTGCGTTGTAACATGCTAAAAAAATGTCATGCAAAAAATACCCCCTGACGTCAATGTATTTTGTGACCTTTTTGCCATTTCACAAATTTTCGGCAAATTGGAACGGGACAGAATCGCTCATCACTATTGGCCCTGGCATTGCTTTCTAATGATTTAATTTGTTGCTTAGTCTTTTTCTTAAGTTTAGCCTGACCCTATTATGCATGCAAGCTGATAGATGATAATAATGATGGGGGGCTATATTAAAATGATACATTTTTTATTATTATTAGTAGTAGTAGTATTAGGGGCACATTTACTAAGACACGAATCTGAACCGAATTGGAAAAATTACGATTTGAAAACGAACATTTTGCGACTTTTTCGTATTTTTTGCGATTTTTTCGGCGTCTTTACGACTTTTTCGTTACCAATACAATTTGCGCGAAAAAACGCGAGTTTTTCGTAGCCATTCCGAAAGTTGCGCAAAATCTGGCGATTTTTTCGTAGCGTTAAAACTTGCGTGAAAAGTTGCGCCTTTTTCGTAGCGTTAAAACTTAAAAGGTGCGACATTTCGCGCAAGTTTTAACGCTACGAAAAAAGCGCAACTTTTTGCGCAAGTTTTAACGCTACGAAAAATCGCCAGATTTTGCACAACTTTCGGAATGGCTACGAAAAACTCGCGTTTTTTTGCACAAATCGTATTAGTAATGAAAAAGTCGTGACATTTTTCCGAAAAAAATCGCAAAATACCGATCATTACGAAAAAAACGCAATCGGATGCATTCGGCCCGTTCGTGGCTTAGTAAATGTGCCCCTTAGTGTTGCAAAACTATTGGCACAGCTTATAGCAAAGTTTGCTCCTGGTTGAGTAACCCATAGAAACCAGTCAGATGTTTCCTTATTTTTTATGGTTTAGCTCTTTCTTTGTAATAAATAATAGTACCCTCTGCTACATTTTAACTAAGCTACCACAAATCTCTGCTCATCCTATTTTTTAATAAATATTTTTTAGAAGCTTTAAGAGGTTATTTAAAACCCAGGGGGTGCTTACTGCTAATTCTAGGAGCACTTGTGCCCAACTTTCTGTGCAAATCGCCAGGTGATAAATGCTCAGTGCAAAGAGAAATGGCAGGACACACAGCTAGCCCCTATTGCTGAATGATGTGCAAAGTGGGGGCTAGAGAGGGGACATCTATGTGCCTCCCCTGCTAGCCTCCCTTGGATCCTGCACTAACATTCAGCGCTGGCAGCAAAGGCCAAATAGCAATCATGTGCCCAATTGCAGATGGCTGAACTCAGCATGCAAAGTACAACAAAATGTCTGATTGTGGCCTTTTTTGCTTTTTGTGATTTTCAAATGAGGCCTTTATGGTAAGGCAGATGGGAATTCTTTTACTTATGCTTAAGCTCCCCAAGCACAGGCAACAAAACATTCAAAGTTATGTTCCTGCTGGCAAAAATGTAAATCATTTGTAAAACACATGCATCCTGGATGCACCGTGTAGCAGCCCCAAGTTTCCTTTCGAGGCAACTATGCAATGCTTTTTGATGCAGCTTCGGGTTCCTATGTGATGCATATGTTTTACATTAATCCCAGTAGCTTTCGGCATTTTGTCACCCACACTGGAGAAACTTAAACATGGGAAAAATAACATCCTTCTGCCATAGCCCTTAAGGCTCAGTGCTCCACATTATAGAAAGCCTTACATCCGAAGTATTTCAGATAATAGAACCTATACCTGAGTAATGTATACAGTATGGGAACACATACATAGCTGGCAAGGTTCACAATCAGAACGGATAAAGTACACTGAGTTATTTATTAGTGGTGCATAGTCAAAATAGGAAAAATAAAACCACTGGTGCATAACTATGGATAGTTTGTATAAAGAACAAGTCACTATTGTAAAGATATAACAAAATTACTCAAGTATGGACTTAAAAAAGGAAAGATAACGAGGAGAAATCTGTTCTGTTGTTGAATTTTGAACAATGGTAAATAAATATTCATCATTAATGCGTAATAACTGTTTCTTTTGGCAGTTCACTTTTCATTTAATTTGATAATGTGTCCAGCAAATGAAGTGGTACAAGCTCGAGTGTTTTACCAACACAAATGCATATTTTCAATCATTGTTAAATGAAGGCAGCTCAAGGCAAGCTTTAACCCCCACTAGTTTTGTGTGTGATAAAAAGAGAAGGCGCGATCAATCTTTATTGTCTGTCTCGCTTACTGTAATTGCATTCAATAGTCCACTGATTCTGTTGTCTGTGCTAATGTCAGGAGCAGCGAAGAGCCAGATGCTCAAACTTGATCATATGCATTCAATGGCCGCTGATAAGTGGCGCTGAATGTGTGAGGTTGATAGAAAATTATTAAATTTAGACTTTATGTGCATCACAATGCTAGAATGCGAGGGGGGGGAATGTTTTCAGCGCAGCACAATACGACGAGCTACAGGACGTATGCGTTACTCAGATGCACCCTGTCTTGGCAATATTCCAGCAAGTCACTGCACTGCTATGAATATAGAGAATAATACCAACAATAAAAATGTTAATGAGCACATACCATTATTGTTCCTTAAATCTGAAGCAGCGTCCTGGTATTGTGTTTTATTTTTGTTTGTCCTCAAAATGGGTTTTATTCCAGTGACTTGTGTTCTGCAACACTGCTATCCAGAAAAGGGTTTGAAATATACCTTTAAAAATGCAGAATATATAAAGTACAGAAATATATCTATGTAGCTACACTCGTCCTTTTCACTAAAAATATTTAAAAATCCAAGGGACACACAACATAATGTATTTACAGTTCTTTTGGTGGCACAATATGATCTGTCAGTTTATTGGTTGACTGGCATGTGTCTGTATATATATAGTGAATAATGTACCCCCTTTGTAAAATATAAGGATATTATAAGTCACAGAGGAGTTTCATGACCATATAAAGACTTAAGAAGGAAGGCTGAGTGCTTTTATACAGGTCATGAAATGCCAAGGTAGCTTCTAACATCCTCATGTATTACAACAGGGGGTACATTATTCATTATAATACCCAAATTTCAGGGAGTCATGTGACAGCGCTATTCACTGATTATAACTGATGACATCACTAAGCACTATTTATAAGGATATAATTTACGGGATATTCAGGAATCTTGTGTATTATATACAGATATTATTTGATCTCCTATGTAATTTTTGTAAAGAAAGGAAAGCAAGGGAGCACCTATCATGGACACTGTGACCAGCAGAAAATGGGACAAACCAACTGGCCACAATCATTGGTGTCAGTGTGTTTAAGTTGCCTTTAAAGCTACCTGATGCCAATGATTGTGGTCATCTCATTCTCTGTAGGTCACTTTGCCCATGGAAGATGCTCCCTTGCTGTTCCTGTGCTGACAATTGCCTGCCTGTCTGTACTTTGAACTTGTGTTGCATTAAAACTTGCTGCGCTGTGCCTTGGACTTTCTCCCTGCCTTGCCCCTGATGTTCCAGTGCCTTCCTTCCAAGTCTCAACTCAGTATACTACAGCCAGTGGCCCCTGAGACACCTCTGTGGCCCCATGGTGGCTGTGTCAGTAGTATTTGACAATTGGTGAAGAAGTGTGTGTATGTAAGCTTTTGGCTTGAGGAGAGCTAGCTTCTGCTATATTATTTTTTTAAGCCAGAACTATCGGTAGAAAGCAACAAATACAATTACAGATAAGTGAATTAATGTGTGTTAGAAAGTTGTTTAGAATTACATTTTCTTTAAAGGGGTAGTTCACCTTTAACTTTGAGTATGTTATATAATGTCTTTTTTTGATTTTTTTTTTTTTATATCATATAGTTTATGAATTTTTGCCTCTTTCCATATTTCAAATGGGGGTCACTGACCCTGGCAGCCAAAAAAACTACTAATTGTAGGTTAAAACTTAAATTGAATTGGTATTGTTACTATTTATTGTTCAAGCCATATCATATCCAGTATCTCATTCAAACCACTGCCTGGTTGCTAGGGTGAATTAGACCCTAGTGACCAGAAATTCCAAACATGAGGTGAGGTGTACTATCAGTATATGAATTATTTCAGTAATTGTTTTGATGTTCCCCTATAACTGGACTAAACTATAGTTTAGTACAGGGGTGGGCAAACTACGGCCCGCGGGCCACATCCGGCCCCTTGGTCTTTTTAATCCGGCCCGCCGACGACGCCAAGTCTCATCACGCGAGACTTGGTGTCATTGGCAGGCCGGAATTAAACAGAGGAAGGGGGCGTAACGCTGGCCTGGCCCTGGTTTAGTAACTTAAAACCACTAATTCTCAGATGTAATCATCTATAAATGTATATATAGTGCCTCGAATAAGGATTAATAACATTGTAGCTGGGATTAAGTACATGGTACTGTTTTATTATTACAGAGAAAAGGAAATCATTTTTCAAAATTAGATTTTTTGATTTGATTGAAATGGAATCTATGGGAGATGGATTTTCTGTAATCCAGAGCTTTCTGGATAATGGGTTTCCAGATAACGGATCCTATGCCTAAACTAAAAGGCCAGCATTATAGTGGATAATTGTTCTGAAACCTCAGCCACCACATATGGCTCTCACTTCCTGTATAACACATTAAATGCAATTACTTGAATTTTACCATTTTTTAAATTATTGAATATTTTGTTAAGGTGACAGCTTGTACTTGCTTTAGGACATGCCTGCCTGATAATTATTCATGAACTGAATATATTGAAAACCAACTAGTTATACACCCACTGTAATTTTAATGCTGTGAAATCTCCCCATGGCCATATAACATTATCCTAAGTGCATTAAAACAGCAAATGTCCACAATGACATAATTATTGCGGATATGTTATTTGCATGCATAGGATCGGGAATCATTAGAATTCCAAACACTAAAATAATCATTTTAGACATTTATAACTGACATGATTTTTTTTGAATTTCATAGTGAAACCCAGTTTTTCTTCTAAAGGCAGGATAAACATTACCTCCAGAGTATATATATATATTTATACAATCATGCATATATATAGAGAGAGTCTAAATTTGCTTTTGTTGCAAAGGTGCAATATGTGCTGATTGAGCTAACACACAAAGTGGGGGGTATTTAACAGCGCTTCATACATACAAATGATTGTGAGACTACCCCCTTCCTTGTCCCAGGAATAATTCTTCTACATGCCATGATTTCTTTGCCATTTTTTATGTAAATAGAAAGCAATCAGATCACAGATGGCAGTGTTGCTAATTTTGGAAACAAGCAATGAAAGTTGTTTTTTTTTTTGCAGTCGTATATATTACCCAGGAAATGTGCTTTGACCAACTGTTATCTAGTGGAACATTCAACCTGAATTATTTTAAACTGTACAGAAAATTCTTATTTTTCCTTTTTGTACACATTTCCATATGAACGTTCCTTTCTAAAAGGGGCAGTAATTCCCGGTATGGGCGGCATCAATAGGTGCAGCAAACTTACGCCTATAGAATCACATGCAAATGTCATAGACATGACCAGTGGCGGAAGTGATGCCTGACCTTTTTCGACCGTGACTTGGGTCTCATTTGTCCAGCTTTTGTTGATAAATAGAAAACTGTGAATTGCATCTGTAATTGTGTTTTAAACTGGGGCTGCGTTTGGAAATGAGCCCCTTTGTGTTTAAAGGATCATTGTCTTATTTGTAGCAAAAGCAGATGCTGTTATATCTCTCTTACAGCCATACAAAATATGTGCTGCTCCTAGTGCTGACAAAGAGTTAATGTATCAATAATAGTCATAAATGATATAAATCATTTATTAAAGGGGAACTCCATCCAAGCACAACTTAAGCTTTTTGAAAAGTTAACATAATTTCAAGCAACTTTGCAATTGAAAGCTATGCAGCCTTATCATGATTTTGAATGTAATAATATGGTTTGGAACAGTTACCTAAGCCCTGCCCCCTGTTCTCCTGCTGGTCTGGCTGACTACTTTGAGACTCAAAAAAAAAAAAAATAACAGTAGTCGACTGTCCTCAGCCTGCCTTTAGCCTGCATCCTCTGAATCCCACAATTCTCTACACACAAACATGTGATGTCAATAAGAAAAAGAACATCACAGTGCAATGTACTGTATTGTGGGTTATGTAGTTCCTGCATGCTGTCTGTAAGCTGTGGAGCAGTTGTTACAATTTGTAACATCAATGTTTTAGTCCCTTCTCCCCTGCCAGGATTTCAAATGACACAGAAATAGAAGCACTGTTTTTTTAGCATATAAAAGCATATAAAAATGGTATTTATTCATATTTTTTGAAGGAACAGATTACAGTAATAGATACATAGAGGCTTCTCGGTTGTTTGGGGCTAAAATTTTGGCTCAGAACCCGGAGTTCCCCTTTATTATTCATTGTTGCTTGTATTTGATTTACCTTTAAATATATATAACGATTACAAACTTACAAGCACTCTTGAAAGATATGGGCAAATGGTTGGACAAAAAGAGTAGGCGTCAATCATTGCACTTTTCAATTGTTGCCCTTTTTATTGCCAGGTAATTAAGGTGATTGAATATATTTTAGGTATACATCTCCACCAGTTTCGGACTGGGGTGCCAAGGGCCCATAAGAAAACCCTTAGACTCTCTCTCTCCTTCTCTGTTCACTCACTTTCTTTAATCTCTTACTTACTTCTTTTTACATACTATTATAGACCCTTTCCTCCATTTATTCAGTTTCTTCTCATATAGAATTGAGTAATGGCAATGGTATAGGCATATCAGGCAAATGGTTGGGTAAACAGGAGGGCCCACTGACACCTGGGCCCACCGGGAGTTTTCCTGGCATCCTGATGGGCCAGTCCGACACTGATCTCAACCATCATGTTTTTAAGTTAAAAAAGACAAGTAGAGTTGCTACTTTATCTTTCACCTACTTTAGGACAACATATCTAAACCCAGACATTCTATTATATTTCTCACATTTTCTTAATGATCAGAATTATTGATACAAAATTAGAAATAGAATCGTAACCTGCAATCTCACATGAAAATAAGATTACCGTATTTTTCACCGTATAAGACGCACTTTTTCTTCCCCAAAACTGGAGGGGGAAAGTTGGTGCATCTTATACGGCGAACTGTCTTCCTCTCTGTGCCGCGGCTCTCTGCTGCATCCTTGCTTTTATAAGGTTGCGCCCGTGACGTCACACGCACAGGGCGCAACCTTATAAAAGCACAGAAGCTGCTGGGAGCCGCGGCACAGAGAGGAAGACATCACGGGAGCCGGAGGCTGGTGAGGGTAGGTTAGGGGGCAAATGGAAGGTGCTTGGGGGCCCTGGGGGAAGCTGAAGAATGCTGGGGGTGCCGTGGGGGAGCTGGAGGATGCTTGGAGGCCCTGGGGGAAGCTGAAGGATACTTGGGGGGCCCTGGAGGAAGCTGAAGGATACTTGGGGGGGGCCTGGGGGAAGCTGAAGGATACTTGGGGGGGGCGGGGGAAGCTGAAGGATACTTGGGGGGGCCCTGGGGGAAGCTGAAGGATACTTGGGGGGCCCTGGGGGAAGCTGAAGGATACTTGGGGGGGGGCTGGGGGAAGCTGAAGGATACTTGGGGGGGCCCTGGGGGAAGCTGAAGGATGCTTGGGGGGGCCCTTGGGGAAGCCATCATTTGGTTCAGAATCTTTTTTTTCTAGATTTTTCTCCTTTAAAATTGGGTGCGTCTTATATTCCGGAGCGTCTTATAGGGTGAAAAATACGGTACACCAAGAAATGCATTTTATCTTTGTGGTAATTCGTAATACAATATTAGAATTTGATTAGACTCCCTCTTTTTACTATTTGACTCTATGGGCTCTAAATAACAATATAGTTATTCCCAGTTTTTATTATCAATCATGAAACATTTTACAATTTACACATATACGCCTGTTTGATTATTATTAATAGATTTACAGAGGTTTAAAAAGGCAGGTGCAATGTGACGACTCAAAAAAGGCCAATGAAATTCTTGTATAGCACAGCTAGAAAGCTTAAAGCATAGATTAGTCATCTAGATGTGACACAAGCACACTGCAAAAGCAGATCATAATTAGAAAACATCTGTCTTCTCATAAACGATGGTTAATAATATATTTAAATAATTTTTAAACTCAATATAAAACGAGTCAAATAACAGCGCTGAGTTTCAGAATAGGTCACAGCCCTGTATTCAAGCCTTGTGCCAGTAATACATTTTTAGCTAATTTCCACTTGATTACTGTAATCATAGTTAAAAAGCACATGTCAAATATATTATAGGATTTGAATGTTCTTGCATATTTAGTAAAGTGTTCCTGAATAATTCAAAAAATGGAATGATTTTCAGAGAGCCATTTTGTAATATTTTAGTCTTCAAAATAGACAGTTTATGGGTTATGTAAAAATAAGCAGTGCTTGTTAAATCATGCTGATTTTGCTATAATAGATATGTACCAGCAAGTTCACTGATTCTCTCTCGATATATATAATATAAAATATATTCATATATAATACAAATAAATTCCTCAGTTATATAGGGTGCCATGATTTGGCGGCAAACATAATGGGGCAGATTTATCAAAATGAGTTGAGAGCTTAGTAAATAAAAAATCCCCATGTTCTATTCATTCTTATGGGATTTTTAAAAGCATATTTATCAGTGGGTGAAAGTTAGAATTCACCATTTGATAAATACTCTTCTAAAAATCCAATAGGAATGAATAGAACATGGGGGAATTTTATGTATTGAGCTCTTAACTCAAACTGTGATAAATCTGTGCCAAGAGCTAGTATATTAAATAAACATGATAAAAATAAAACTATTTTATGCTAGATTATTGCCACCTTATTAAGTATGAATAGTATTTGACCCTAGTTTGTTACTTATAGGGATTCTGTCAAGGAAATACATTTAGGGAGAGATTTACATTTACATTTCTCATTTATATTTATTTTTTTATTTTAAAACTCAAAAAAATTCAAAAAAAACTCTACGAATGTCTTACATTTACTGAAAAGTCTGAACTGAAAAAACCTCTAACACTCGTTAGCACCTGCATTGCTAAAAATGCTCCCTAGTGGAAGATATTGGAAAATATCTCAACAGTAAAACACCCAGGTTCGGCTCTGACTCCCCTAGTTACATTAAGTCGAAGAAGCAATAGCTTATCTTGCAGCAGGATCTTGACCAACTGGCAATCTGGGTGGCTAAGTGGCAGATGAGATTTAATGTGGATAAATGTAAGGTCATGCACCTGGGATGTGAAAATATGCAGCTACTTATACCCTTAATGGGACTGCACTAGGCAAATCCATAATGGAGAAGGACCTTGGAGTCCTTGTAGATAATAAACTTGGCTGTAGCAAGCAATGCCAGGCAGCAGCTGCAAGGGCAAACAAGGTTTTGTGCTGTATTAAAAGGGGCATAGATTAATGGGAGGAGGCTTCTTAGCTAGTGAGGGAATACAGGGTTATGGGAGATAGCTCTCAGTACAAGTGAGGGAATACAGGGGTATGGGAGATAGCTCTCAGTACAAGTGAGGGAATACAGGGGTAGGGGAGATAGCTCTCAGTACAAGTGAGGGAATACAGGGGTATGGGAGATAGCTCTCAGTACAAGTGAGGGAATACAGGGGTAGGGGAGATAGCTCTCAGTACAAGTGAGGGAATACAGGGTTATGGGAGATAGCTCTCAGTACAAGTGAGGGAATACAGGGGTATGGGAGATAGCTCTCAGCACAAGTGAGGGAATACAGGGGTATGGGAGATAGCTCTCAGTACAAGTGAGGGAATACAGGGGTAGGGGAGATAGCTCTCAGTACAAGTGAGGGAATACAGGGTTATGGGAGATAGCTCTCAGTACAAGTGAGGGAATACAGGGGTATGGGAGATAGCTCTCAGCACAAGTGAGGGAATACAGGGGTATGGGAGATAGCTCTCAGTACAAGTGAGGGAATACAGGGTTATGGGAGATAGCTCTCAGCACAAGTGAGGGAATACAGGGGTATGGGAGATAGCTCTCAGTACAAGTGAGGGAATACAGGGGTATGGGAGATAGCTCTCAGTACAAGTGAGGGAATACAGGGTTATGGGAGATAGCTCTCAGTACAAGTGAGGGAATACAGGGGTATGGGAGATAGCTCTCAGTACAAGTGAGGGAATACAGGGGTATGGGGGATAGCTCTCAGTACAAGTGAGGGAATACAGGGGTATGGGAGATAGCTCTCAGTACAAGTGAGGGAATACAGGGGTATGGGGGATAGCTCTCAGTACAAGTGAGGGAATACAGGGGTATGGGGGATAGCTCTCAGTACAAGTGAGGGAATACAGGGGTATGGGAGATAGCTCTCAGTACAAGTGAGGGAATACAGGGGTAGGGGAGATAGCTCTCAGTACAAGTGAGGGAATACAGCGGTATGGGAGATAGCTCTCAGTACAAGTGAGGGAATACAGGGTTATGGGAGATAGCTCTTAGTACAAGTGAGGGAATACAGGGGTATGGGGGATAGCTCTCAGTACAAGTGAGGGAATACAGGGGTAGGGGAGATAGCTCTCAGTACAAGTGAGGGAATACAGGGGTATGGGAGATAGCTCTCAGTACAAGTGAGGGAATACAGGGTTATGGGAGATAGCTCTTAGTACAAGTGAGGGAATACAGGGGTAGGGGAGATAGCTCTCAGTACAAGTGAGGGAATACAGGGTTATGGGAGATAGCTCTCAGTACAAGTGAGGGAATACAGGGGTAGGGGAGATAGCTCTCAGTACAAGTGAGGGAATACAGGGTTATGGGAGATAGCTCTCAGTACAAGTGAGGGAATACAGGGGTATGGGGGATAGCTCTCAGTACAAGTGAGGGAATACAGGGGTATGGGGGATAGCTCTCAGTACAAGTGAGGGAATACAGGGGTATGGGAGATAGCTCTCAGTACAAGTGAGGGAATACAGGGGTAGGGGAGATAGCTCTCAGTACAAGTGAGGGAATACAGGGGTATGGGAGATAGCTCTCAGTACAAGTGAGGGAATACAGGGTTATGGGAGATAGCTCTTAGTACAAGTGAGGGAATACAGGGGTAGGGGAGATAGCTCTCAGTACAAGTGAGGGAATACAGGGTTATGGGAGATAGCTCTCAGTACAAGTGAGGGAATACAGGGGTATGGGAGATAGCTCTCAGTACAAGTGAGGGAATACAGGGGTATGGGGGATAGCTCTCAGTACAAGTGAGGGAATACAGGGGTAGGGGAGATAGCTCTCAGTACAAGTGAGGGAATACAGGGGTATGGGAGATAGCTCTCAGTACAAGTGAGGGAATACAGGGTTATGGGAGATAGCTCTTAGTACAAGTGAGGGAATACAGGGTTATGGGAGATAGCTCTCAGTACAAGTGAGGGAATACAGGGTTATGGGAGATAGCAGGGACTGGTCCGATTGCCATCTTGAGTCAGGAAGGAATTTTTTACCCTTTGAGGCAAATTAGAGAGGCTTCACATGGGCTTTTTTGCCTTCCTCTCGATCAACTAGAAAGTAGGCAGGTTATATATAGGCATTATGGTTGAACTTGATGGATGTACGTCTTTTTTCCACCTCACTTACTATGTTACTATGTTATCTGAAAGCAGTTGTATTGTGAAGTGCTGGCTCTTTCTAAAATCTCAGACTCAGGCACCATGCACTGAGATGATGATATCACCCCCCTCCCAGCAGTTGATCAGCAGAACAATGGGAAGGGAGCAAGGTAGCAGCTCTCAGTAGATATCAGAATAACACTCAATAGTAAGAAATCCAAGTCTGGCTTGGGACTCCTCCAGTTACATGGGAGTAGGAGAAACAATAGGTTACCTGTAAGCAGTTCTAATGTGTAGCACTGGCTCCTTCTGAAAGCTCAGACTCAGGCACAATGTACTAAGATGGCTCCTACACACCAATAATACAACTAAAAAAATACATTAAATATTTGCTCAGAAATAAAAAGTACACCATAAAAATGATGATAGAATCCCTTTAACATTAGAAAACAGCAGTAAATAAACAAATGATCATTAATTTTAAGAATAGCTTTACATCAAATTATCAACTCTTCAGGGTTGTTGACTGTGTGCTTTTTTTTTTGGTGTGTGGGACAAAACCCATGCAGAGATTCTGCATACTCTTTGCAGATGATATCCTGGCTGGAATCAACCATGGACCCTAGAGCGATGCAAGGCTGCAGTGCTTTTTACTAAGTCGCCATGCCATAACCATTTTGTTACTTAGAAAAGGAATTTTAAATAGAGACCAGATTTTTGTCTAGAGGAACACAGGGAGGTAAATTTATCAATGAGCTTGCTACAGTCCGCTAGATTTCACCACTTTCCATTCATTTCTATTGCATTTTTAAAGGCATATTTATCAAAGGGTGAACTTTAGTCACTGATAAATACTCTTTAAAAAATCCCATAGAAATGAATAGAATAGTGGCGGAATTTCACTCTAGCGAACTGAAGCGAGCTCTAGCTTCACTCTATGATAAATATACCCCATGGAGAGGAGGATGGTAATGTCATGACAAAGATGGCGTCATTTTAATGTTAGGGTTTTTATGTTTATGTATAAAAATTTAAACATACCATAAGTGTAGAATCTATGGGGGAGATTTATCAATCCACGAACGATCCAAATGCGTCCGAATGCGGTTTTTTTTTCGTTATGATCGGTATTTTTGCTACTTTTTCGACGCCATCGTGACTTTTTCGTATCTTGCACATATTTTCCGCGACTTTTTCATCGCCGTCGCGAAAAAATCGTATTGTTGCGGCGAGTACGAAAGTTTCAGATTCATTCAAGCTTCGGTATCGTGACTTTCCTTGGGCCAGGTTGGAGCTGCAGAGTGCCATTGATTCCTATGGGAGACTTTCCTTGGGACAGGTTGGAGCTGCAGAGTGCCATTGAGCCCTATGGGAGACTTTCCTTGGGCCAGGTTGGAGCTGCAGAGTGCCATTGAGCCCTATGGGAGACTTTCCTTGGGCCGGGTTGGAGCTGCAGAGTGCCATTGAGCCCTATGGGAGACTTTCCTTGGGCCGGGTTGGCGCTGCAGAGTGCCATTGAGCCCTATGGGAGACTTTCCTTGGGCCGGGTTGGAGCTGCAGAGTGCCATTGAGCCCTATGGGAGACTTTCCTTGGGCCAGGTTGGAGCTGCAGAGTGCCATTGAGCCCTATGGGAGACTTCCTTGGGCCAGGTTGGAGATGCAGAGTGCCATTGAGCCCTATGGGAGACTTTCCTTGGGCCGGGTTGGAGCTGCAGAGTGCCATTGAGCCCTATGGGAGACTTTCCTTGGGCCAGGTTGGAGCTGCAGAGTGCCATTGAGCCCTATGGGAGACTTTCCTTGGGCCGGGTTGGAGCTGCAGAGTGCCATTGAGCCCTATGGGAGACTTTCCTTGGGCCGGGTTGGAGCTGCAGAGTGCCATTGAGCCCTATGGGAGACTTTCCTTGGGCCGAGTTGGAGCTGCAGAGTGACATTGAGCCCTATGGGAGACTTTCCTTGGGCCAGGTTGGAGCTGCAGAGTGCCATTTATTCATATGGGAGGCTTCCAAATTCATGCAAAGGCGGAAAGGTTTTCCCGCCGTTTACAATCGTTCAATACGAAAAAGTCGCAACGGTGACGAAATAGTCACGCAAAATACAATAAAGTCGTGATGGTGACGAAAAAGTCGCGATCTTCAGAAATTTTCGCTTCCAATCCGAATTTTTCCAATTCGGGATTCAAATTCGTGTTTTGGTAAATCTGCCCCTATCAGTTTTATTACCATAAAACACATAAAACATCCTTTCTGCTTATTAGATGATCATGTTTACATGAGAGCTCACTTACTGTAATTTGTATGGGGCTTATTATACAGAAAGCTCGGGACCTGGGGTTTTCTGGATAAAGGGTAATTTGGATCTCCATTTCTTAAGACTGAAAAAAAATAAGTTAAACATTAAATAAACCAAACAGGATTGTTTTGCTGCCAACATGGATTCATGTAGCTTAGTTCCCATCAATTGTAAACTACTGTCCTACAAAGAAAATGTAAATCATTATTAAAGATTAGAATTAATTGATTAAAATGTATTTTATGGGTCTTCCTGTAATTCAGAGATTTCTGGATAAGGGTTTCCAGATAACAGATCTCATACCTGTAAAAAAAAAAGGAGCCAGAGGACACAGCGGGGAGCATGGAGTCAGAGGACACAGAAAACATTTTTTATTTAGCTGTCTATCTATTTTAGCGAGTTTTATGTTTACACTGAACTGCTCCTTTAAGGTCTATGGCTGAGCATTTAAAGACTAAGGCCTACAGAGGTAGTAATTAGGGCTTCATTAAATGGATCCCTGCCATGAAGCAATAATAGGGTTGAATACATGTAACTGATGTCACTCAATCCTTCATACATTTAAAACCCCTGTGAGTTTGTGAGCATTCAAGTGCAGGCCTGGACTGATCTGGCTGTGGATTCTGGCAAATGCCAGAGGGGCTGCTGTAAGATGCCACAGACAGTCACTATTTATTGGCCTGGTGGGGGCTGTCTCGGCCTCTGTGTACTGGAAATGCCAGGGCCCATTTTGAATCCCAGTCTGGACCTGTTTAAGTAAGTGATCTCAGGGCAAATATTTCACTAAAGAACATACTGTACATACTGTACCAGAATACCAACACTAGGGCAAATTTCTACCATCAGTAAAGCATTTAAAGTGTACTGGTTCAGCCTACGATAACCAGTGGTACTCAATATATTAAGGGTAAGGAGTTTATTTACTTATTTATATACTTATTCAATATATTATTAATGTACTTATTCAATAGTTTACTAGGGAATCAAAAAAGGATTTCAAACAGTTATGACATTAGAAGGTTACTAAAAACTTACATGGATGTCAGGAAAATTTTCAAAAGTCAGGAAAATATTTAATGAATTGACAGCTTTATCCAAACTTACAAATGTGCATTTTACTCAGTGTTAGAGCTCAGCAAATTGTAAATAGGGATTAACAAATTGGGAAAAAAAATTCTGTGTCGGAACAAATCTGCCAAGATAGGGTTATTATAGAGCACTACAAAATACATATGATTATTAATTGCATTATACATGTCTATTTTACTGAGGACAAATGTATAGTCACATACTAGTTCCAGACATTTCAGAACTGCCATGCAAGGGCATGGAATATACACACCACACTGGCAAATCTTCACTATTTATAGCTCAGTAACACTATAATAACCCATACTTTATCTGTAGCTGCCATTAAGCGGAAATAATGGGAGCAAAACATAAAAAAGCACATATTAGGTGAAATGAGCAAATTGCTTTACTAGCTTAACATTTTGTAGAAAACATCAAGTCATGACAATGCAGGTTAAATGCCTATTATATTGCAATGATGCAAGGCAGTTCATTACTGCCTTTACTGTAATAAATGGCATGATTAGCCTTATCTTTCAAGCTGCATTATTAAATACAAGTCCAATTGCGCTAAGGTACAATTATCCATGTTTATTTATCTCAATATAGACACTTTTACCATAGAAATACAAATTGAAATGTTCTAGGAAACACAGACGTATCATAACCATATCTAGAAAAAATAAAATGAAAATATAAAATAAAACCTACTACAGGTATGGGACCTGTTATCCTGAATGCTCGGGACCTGGTGTTTTCCAGATAAGGGATCTTTCCATAATTTGGATCACCATACCTACTACTATAAAATAGTTTCAACACTAAATAAACCCAGTAGGATTGTATTGCCTCCAATAAGGATTAATTATATCTTCATTGGGATCAAGTACAAGGTACTGTTTTATTATTACAGAGAAAAGGGAAATCATTTTTCAAAAATTTCAATTATTTGATGGAGTCTATGGGAATGGCCTTCCCATAATTCTGAGCTTCTTGATAACAAGTTTCCAGATCCCATACCTGTACTACTATATTTTTGAATCTGTAGAGCAGGGATCCCCAACCTTTTTTTACTTGCGAGCTACATTCAAATAGAAAAAGTGTTAGGGAGTAACACAGATATAAAAAATATACCTGGGGGTGCCAAATAAGAGGTAGGATTGGCTATTTGGTAGCCCTTATGCAGACTGGCAGCCTACAGGAGGCTCAGTTTGGCATTACACTGGGTTTTATGCAACCAAAACTTTCCTCCAAGCCAGGAATCTAAAAATAAGCACCTGCTTTGAGGCCACTGGGAGCAACATCCAAGGGGTTGGGGAGCAACATGTTTCTTGCGAGCCACTGGTTGGGGAACACTGCTGTAGAGGGTAAATTCCATAGAAATCGGGATCATTGAATGAACACACAATAAAAGATTGGATTTTAATCACTCAAATTCTTGATTATCAGACTGAATGGAGGTGGTTCTCTCATAACCCTTCTTACTTAATTATTATCATTATTATTAACATTTATTTATAAAGCGCCAACATATT
The DNA here is from genome assembly GCF_000004195.4 of Xenopus tropicalis. Classification (NCBI taxonomy): domain Eukaryota; kingdom Metazoa; phylum Chordata; class Amphibia; order Anura; family Pipidae; genus Xenopus; species Xenopus tropicalis. Next base: position 34,677,339 of record NC_030681.2, on the reverse strand, counting down.
CCGCAGCGCTGTACAATAAGTGGGTTTCATACATTGGACATACAGAGTAACATATAAAGCAAGCAATAACCGATACAAGAGGTGAAGAGGGCCCTGCCCAAAAGAGCTTACAATCTACAAGGAGAAAGGGTTGAGACACAAGGTGTGGGAATATTCAGTTTTCATCTGTACTACATTTGACAATTGTAGACAAAGCCCTTTAAAGTCTATAAAAAAGACATTGCTGTTCTTTCATGACTTTTAAATTGCCCACAGAGTACTGTACATTGTACAGTAAAGGGCAGATTTAGCAACGTTCGAATGCAAGTTTTTACCCCAATTTTTCATGGAAAAACTACTAAACTAAAACTAATTACAGTTTCCGAAATGATGTCAAAATTTGGCACCTAAAAGCTGGCGAGTTCATGTAGAAGTCAATTGGAGTTGTCTTAGTAAAATTTAAGCAAATTGTTTTTATTATTCCATTTTTTTAAAATCATTTTGAAAGTTGGTACTAATTGAAAATGATGAGTAGAATTCCTTTGTGCTGTGCTCAAGTTTTTTTTTTTCATGTCTTTAAGCGATTGAATTTTCCAGATTCAAATAAATCGAATTGAATAAATATTCGCACATTTGAGTTTGGTGAGTTTTAAAGTTTTATTTAAAATAAAAAAAAAAACCTAGAAAGTTCACAAAAGTTGAAAGGCTAAAATATTCCCATGTTGTGCCACCTTTCCATCCACTGACCATATCTGCATGGATCAATTTCATTTATAATAACATTATTTTTTTATAACTGTTTCCTTTTTCCTAATAAACTGGTAAAATAAATCAAAAGTCGTTAGAGAATCTTCCCATAGGTCTCTATACAACCTCAGCAGCTTTCTGCTGAATTTTCCCCTTTTTTCTTAAATAAATTCCGACTAGTAGTGATGAGCAAAATTTTTTCCCAGGAGTGGATTCACAGCGAATTTCCGCATTTTGGCATTGGCCAATTGTTTCACGAAACTTCCACGAAAATCCATTCTATTGGTCTTCATTATTTATTTCTTATAGATCCTAGATTGTTTGCTTTCTTTTTCAGACTCTTTCCAACTTTGATATGGGGGTCACTGACCCCGGCAGACACAAAACTATTGCTTTGTGAGACTACCATTTTATTTTTATTGTCACTTTTGATAACTTATTTTTCTATTCAGGTCCTCTCCTATTCATATACCAGTCTCTCATTTAAACCATTCCCTGGTTGCTAAGGTAGTTGGAACCATAGCAACCACATTGCTGCTGAAACGGTGAACTGAAAAGCTGCCGACAAAAAGTAAAGTAACTCAAAATATTGCTCTCTAGATAATACTAAGGGACACATTTACTTACTCACGAACGGGCCGAATGCGTCCGATTGCGGTTTTTTTCGTAATAATCGGTATTTGGCGATTTTTTGGAAAATTGTCTCGACTTTTTCGTAGCCATTCCGAATGTTGTGCAAAATGTTGCGATTTTTTCGTAGCGTTACTACTTGCGCGAAAAGTTGCGACTTTTTCGCAGCTTTCGTGCCGAGTATGAAAGATTCGGATTCATTCAAGCTTCAGTATGGTGACTTTTCTTGGGCCAGGTTGGAGCTGCAGGGTGCTATTGAGTCCTATGGGAGGCTTCCAAAATCATGCTAAGTCTGAAAGTTTCGCCCGCCGCTTACGAGCGCTCAATACGAAAAAGGCGCAACAAGATACGAGCGAATCGTAATGGCTACGAAAAACTCACGTTTTTTCGCGCAAATCGTATTGGTAACGAAAAAGTCGCGACAATTTCCGAAAAGTCGTAGAGGCGACGAAAAAAATCGCAAAAAATACGAAAAAGTCGCATAATGTTCGTTTTCCAATCGGAATTTTTCCAATTCGGATTCGGATTCGTGGGTTAGTAAATGTGCCCCTAAAAGTTAACTCAAAGGTGAATAACCCCTTTACGGTACATATGTAGAGAGGGATGGTACACAAAATAACCTATGTAAATGTACAGCCTTCATTCCCTATTTATTAATAATATAAATATTCCCTATTAATAATAGAGTGTATTTCTTTTGACAAAATACAAATAGATCATGTTTTTCCATTGAGGTACTGTTCTTTACATTGACAAACCTTTTAAACCATTAGAATATGAACCAATACTCTCTGGAATTATTTTTAAGAGTGATAACCCCAAAAGATAACAGTATAAAAACTCAACCTACAGCTTCATTTAATGGAGGTTAGTGTGTATGCATTTCCAATTTAATATGCAAATGTTTCATCTACTTCCAGTCTCCCTTCCCTAACCTTTACGTTCATGGAACGCCATTAGATTTCATCAGTTTTTACATTGTGTGCCAGGGCAAATAATGACAGAATATCTATCTAAGGAAGGGGCACTTAATCAGCAATCAAGATTCAATTTGTTTTAATTTTAGCAGGTGTTTGTGAGGTACATTGACGGGAGAGATAATATGCATGGCTTTCATTAGCTCTCTTGTTTTTGTGCTTGAACATTTAAGAGCCAGATGTTCGGAGGTGAGCTGATCAGAATATTAAATCCCCAGAGGTTGGTTTCCATAGTGTTTTACATTCTTTCCTTTATCTCTCTTGGTTCACCCTAGGCTATGAGAAGTAAATGCATGAAATGGCAGACTATTGTATTTTAGACTATTCGATTTAACAGTTATATATATTATACTATCTCTCCCAAAAACAATATTTTGTATTTACTATGATGCAATTATCCTGTCTCATAGCTCACAGCTGTAAAATATAGCTCTTTATATAGAGATAAAAGTCCCTTTTATCTGAGAAAAATAAACAAACAAGGGTTAAATTGCAATTAGTTAAGCTTTATGTTACCCATGTCTACCCAGCAGCCACTTCTAGTTTTAAAATAAAAAGGGGTCGCATAGATCAAATGTAGCCAATGTTTTTAATGCTAGTCTTTTCTCAAGAAAATGAGTTTCATGGTTAGTAATTCATGGGCTGCATGGCCATAGTCTGTAAGGGTTTCCAGTGCATCTCATGGAATTATAACTATAAAAAAAATAATATTTACATTAAAAGTCATATGACAAGGATGCAAATATTACTTTTTGCAGCTGTCTGCAGTCCTATACCGATATATTGTTATGGATATTGGGTTAATGATAGTTGCTTAGCATATGGATATTATCCTTGTTATATGCATTCCTCTAGAAATCCACACTTGTGTTCCTCTTCTGCAGAACTGATTGAGGGAGTTGAAAACTGAAGCATCACCTTTTTCTGTACCTGAGGTAGAAAAAATCAATGTTTGCTTTAACTGTTATCGATTTAATGGAAACCCCTATTGGCTAAGGTTTAGAAGCCCACCAAATGTGTGTATAGATGGCATTATAACAAAGTGTCATGGCCGTGCCAGTGTGGAGCTTGTTGGTAATGTGGCTGAGTGGCACAGTTGGCAATGTCATGCCAAGGCACAGGCCCACAAGATAACAAGGATCCTCCAAGGAAATTCCAGAAGTGATGCCAACATGCATGTGTTGTGAAATGTGGATATTTTAAAGCCATAGACACCAGTTCATATTTTTATTGTCCTACTGGCCACATTGCCCATGGTAGGGGCTCCAGCTACTATTGCTCCTGATCCTGCTATTAAGCCTTGTCTGTCTAGTTCTGCCTGACTACTGTTTGCCCTGAACATTTGCCAGAGCTCTTGACCTTGTACCTTCTTAATCCACTGTATGCTGAACATTGGACATTCCCTGCCTTGCCAGTGAGCCTTCTTGCCTGTCTAATAACCCTGCTTGTGCCAGACTTCCCTTGTTATCGGACTGTGCTTCCACACAAGTACAGGTATGGGATCCCTTATCCGGAAACCCGTTATCCAGAAAGTTCTGAATAACTGAAAGGCCATCTCCCATAGACTCCATTAAAAGCAAATAATTCTAATTTATTTAAAATGATTTCCTTGTACTTGATCCCAACTAAGGTATAATGAGTGCTTATTGGAGGCAAACCAATCCTATTGGGTTTATTCAATATATACTGTAAATGATTTTTAGCAGATAAGTTATGGAGATCCAAATTACGGAAAGATCTGGAAAACCCCAGGTCCCAAGCATTCTGGATAACAGGTCCCATACCTGTACCTACCTTCTTTTAACCATGTGCCAGTGCCCGCCTCTCTGTTTTGTGTCGCTGCAATAAAGCTTCTGTGATAAACTCATATACCTTGTACATAGCTAGTACCCCATGTTTTCCACACATTACTCCCTGTACTGCAGGGGCATGGGGCGCAGAATGCAGCAGGGCCCCTGACACTATTGCCTTATCATAGAGCACTAAGGCTGATGGCACACGTGGCGTTTTTACGCTGCGTATTTTCTAATTCTCTCAGCGGCTGAAAAACGCCCGATATCATCATCCATAGAAATAGCTTGAAAAGACGCAAAGCAAACCACAAAATGCGGAAATACGCTAGAAAACACCTTAGCATGGATTTTTCAAGCGTTGGCTGAAATACGCCAGTATTTGCACAGCAAGCTATTCCTATGTATACACAAAGGCAGCTGCCAGACCTAGAGGAAATACGCGGTGTTTTTTACTATTTTGCACTATTAGCACCATGGAAACGGGATTTGCTACGTCACCAGTACTAGGCTGAAAAACGCCTTAGTCATGGGCTGTGTGGCTTGTGCGGCGTTTTTAGGCTGAGAAAAAACACAGTGTAAAAACGCCACGTGTGGCATCAGCCTTAGGAGGTTCAATTTGGAACTCTACAATGCTCTTACACTTGTATTCAGGATCTCTATAATTGTTTCCACTTGTGTAGCCAATTGCGGGACAAATTAAGTTGGCAAATTTCAATTTGTTGATTTGTAAGGTCTGGTGTAAAATGCTGTTTAAATGACACTGCATATAATAAGTTGTACTCAACATACTGTGACTTTTAACCCTGCTTTTTAAAAGGTTGAATGCAAGTTTTGGAGTGTTTGATGCGTGTTCAGTACAGACTTAACAATAAAAGGTTTAGTTACCTGCACTGAGGTTATACAGGTATATACCAATAAAAATAACTCACCTTTCCAAATGAATGTGTTGAAAAACCTACAAAATACAATGTAATGTACGTTTTAGTACATATTTGAACCTTGTATACTGTATACTGTGTAAATCCTAATAACTAGTGATGATCAAATTTTTTCGCCAGGCATGGATTCGCAGTGAATTTCCAAATTTTCCCATTGGCTAATTGTTTCGTGAAACTTCCGTGGAAATTTGCCGCGGAAAAAATTGTTGCGCAGAATTTTTGTTTTGTCACGTGTCAAATTGGACGTGATCACGTCAAATTGGGTGTGGTCGCGTAAAAATGGACATGGTCACGTCAAATCGGGCTCGGTCGCATCAAAAAAGCTGTTTTGCGAATTTTCTTGCCATTTGGGGAATTTTATGGCGAAACGAGACAGATTCGCTCATCACTACTAATAACCATTAACCCTTTGAAATGGACAATACTGGCCTATTCAGCTTCAATCTAACCTGCTAGAACAGGACTATCCAACTGGAGGTCTGTGGGCCAGATGTGGCCCTATTAATGATTTTTTGGTTCCCAGTCTGCTCAAAAGCTCCATAGACTTCACCATAGGATATCATCATTTTAATTTAATCTGGCCCTTAAACATGCAATATGAGAAATAATTACCCCCCTACATGTAATAAGCTGGACAGCACTGTCCCTATAACACAGGGGAGATAGCTGCATTTCTGAGCCGTATTGTTAGCGCAGGGTTTGAAGTGCCACTTTCTGCAAAGTTCCATGAATTTCTCCCATGGAAAAAAAGTGCACTCTTAGAGAAATGAATAATAATTTAAAATTCATATTCATACCTCTCTAATTTTCTCTCTCATCTATGTAATTGATCAGTGTCTGTTTACTTTAACACTTGTGGACTTGCATGTTTAACGAGTATAATTCATTAATTGTGTCATCTAGTATTATAAGTGTGTCAGAGGGATCAGTTGCATATGATTAGATAAAGACCTCAGTGTCACAAACTGTATGAAGTACATACCCTTATACAATATAATTGTGGTCTTTTAATATGCGACCATTGACCCAGGCTTGTTATTATCTATTATAGTTTATAATAATGTATCTCTTTATGATTAAATGATGATGCCCGGCAGAACACTATGATTAGCATTTGGGTTATTTATAGATTGTGTCAGAGCAGTAATAAACATAAAATGCTGTTAATGTGTGGCTAATGAAATCTGGACATGAACAAGTTTATGAATTGATATAATTCATTTGAGTGCTCTAACTGAGCTGCTGGTTCTCCTCATAATTCAAAAAGCTTAGCAGGGTTCAGCGATTAGGTGCTAGACTAATTTGCCAGGGAAAAAAAAGCAATGGATTTTCATTGTCTTGGACTTTGATACACAGTATGGCTGATTGCATAGGTATGGGAACCATACGAAGCACATTCCAGAAATATATTTATCAATCTTAATCTGCTCTAGGAGCAGGGAGAAAACAATTTCTTTGTTATGTTACGTGCAAAATATTAGCAGACTCTTAATTAGATGGAGGAAATAAAACTCATCTAGTTCTAGGTCAGATTAATAGCATATAGTCTTATATCAGCAAATCTCATTATTGCCTTGTTTGATACAGAAATAATGACAATGTATTTGACATATATAGTATGGGGGAGATTTACTAATCCATGAATCCCGAAAGGGCAAAATTCGGATTGGAAAAGAAAATTTCTCCGACTTTTCATCGCCATCGCGACTTGTTCGTATTTGTCGCGACTTTTTCATCGCCGCCGTGACTTTATCGTATTTTTCGCGAGTAATTCGTCGCCGTCATGATTTTTTCGTATTGAGTGATTGTAAGCGGCGGAAAAACCAATCCGATTTTTCCGCGACGGCGACGAAAAAGTCACAGAAAATATACGAAAAAGTGGCGGCGGCGACGAAAAAGTCGCAAAAATACCGATCATTATGAAAAAAACTCATTCGGTCTCCTTCGGACCGTTCGTCGATTAGTAAATCTGCCCCTATATGTTATTCTTTGTCTTACTCCTCAGCAAATCTGTCTAATCAATACTTGTTGTTTCTCATTTATAAAGACAATGAATAGATAATACTTTTAATATATGTTATTAACTACAGGGGCTCATTTCATCAAAACCTATCATTATTTTTACTTATGATGTATAATATAGTTTCAGGTCTGAACTCGAATTCAAAATAGGCCCTGGCATTCCAAGTACGGCGAGGCCCAAACAGCTGAGGCTGAATAGGGTGTCCCTCAAGTAAATAATCAATAAAGAAAGTATCTAGTAGAATTAAGTCTAAAACAACTGGACTTTTCTGAGTTTTTCTTGAAAACATTTCACCACTCATCCGAGTGGCTTCTTCAGTTCAAATGACTGGTAGGGAATTCCCCGGTATCAAAAATACCGGGGAATTCCCTACCAGTCATTTGAACTGAAGAAGCCACTCGGATGAGTGGTGAAACGTTTTCAAGAAAAACTCAGAAAAGTCCAGTTGTTTTAGACTTAATTCTACTAGATACTGTATATCATGACCTGGATGAATGAGAATCTTCATAGACATATCAATAAAGACCACATAAATAAAGGGACTTAACCCCTAAACAAAAGCCAATATAATGGTAAATATTCTGAAAATAATTAAATATTGCCTTTTTAATACTTGTCAGAATTTTTTCAATTTTTGATGACTGTTACCATAATATTGGCTTTTGCTTAGAGATTAAGTCCCTTTAGTTAATTTGTCTTTATAAGTCACTAAAGTCAGCTACTTTGTATATGGGTATGTTGTAAGGACTTTGTACTTGTGACAATGGGAACAATGGGAAGGTAGCAAGATAACAGCTCCCAGTAGATATCAGAATAGCACTCAATAGTAAGAAATCCAAGTCTGGCTTGGGACTCCTCCAGGTACATGGGAGTAGGAGAAACAATCGGTTACCTGAAAGCAGTTTTAATGTTAAGCGCTGGCTCCTTCTGAAAGCTCAGACTCAGGCACAATGCACTGGAATGGCTGCCTACGCACCAATATTACAATTAAAAAAATACATTTGTTGGTTCAAGAATAACATTTTAAATGGTAGAGTGAATTATGTGCTATGTAAACAGTGTAATTTAGAAATAAAAAGTACACCATAAAAACTATGACATGTAGGCATACAACCTCCCTACCCATTCCCTAACTACACAGTTGTCTGTTGAACACTGTACTAGAGACTTTAGGGTAACTGTTTAATATAATTATATAAAATGGAGGAGATTCTGATATAGAATATCAGAACTATATATATTAAGGTCTGCAAAGAGGCTTAAATGTTGTCCAAATATTTCAACTGAGAGTATTACTCAGGTTATAGTGTTAAACATTGTGCATTTGGGGACACTGTTTAATGCAGGACAGAAGTTGATATAAAGCGCTATGCTTTTGGCCACACTGGGGAAGCTGTTTAAGTGGGACAGATACAGTTACTGAATACCATATGTTTTTGTTGTTGTTTAATGTGAAGCAGACCCTGCTGCTAAGCAATTTGCACAAGGGACACTGGGAGAAGTTTTTAAATATGGGATAAATAGTCATGCTGAGCAATATGTATTTGGGACACTGTGTCATATGGGAAAGGTACTACCCCTGTGCGCTGCTTGATGTGGGAATTTATTTAATATGGGAAATATATTTTTACTGATAACTAAATCTAGTCCTTGAAAATCTAGGTGTTTATTATGGAAAAACAAACATCTACAGTTCTATGTTATTCATGACATAAATTAGCTGGTATTCGCATCATCTGAATGACAGAATTGGGAAGACATTTAAAAAAATGCCCATTTTACTAGAGCTTTGCAGATGTACCTAATATTATACTGATTGAGGCACTAATACATTCAACATAAATACTTTAAATGTAGCCCCAGATTTTTGGGTTTTATTAGTAGAATTGCAGCACTACAACATTTTCATTAAAACCAGCATGCCATAAAACCTAGGAAAGAAACTCCACCCCAATAAAAAAAAATCATATTTAACAGTATTGAAAAATATGAAAATTGTTGAAATCATTAGTCCGCCATTAGTCTTGCAATTCAAAGTGGAAATCAGTCATTCTGACAGGTGCTAGAGCTCAGCGGTGCTGCTGAGTTTTAACACTCATAAAGCTGAATGGTGTTGATAAATGGGGAACATGTTGAAATGCTAGGAATCAATCAGCATTCCCCCTTGTTATTTAATTAATCTGCTTCCATCAATTTGCATAATTAAATCAAATGTAATTCTAAACAATATTCCAGTTTTTTGTTATTGTAATGAAAATCCTCCTCAAGCTGTTTTGATGTAGGAAGTTCAGTGCTGAGCCCTAACACCCTATCGAAAATATTGTTTTAGATTGCCCAATAACATTCCATTGAAAAGACTGTTTTAGATTGCTCGAGCTCTAACACTACAATGAAATGTTTTAGATTGCTCAAGGTCTTAGACTCCATTGAAAAGAATGTTTTAGACTGCTCAAGGCAATCAAAGATGTTCAGAAGACACATTCATCTTGGTTGATAAATAAATCTGTTCTTTGAAACATTTTTCTGCCAGAAACAAATTTCTGATAGCATTGTTACAGTAGTTTTTTTTTATTTTTGTTAATATAAACAGACTCAAAAGATTGCAGATATTCCACCATACAATTCACATAAATGCTTCATACATATGTACATCAAACATGTAATCACACAGCCCTGAGGCATACAAGATGTTTGTGAATGACGATGAAGCAATTAAATTACAAGAATTGAGAGAAAACAGGGACAAAAGGACAAAAGAGAAACAAAGGGTAAGAAAAAGAGAGAAGGGGGGCGTGGCTGACCACGACACTGAATGGCAGCAGAATAGGTGAGCTCCGCAAGAACAGCGACACTAAGCCGAGCTAATAGCATAAAACATGGGGAAAACTCACAAAAGCAAACCGGAACGTGAGAGACAACCAGTGGAGAAACAAGCACAGTCAGAAAAAAGCATAGCGCCGATATTTAAACAATCTAAGACAGACCACGATGTTCACAAAATGGCGCCCGCGACTGAAACTGATGCATCCACTTATGATCAACGGGCCCAGGACTCCTCTGACCCAGAGAGCGATAGCGATATCTCCCTCCAGACTTACCTGAGAGCTCTACCAACAAAAGATGACATCAAAAATCTCCTCCGTGAGTCGACCGAAAGTCTGAGAGCAGAACTGCAAGAGATAAGAACAGACCTCTCAAATATGGCGGACAGAACCTTTACTCTGGAACAAAAACAAGGTACAGTGCTCTGTAATCAAAAGAAACTTTGGGGCATAATTCAAAACCAAAAAACACAGCTAGAAGAAGCTAACCGTCATATAGATGATATTGAAAATAGAAACAGGAGAAATAATATTCGAGTCAGAGGAGTGCCTGAATCTGTTGCAAAAGAGGAAATACACTCAGCCCTCCTGCAAATATTTAATGGCATCCTGGGAAGGGACGTTCACACAGAGATAAAAATTGATCGTGAACACAGAGTGATCAAACCCAGGAATGCCCCCCCAGAAGCGCCGCGAGATATATTATGCTGCATACACGATTTCCAGACTAAAGAGGAAATCCTTAATAAAGCCAGGACAACAACAAAAATTACTTTTGATGATCAAAAAATCTCACTGTTTCAGGACTTATCCAGATATACCTTAACCAAAAGGAAACAATTGAAACCCCTAACTGACCTACTGAGAGCCAACAATATACAGTACCGATGGGGTTTTCCCTTCTGCTTAATAACAGTCAAAAATGGCCAGCAATTTACTCTCCGATCACCTAGAGATACCAAAGAACTGTTTAATAAACTACAATTGGAAGAAATTCCGTTACCAGGCTGGATAGAAGAAGACGAAGATCTTGCTCAATCCGACATTGACACAGACAACGAATGGAGAGAAGCGCCGCAGCAAAGACGGACTCCAAGGACTCCAAGGACTCCGAAACACAGACTATTAAAGGACTATAACTTAAAAGCAACACCAAAAAGAACAAAAGAATGACTGGAGAGAGAAAGTATACCACTACTATCTGCTAGTTAATTATGGGTAACGGTATATCACTATTCTAACCCATGTGAAATGTTTAACTGTTTACCTCTTTAAAATTCTTCGGCAATGTCGCAAAATGTTTATTTATGCTACCTATCTCTGCTACAACCGTTCAGCAGGTCGAGACACCACAAACCCCCCCACAATACTTTGGCAAATCGTATAGCTCTTACTATGTGGGGTAAGCTACAAACCCCCACACCTCAAAGAGCGATTGCAAGTATAACATATAAGCCAAACGATATAACTATGTATATAAGTTATCCCCCAAAGTTCACAAGTTTAATTTACCCTCTATCTTGTATTATCTCGCTTACAAAACTACCAGGGTTCCCTTTATGCTATGACATGTATATGGTAATAGATATGAATAAGCTAAACTCTTATACAAATCATTATGTCTACTAATGCAACGTGTTCTCTCATTTCCTATAATGTAAATGGAATAAATGAACCAGTCAAAAGAGCACAGGTCTTGCGTGAATGTAATAGGCTGGGGGCAAAAATAGTGTTCCTACAAGAAACGCATTTTAAAACCGGGAGACAGCCCCATGTCACTCCCAAAATGTATAATCAAATTTTTACTAGCAATAATCCGGAAAAAAAAACATTAGGGGTCATGACACTAATTCATAAAGATATACCCTTTACCCACATTGATACTTTGAAAGATAACATGGGAAGGTACTTATTTGTAAAAGGTAAATTAGCCAATATAACGATTACTTTAGCTAACATCTATTTACCTAATCAAGGCCAACTAAAGCTATTGATGGAAATAGCCAACCAGCTCGAAGCATTCACGGAAGGCCTGTTATTAATAGGAGGTGACCTAAACCTCCCCCTAAATCCATTAATGGACTCCTCGTCTAACAAATCCAATATTTCATACAAAACTTTAAAAAAGGTAAAATCCATTTTTCAAAACCTGAACTTGGTAGACACTTGGAGATGCTTAAACCCCAAAGAAAGGGATTATTCACATTTTTCCAATGTCCACAATAGTTATGCGAGAATTGATTACATATGGATGTCACAAAATTGGCTACATTACCTAAAAGCAGCCAATATAGAACAAATTACTATATCTGATCATGCTCCAATCAAAATACTATTTGAGATTCCCAATACTCTCAAATCTGAATTTTTGTGGAGACTGAACGAACACATATTTATTAATCATAAGAATATAGAAATAATACAAAAACATATTCAACAATTTTTTATAGAAAATAACTTACCTGAAACAAATCCAGCTATTCTATGGGAAACGCACAAATGCGTCATGAGAGGCCACCTGATAGCCCTATGTTCCAAATTAAAAAAAGAAAGAAATAGAGAAATAGATAATTTAATTCAAGAAATACAAACATTAGAAAAAGCTCACAAACAATCATTAGCAAAACAAACACAACAACTTCTAATATCCAAAAGAGTAGCCCTAAAGTCCTTATTAGACATAAAAACGTATAAAGCTTATCTAGGTACTAGACAACGATTTTATGAATACAATAGCAAGTGTAACAAATTTTTTAGCAACATACTAAAAAATAGGCAAGATAAAACTCATATTACGGCTATAAAAGATAAAAACCAAAAAATACAAAATAGCACAAAACAAATAGCCGCCTCCTTCCAGGAATTTTACCAAAACCTATATAGAATTAAGCCCGAAGCCAACACTAGCTCAGTTACTGACAAAGTCAAACAATTTATAACTGCAGCTCACCTTCCCCAACTATCAAGAACACAGGTTCTAGCATTAGAAGAACCATTCACCATCTCAGAAATAAACAAAACTATAAATGACCTCCCAAACAACAAAAGCCCTGGCCCTGACGGGTTCGGAGCATCATACTATAAACAGTTTCAAAAAGAAATATCCAGTTACCTCACTAACTACTTTAACTCAATCAACCCAGAACAAGCATTCCCTAGCCAAGCGAAAGAGGCGCATATAACTATAATAGCCAAACCAAATAAAGACCCCTCCTTATGCGCCAGTTATAGGCCAATCTCCTTAATAAATATCGATCTTAAAATTTACGCAAAACTCTTAGCTAATAGGATTAAACAATTTATCCCAGAATTAATCCACCCTGATCAGTCAGGCTTTGTCCCCCTAAGAGAAGGCAAAGATAATACCTCAAGAATAATTTCTCTCATATACCATGCACAAAAAGGAAAAACACCTAGTATGCTTCTCACCACAGACGCAGAAAAGGCCTTTGATAGGGTATCATGGGAGTTTCTTAAACACACTTTACTAGGATTTGGCCTAGGCGAACAAACAACAGGGAAAATCTTAGCCTTATATTCCAACCCCACAGCCAGAATTAGAATAAATGGTACTCTATCTCCAGTAATCCATATATGCAACGGAACCAGACAAGGATGCCCTCTTTCCCCCATCTTATTTATCCTAGTGATGGAAACACTTCTCTCCCACATTAGATTAGACAGAAACATAACTGGGTTGACAATAGACCAACAAGAACATAAGGCAATAGCATTCGCAGACGATCTGCTTTTATTCATTACCAAACCACATATCACTCTTCCTAACCTAATGATCTTACTGAAAAAATTTGGAGAAGTCTCAAATTTCAAAATCAACGCCAGTAAGTCAGAAGCTCTAAATATAAACTTATCTAGCAAAGAACAAGAACAGATAGAAGGTAATTTCCCCTTTAAATGGGCTGCAACCTCAATTAAACATTTAGGAGCAAATATTGGAAGAGACCTTCCTTCATTATATAATTATAATTTCATACCCCTCCAAATAGAAATCGAAAACACACTAAAGAAATGGGAAAACAATAGCAAACTATCATGGCTAGGCCGTATACAAGTGGTCAAAATGATAATTACACCTAAAATCCTATATCTCCTGCAGCTTTTACCTGTCAAAATACCAAAATCCTTCTTCTGTAAAATAAAAGCAATAATATCGAGGTTTATCTGGAACAACAAAAAACCCAGACATAAATACAGCAAACTAATCCTAAATAAAGATCGGGGTGGACTGGCTGTACCTGATATATACCTCTATTATGTTTCATCTCACTTACAACGCATACTTTCATGGGGCTTAGGTAAAGAGAAAGGCAAAGTTTGGGTAAGATTAGAACAACAACTAAGTAAAGTCCCACTTTACAATTTACTTTGGGTATCCCCCCAGAACATCCCCCAAGAGGTATTCCATCATCCAATGATTGGAGCCACCCTAAAAACCTGGCTGGAAATAAGAGACGAATGGGAAATATCCCCTTATCCATCGCCCAACACCCCACTTATAGATAATCTTGACTTCCCCCCCAGCCTAGAGAATAGAATTTTTGACCATTGGGCAATAACTAACAATAGAACAACAGTCTTAGCAGACCTAATAACAGGTAGAGGTATCCTATCCCTAAGCGATATTCAGAAATCAAGACAGACTCTACCAAGAGACCCATGGTGTTACAGACAATTACACCACTATTGCAACTCTAGTAAACTGTCCAAGATATCCAGAGAACCCACATGGTGGGAACAAATGATGACCAAACCAGATAAAATAAAAAAACCTCTATCTACATTCTATAAGGAATTAATAAAAAATTCCCTTAGCCAAGACGAAGAGTTGGAAAAAAAGTGGGAAACATGCATGGGGATAAACCTCAATACAGAAACATGGCACCAGATCTACAGATCTATGCACAAAAGCTCCACTGCCTCCAAAACACAGGAAGCCAATTACAAATTGATATCACAATGGTATTATACTCCGACTAGATTGAACAGAATGTTTAAAAATGTACCTAAAGAATGCTGGAGATGCCACAGTCAAAATGGCACTTACAAACACATCTGGTTTGAATGCTCCGGAATAAAAAAATTCTGGACTAAGTTTTTAGAAACCGTACAAAAAGTAACACCACTACATCATAAGATAAACCTCCCTGCGCTAATCATCCTACACTATGACTCCACCACTAAACAGGTGGTCACAAATCAGCTACTGCTCTTTATGATTCAAGCTGCAAAATCATTAATACCCAGAAAATGGCTCCAAACGACACCCCCTTCTATAACTGAGTGGTTTACCTCTATGGAGGAAATTAAAAAATTTGAAGAAATTAAAGCCATGAGGCATGGTACCTTCACCAAATATAGGAAAACATGGTCTGCATGGAACCTTAACCAACCAAGACCATGAGAAGTCTAAAAGTCAAAGTCCCATAGCAAATAATTACTCACAAATACTGAATTTTATGTAAGTCACGCATTTCCCTCCCCACTCCCCTTCTCCCCCCCCCCCCTGGTAGAAGCGTTATCATTACCTTTTATTATATCCCCCTTGTGATCAATCCCCAAGTTCTATCCTAGAGTATCACAACAAATTCTAGACTGTTAACTTGCACTTGATGTACATACATTATTTGTTATGTATCTGTTATATACTTACCTAATGTGATATCATCTGCTGGTTCCCCTTCCCTTCTTCCTTTCTGTACCCCCATATCTGAAAATCAATAAAGAAAGAATTAATAAAAAAAAAAGAAAAAGAGAGAAAAATTAGCTTGATGTAATGAGGAAAAATGGTAATTAGAAAGCAGCACTAGACACTTTTTAAAACAAAAGGAGATCTACCCTGTCATAAGACCTTCCATAAGGTAATAACAAATGTCTAATAACAAAAAAGGACTCTTCCTTGGCTTAAGCGTACCTCATTATAGATGTAGAAGTACCTTGTACTTGTAGAAAAAAATTCTCAGCACAGAACAGCCCTCTGAGGTCCATCTGAGGTTCTACTAACAGAATAAGCAAAGGACAAGTACAGAGAAGTGGTTCTTAACAATGAACTATAGATTACTCTGTACAAGTACATTAGAGGGGATTATAGGCAGATGGGTGGGTTCTTTTTTCCCATAAAAACAATCAGCGCACCAGAGGCCCCCCCTTTAGATTAGAGGAACAGAGCTTCCATTTGAAGCAGCGTAGGTGGTTTTTCACGGTGAGGGCAGTGAGGTTGGGGAATGCTCTTCCTAGTGATGTGGTAATGGCAGATTCTGTTAATGCCTATAAGAGGGGTCTGGATGAGTTCTTGAACAAGCATAGTATCCAAGGCTATTGTGATGCTAATATCTACAGTCAGTATTAATATTTGTATGTATAGTTTATGTATGTGAGTATATAGATTGGTAGGTGTGGGTTGTTTGTGCTGGGTTTACTTGGAAGGGTCGAACTTGATGGACTCTGGTCTTTTTTCAACCATATGTATAAATAAAGAGAAATATGTATTTTCCTTGTACACTCATAGGGTACTAAATGAACTGGTAGAAGACTAGCTTGGGTTCATTAATCTGGTGGGTGTCTGTTAGGTGCCACACATAAATACTGCAAGAGTAATTTGTGGAGAAAAAGACTGTGAACATCGGTGGGTGTGTTGCTGCTACATGAAAGCAGGTCAGACAGGTGCCTGGGTGCAACTAGAGGAGAAAACAACTGGGGAGTGGGGAATTACATGGTTCCTTTTCCCTTGCTGAGGCCTTTGCTCATAGCACTGGGGATGGTGGATTGATGCTGAGCAAGGAGGCTTGCTATGCAGAGGGGTGTTGGGGGCAGAGGTTGGCTTCAGTGCTTGTTGTCTCTTAGTCTGGCTCTGTGCTTGGGACTTGCTATCAACATAGCCTTCCAAGTTTAAAATATGCAAGTTATTTAAGGGTTCTTGAGAAATTAATAGTGGGCTCAATAATTAGTGACTGTATGCATCAAAGAAGACCACTTTATCTCTTCTTTATAATCAAATACTGTGAGATTTTGAGATGTCTTCAGCTGTTTTACTTTCTCTTATACTATGTTTAAAATTGCTTTTAGTTTATTTATGAAGTAGCATCATTTATTATAGTGGTCCTATACTGTACATGCCTTAAAAACTGAATATGTGGCGCCGGCAGGCAAACCATTTTCCCTTTTATTGAATGGTTTGTTGTTGATGTGTGACTGAAGCATTACTGTGCTGCTCTTTATATCTGTATGCATGCATTTTAATAGGTTTACATATGTAAGATCAATCCTGCTTTTAGATTTTTCTACCAAGCAGATTATGTCAATACTTTTTGCATTTTTATTTAGAAGAATAATGGAAGAAATATATGTATGCCTGCCTATGCTATCTAAATAAATAGCACATGAAGTCTTCTTTTTCCTAAATTAAATTTTTATTTAAATAAACGTGTTATGTTTGTGTTTGAGCTGACAGCTAAATCTGATAATTAGTGTGCATGAAGTTGGATTTGATTGGCATTGTAATTGGGTTGTCATTGGGCTGAAAACCTATTATCTTTGGATCATGCCCCATGAAATCTGTTGAAGAAACTTTGCTGCCAGTCATTAAATCCACCATCTTGTCTTACAAATTAGGTTTGAAAAGCTTCTTACCACTGGGAATGTAATTCCAGCTATTGCAGTTGCACTCAAATTAATAAAATTATTTGAAAATCAGTGTTCATTTTCCAAACATATCTGTACTCCTCAGCGCTTAACAGATTAGCAGAACTACTAAAAATTACATCTTATCAGTGACACATAATTTAACAGATGCTTTTTAGTATCCCTGGGATTGGAAGTAGGTTAAGATGTGTTATTCATGTTCTTGGTTATTGAAATTCAACAAGTACAGAGAAAAGACCATTTGCTTATTGACAGAGGCCAATTACTGTGGGGGGTCTGTGTAAAATGAACACAAATGTAGTATATGATTTGAGAACAAATGTACATGCACAGAATCCATGTTTAGAGCTAAGATTATTTTTAACCAACAGTTATGGTGGTGAATATATCTGTATTTTAGTTCAAATGTAAATAGTTGACTTGAGTCCAAAACATTATAAGAACATTCAATAACAGAATAAAAGAGAACAGTAGGAGGGGAACAGTAGGGGTAGGAGAGTTTTTAAAAACAGTAAAATGAATATATGTCTCATTGTTTACTCAATTTTATCCCCATTAGCTATGGAACCCAGGTAGCAATAACCCATTGTCATGGACGTGTCATGGGTTTTTATGCTATTCTTATTTACTATGAATTTATAACTTGTAGGCAGAGGAGAGATCCAATTGGCTGGGAGGTGGGAGAAAGCCCTGAGACCTGGTGGGAGTCCCAGAGGACATCTGGAAAATGAGGATGATCCAGAGAGAGTTAGGGTTTGGAGCCATACTCACAGGTTGGACCAGCAGATGTTATAAAGGAACCCCTGCTGCAGCATCCAGCCAGAACCAGAAAGAGAGTAAGATATAGGAGATCAGACAGTATTCTTCTTCAGCCAGAGTTGAGTTCAGACAAGTGGTGAGGTCTAAAGCTCCAGCAATACAGGGAGAGCCCATCCTGTTCCTTTGCCAAAGGGAGGATGCTGGTAAGGATACAAGTGTGGGGCCCCGGTATGAGCACCGGTGTTGTTTGTTTACCTGCTACATGGGAGTGACTACTTAATCCAAGGAGACATACTTTGGAGAAGGTAGCACTACCTGAGGTATAAGAGCTCTTGGGACAGTTTGCATTAAACTGACCGTGCATTATATAATCCCATCCGGAGCATCCCCAGTGCAGGAGTGTCATCTGTTATATGTCTTTAATTATATATAAAGTTTATCTTTGTTACTGCAAATTGTGTTTTTTATTTTCCTAGTTGAATTCCCCCTCAGTGCCCACTAAGTGGAGGCACTGCACTGTAAATCCCAGTTCCCAGTATCTTTCAATAGGCAAAAAGGCTCAGTCTACCTGATTGCCAGGAACTGCTATAGTTATGTAAGTGTGTTAACAAAATGATTACACTCACAGGTCACTTCATTCTACCTTCTTCTATCAGAGCCCCAGTCAATTCCTTTGTGGGAAACTTATTTGATTTGTTGCCAGATTACCCCTCAATTCAATTTCTCAATTTACACTTGAGGAGTAACCAGATGCAAACCAAAGGCCATGATAATCACAACGCAACAGAAACTAATCCAATGCACTGCTGGTATAGATGCTTCTCACTAGCCACTACACACAGCTTTGGTTTATTTCTAGATTACTCCTCAATTCTCCAGATGCCATGTGCAATGTCCCCAGTTTCTTAATTGAGAGGTAACTTATATTGGTCCCGAGGATAATAGACATGGTTTGTAGGGTGTGTGAGCTACCATCTTGGCAAGGTTCCAACAGAATAGCTATGTTGTGAAGTGACGGGCTTAGTGCTCTGGCATTAATATATTGTCCTTTTGCACAATTTTTGGCATACTGCCGTTAAGTTGTTTTCTCAGGACTTTGGAACATTTTTATCTTATACGAAAGAGAAGTGAAAACAAGCAGCAAATATGAAATCACATTTCATTATCCTCGTGAGTCTTGCAAACACTTGTTTTATATTACCACAATCACCTACACTTGGAAAATAAGGAGCCCTGATTTATAAATCTAGGTTGTCAACTCTAGAGCCTAGAGCTTTGTAAACTTAGTGAAGGAAATGGTTATATAATCTTTTTCTAGTGTGTGTGTCTTCCCAGTGTATATATACAAAATGAGTACATTGGTTTGACAGCAGATACTCCAGTCACTGATTATGTTTGCATTGTGTCTTAGCATGTACAGGTACTGTTTGTGTAATCTGCAAACTGAATGCTCCAAAATCTTATTCCTTGCAGTTAGTTGTTTAAATAATTAGTTCTTTACTTTTTGCCTGATTAGCTGCTGCTCTGTAGTAATAAGATGAAGAATTGTCATAAATCCAGGTGCTTGGATTGTATTGCGGTTTTGTAATTACACTGGGAGTAAGAATGAAATCTTACTTTTCCCCTTTAAGAGGCACATTCAGCAAGAGCCATGTAGGGTTTGTCTTGCCTTCATTGAGTCAATGATGCTGGGTGCTACATTGAGGGGCTGGCCTTAATAGACCACTGTCTTTTTAACACAGTTTAGCTATGTAACATTTGGATGCATTTAGTAATTATATTAGGGAATTATCCCTTATCCAGAAAACCCTAGAAACTCAAGGCAGAACCTATTAGGTGGATACCTCACAAAACCAAAACTAAGAATGTGTTTGTATTACAGTTAACATCTGAGGAAGAATCTAGATCTACCTAGAATGTTAAAAATATATATATATCTGTCTTGACTATCTATCTATCTATCTATCTATCTATCTATCATCTATCTATATGCATCCAAAATCTGTACACTATTAATCTTGTGCAAATCATTTCTTTAACTTTTCAGTTCTCACTGGGACCTGTATCTGACCTGAACAGATAGAACTGTACCTGATGAAGGTCTCAAGTGTTTGTAACTTTATGTTGTCATGGAACTCCTCTGTGGCTTATTAAGGTAGATTTACTGGTACAGGTATAGGACCCATTATCCAGAATGTCCGGGACCAAGGGTATTCCGGATAAGGGGTCTTTCCGTAATTTGGATCTTCATACCTTAAGTCTATAAAAAAATCAATAAAACATTAATTAAACTCAATAAGATTATTTTGCATCCAGTAAGGATTAATTATATCTTAGTTGGGATCAAATACAAAGCACTTTTTTATTTTTACAGAGAAAAAGGAAATCAATTTTTAAAATCTGAATTATTTGCTTATAATGGAGTCTATGGGAGACAGGCTTTCCGTAATTCGGAGCTTTCTGGATATCGGGTTTCTGGATAAGGGATCCCATACCTGTACTGTTCTGTCTCCTTTTTGAGAGATTGTAGAGCCATTGTTCTGTACTCACTATGCGTTACCCTGAGGTAATGTGAAATTTTACCACAAGATGGGAATGGGGTAGGATTACTGTGGATCCAATAGCAGTAAACACTGTAAATATGGCAGCTATACTGCTCATTTCCTGGATGACACATGATCACATGGCAAGGTATGGTGACCCAAAAAAGACATTTCTAAAAGCATTACATGTAAACATTAATTAAACCAGTAGGTGGCCTGATATAAAGAATAAAACAATAATGGAGGCATAACACCCTTGATGAAAATGATGAGTAGGCTTAGTTTCATGGTTTAGTTTAATTGTTATATCAAATTATATAGTTTTTTATACTCTAATTTTGTAATAAATAAGCAAACATTACAGTCTGGTAAAATTTCAAGTTCTTTTGCATAAAAAATAAAACTGATTAATAAGTCTTTAAAATTGTATTTTATTGTATTTATAATTTTGACCCATAATATCCTTATATTTACAGCAGGGGGTACATTATATTATATATTTAGTATGTACTTTTTAATAATTGCAGAGTTCTTCACTATTTTGTTTTTGGAAAAATGTATTTAATCAAAGTCTTGCCACTGACCTCTTCCAAGCTTGTGTTGCTTACAGCTCCAGATATGTTGTTCTATTTACATATCTCTAGATGCATCATTATTCCCAACGTTTGTTGTCAGTAAAACACATTAAACTTATTTCCTTGAGCAAGAATAATCATTTCTCTCCTGTATATATCATTTGTGTACTCAAATTGTGAAATGTAAATTAAATAGAAGAAAATGGCCCATTAACTTTTTTCATTAATGACAATAACATATTGTGTGCATCTTCCATGTGAGCATTCCATCAATGTTTGTGTTTTACAGAAGGGGGAAGTTTATATACTAATATATTTTTGATGGTCTTATAGGAAAAATATTATTTTAAATCAAGATATATGGTATCAAAATGTAAATAAGTATGTTACAGATATAGGTTTTTAGCTACTAATAACGGCAGGCAGGCTATGGAGATCCATATAAAGTTCCAAATTATGGGAAGGCCATCTCCCATAGACTCTATTACAAGCAAATAATTCAAATTTTTAAAAATGATTTCATTTTTCACTGTAATAATTAAACAGTACCTGTGTACTGTGATGGGAAATAAGATATAATGAATCCTTATTGGAGGGAAAATAGTCCTAATGCTTTTATTTCACATTTAAATGATTTTTTTGTAGACTTAAGTTGTCTAATTCCAGGCAGTATCATTCTGTGGCTACTAAAGCAAATAAAGTGTTGTCTTGTATAAAAAGGGCATTGATTCAAGGGATGAGAACATAATTTTGCCTCTTTATAGGTCCCTGGTAAGGCCTCACCTTGAGTATGCAGTGCAGTTTTGGGCTCCAGTCCTTAAGAAGGATATTAATGAGCTGGAGAGAGTGCAGAGACTGCAACTAAACTGGTTAAGGGGATGGAAGGGTTAAACTATGAGGTTAGACTGTCTGGGTTGGGGTTGCTTTCTCTGGAAAAGAGGCACTTGCGAGGGGACATGATTATAGGCAGATGGGGGGTGTTCTTTTTTCCCATAAAACCGTTCAGCGCACCAGAGGTCACCCCTTTAGATTAGAGGAACAGAACTTTCATTTGAAGCAGCGTAGGGGGTTTTTCACGGTGAGGGCAGTGTGGTTGGGGAATGCCCTTCCTAGTGATGTGGTAATGGCAGATTCTGTTAATGCCTATAAGAGGGGCCTGGATGAGTTCTTGAATATGCATAGTATCCAAGGCTATTGTGATACTAATATCTACAGTTAGTATTAAAGGAACAGTAACACCAAAAAATTAAAGCGCTTTCAAGTAATAAATATATAATGCACTGTTGCCCTGCACTGGTAAAACTGGTGTGTTTGCTACAGTAACACTACTATAATTTATATAATAAGCTGCTGTGTAGCCAAGGGGGCAGCCATTCAAGCTGGAAAAAAGGAGAAAAGGCACAGGTTACATAGCAGATAACAGATAAGTTCTGTAGAATACAATAGTGTTTTATCTGTTATCTGCTATGTGCCTGTGCCTTTTCTCCTTTGAATGGCTGCCTCCATGGCTACACAGCAGCTTATTTATATAAATTATAGTAGACTTTCTGAAGTAAACACACAACTTTTACCAGTGCAGGGCAGCAGCACATTATATTTTAGTTACTTTTATACACTTTCATTTTTTAGTGTTACTTTTCCTTTAATGTTTGTATATATAGTTCAGGCACTCTGCAGCTCCAATCTGGCCAAAGGAAAGTCACGATACCGAAGCTTGAATGAATCCGAAACTTTCGTACTCGTTGCAACAAATACGATTTTGTCCCACAAATTGTTGCAAAGTATGAAAAAGTTGCTCAAATTAATGAAAAAGTTGCGAAAAATACCACAGTTGGTAAACTTAGAAAAAATACGAATTTTTTGTATTTGAACTCAATCGTACTTTGATTAATGGGCCCCTAAAAGTAACCTAATGGTCTATAGATCTTTTTTTTTGTATTGTGAAATAACAAGGTAAATTAGAAAATTGACATGTTTAGCATATACAATTAAACAATAAACAATTTAATAGACCCATGTTGTAAAGAATGGTTTGAAAACTGGAAATTTCCCCCATATGTATAATTTAAATAAACAGGTCTCCACTTTTGAATACTATCCATCTCATCACTTTTGTTATTATGGTCTTCAAAAAATCCCGAAAAACCCTGAAAGAAACAGATTAAAAGAAAAACAAGGCAACTGGCCCTGGGCTAGATTTAAACCTTCTGAAGCATGCAAAGTAATAATATAACAAGACTTTACATTCAATGGTATTTAGAGTATGCAGGGAAACCACAAAGTGCTTGTTTTTGTTTATTAATTGTACAACAAAATATGGTCACTATGCAACGTTAGCACTTCCTGTTAAATGGTATTAAAGAGCATGTATGGATTTCTGACTAATGTGACCAAAATGTTTTAGATAAGTAGACCAAACTCCAGTGAGTACTCAGCAGTTTCCATCATCTCCCGTATTTAATACAGTTCATTATCCTTGTGATTTTTCATGCAATATTAATTTATATAGAAGCAATTTATATAAAAGCAATGTGGAGTTGCATATAAAAAGGAACAGCTTCAAATCACTCATACCTGAAGGCCAGTTGATCCATGTATACAAATACAGCTGTGAGAAATTGTTTGTTTTAAAAATCCTTAAATAAAAGTTGGAGCAAAGACATATACTTTTAACCTACAGTACATTGTATAATATATTGGCTGCCATTCTTACTTCTTGCTTTTCATTTACAAATAACATTTATGCCTTCTTATAGTCTTCATTTCTCTTAAATAAAATGTAGCTTCTTAAAGAAAATTAGAAATTTAACAGTCCTTCCTGTCAGGGATTTAAGGGGAAATCCCTGATGCACGAACAGGATAGTGGAGCCTTTAGGTTGAAGGACTGCTGCTGGAACAAGGCAAGGGAGGGGAGAGCAGGGAAGAGCTAGAGCTAGTGGGAAAACTACAGTACTTAATCCAGAAGTACCATAATATTCAGGTCAGGAAATGAGGAATTGGAAGGGCTGAAATAGGATAAAGCTGGTTCTAATTGGCTGGCATTTAATAACTAATTATAGGAATGTTGTAGGAAAGGGGAATGACGTCAGAATCAGCATGTAACCCCTGGCTACTCTCCTGGCCCAGTGGTAAAGACAGAGCAGCCTATAAGCAGGAAGTTCCCAGTTCAAAACCTGCCATAACCTACAATTTCTGTAAACCACGAAATAACTAATTTCAAAGAATAGCAGTTATTTATCAAAAGATGAAAAAGCACAAATGAAAAAAGTCCTGGAAGAGTCGCAAAAACCAGCATTAAAAAAAAGCCAACATAAAAAAATCTACCGAAAAACCTCTAAACCACAAAGCAAAAAAAGATCTTCCATTTGTACAAGGGACATCTGCCACTGACTTCTATGAGATCTCAACGGGTTTTAGATGTCGTATTGAGAATTGTTAAAGTTGTGACACATAATAAATCGCAGAAAAGTTGCAGGGTTGTTTCCAAGGCAAATATGTGAGGGGTGTTTTGGCGACAGAAAGCCTGATCTGGAAAAGTTGCACTTTATTAAGTGCCTTCTATAATGTAGTGCAATTGTCTCTTTCAGACATACAGTATATAGTTTAATTTTGAATAATATAGAATTTCATAAAAAAGTTCCTATCTGTATCTTTTCCTTTTGTCGTCTTGATTTTAGAATTTCTCTAGCTGAAAAGCCCAGTTGTATAAAAAAAAGAACAGATAATGTGTATATCTCATGCATAATCTATAATGTGAAACTTGCATTAATAGGGGAATAGTGATGCATTCTACAATTTGAAAATACCTCCTAGAGATATTTTGTTTACCTGTTCTTTGATAGTAGCCAAACAGCAAGAAGGCATCTCAAGTGATGAATAATCTAATCTCTTAATCTCACAATGTGCATTATTTACTGCTGAGGACAGTTTAGTGAAAGAAACCAATGTATTTACAACAACCAAAGTGCTACATACATTAGAAAAACATTATTCTGTTAAAGAAAAACCACAAAAAAAAAAACATTACCAGTAATTTAGCACAAAACATGTCCATCAAAGTTAAACTTCTCCAAATGAAACCTGCCTAATTGCAAAGGTCAAATCTCCAGTTTGGTGGGAAAAAAATGCTTCCTGACTCCAAGTAGGCAATCAGACTTTTACCAAGGGTTAATTTCTGTCCAAAAAAAGGTATCCAACCCTTTCTGTGTACTGTGTCTGCCAGTATGACCACTTCAGGGAAAGAACTTCACCACTGCCTTCAGCCTGCTTTCAGCCTGCATCCCCTATATCCTACAATTCCCTGCACATATGATGTCAATAAGGAAATGAACATCACAGTGCAATGCATTGTGGGGTTTGCATTGCATGCTCCCTGTAAGCTGTGGAGAAACTCTTAAATTTTGTAACATCGGTGTTTTAGTCCCTCTTCCCCTGCCAGGATAAGAAAAAGAAGCACTTTTTTGCAGCTGGATTTCATCATATAAAAACAGTATTTATTCATACTTTTTGAAGGAACATATTACAGTGATAGATATGTTACAGGTTTCTGTGTTGTGTGGGGCAAATTTTGGTTCAGAAACTGGAGTTCCCCTTTAAACATAGTGACCATATTACCCCTCAGGTACCACTTGTGTAAACAATCCAAATCTGGCCAGCTTTCCTAATAACTGGAATATCATATAACCTATTGGCTTAGCTGCTCTTATCTGGACTCTCTCTACTCTCCCTTTTGAGTACTGAACACAAAAACTGCCCTGTATATTCTACTTTATATAGTGTAATCTGAAAAAAATTATCCTCTTGGCCTTTGAATCAGTACCCCTGCCTTTTAATACAGGACAATATCCTGCTGACCCTGGTGCTGCTGTTGGCATTGCTTGTTAAGGCTAAGATTATTATCCACAATCAGTTTGAGTTCCCTCTTCATCATAGATTCACCTTTGATCAAAGTTGTTACACTTTGCAAAGACAACTTTGCACTTTGCACTGACTTCTACATTAACTTGCTAGCGGTTATTTGGGGTTTTTTTTGGGGGGGGGGTTTCTCAGGGGGAGGCACATAGGGCCCCTGTACTTATCTGTACTTACTGTTACATTCAGACACCAAGGGGAAGCAGATGGGAGTCCTGTGTGTAACTTGGGGTATACCCGTAAATGGCAGAACCGAGGCGTGAAGAAATGATTATGTGAATGCAAGATTTTAATAGGGACGAAATAACAGAATGGAAACTGGTGCAAGGTGAAGATATCAACAAATATACAGGCCAGCGACAGCAGCAGTAGGAAGGCAGAAACGGAGTCCAGTATCGGGCTGGTAGTTGGGACAGGCAGCTGGCAAGCAAAGTCAAAGATCAGATCAAGGTCAAAACTGGGAGATCCACAAGAATAGGTCGAGGAGGGGCAACAGATTACAGGAACAAAGCAGGGAACAAGGATCAGATGAGAGTCTCAGGAACAAGAACACAGGAATGGAACAGAGTGGCAAGATCTCAGCTAGTAAGCTCAATGACCAAGCAAAGAGCAATGGCCAGGGGCAGGATTATAAAGGGACTTAAAATAATAATTGGGGTTAATGAAATGGGCTGGGGAAAGGGAGCAGATGGGAGGAATGCATGAGGTACATAGGTAAAACTAAATAAAACCAGCCCTAAGACCCTCCAGAGTTGAGACCCCAGCTGGTCTTGCCACTTGACATAGAACTCTGAAAAACACTGTGCTCTGTGCCAGATTTTTTTTATCTAGTGTGAAATACAGAGCACTGCCAGACCCCCAGACAGATGTGTATGCTGAATGAGCACTCAGTGCCTCACTTTTGCAAGGTACTGTACTTCTGTTTGAGGTATATTCTGTAGTAAGTAGTAAACAGCCCCTCTTATCTCACTCCCCCCAAGGGAGGGTCCCTTAGGCATTGCTGAAGAAGCATAGATATGAGCATTGGCAATTGACAAACTATATGCACAGTATTGCATGGAGTAAAGGGCACAATTCAACAAAGCTAACACTTTACAGAAACAGGATATAAGAAGTAATAATGGGATTTGACTTAAGAAATAAAGAGTATAAAGGCCAATCAGAACTTTGCTTTGCTTTAATTTTCTACCTTGTATCTTTTTGTTGCTAATTGCTGATTAGTTGCTGTTGACAGGTAGAGATGATATAAAGTCAGCTATTCCAAAATATTATATAGAGGTTCATGATGGTCAAGCAAGTGTTACCTTCCACATTTTAGAGAAATTTTAGAGAAAGGTTAGCAAGATGTGAAGCTTTTTAGATTTCTGTGGTGATTTGAATAGTAATTATCTTGCTTTTATTGATGGGATTATTTTGTTAATATTCTGATGTTGAGGGGGTTCCCTTGTACAGTTTTACAGTGTATTTAGGTATTCATTACCCTCTTTTGGGTGTGTGAGAATTCATGTTTTTAAATTGGGGTCAGTGTGCATTAGGGATGTATTTAATTGTGTTGCAAAGCCCTATGGGATCAGGTTGCCTCTGAGGTGACTACGAAATGCGTAAGACGTGATCTCCCCAGAGACATTTTTCTATTCTCTCCTATGTGATGCCCAGTATTTTTAAATGGACATAATATTGGATATTGGACTTTTTACTCGAATTTTCCATGGTGTGCCATATTTTTCTTTTATACATAAGATGTCCTTTTAACACTTGATCTAGAAGTGCTCTTTACTAGTGATATGGATTTGCAGTGAATTTCCACATTTGGTCATTGGCAAATTTTTCTGTGAAAATTTGCAATCGCATCAAAAAAGGCACTGTCGTGACAAAATAGGTGCAGTCACATCAAAAATAGTGTTACCCACAATAAATGTTTTGCAGTAAACCTGCTGAAGCTTTTTTCCTATTTTTTGGATTTCCACAATCAAAAATAGACGTGTGTGACTTTTTCTACATGACCACGACTATTTTTACTGGACCGCATAGTTTTTTACACAACCTTGTCTTTTTTTGACGTGGCAAAAAAGACAGCACCCATGTTTCGCAGATTTTTCGCTGCTTCAAGAATTTTACATCGTTTCGCTAATTTTTTGCCCAAAGTGATCCGGGACAGATTCGCTTATCACTACATTTTTACATGTTGTACATGGTTCATATACAGCAGCCGGTAAGTGCTCCCAAAATAATGCTTTATTTTTGGAATTTATGGGTTAATAAATGATCCCCATTATCTTTTTTGCATGCACAGCTGCTGCTGGCATGTCAGGCTTAATCTAGTCAGTTTTTCTAGGTAAACACATAGACATTTTCTGTTTAATAGACCAGCGTGCATTTTATTTCTTACATCTGAATTAGCTTTATAAACAACTTTCTAAAAAGTTCTGATTATTTACCTTCATTTTTACTTTACTTGAATTTACACTTGCACACTAGATCGATAAAAGATTCAGCTGGGTGTCACCGGAGAACAGAGCAGCATGTCTGTGCCATCGTTTGAGTCTTATCTGATCTGGATGTGTATACCTCAAGGGGAACGGCAAAATATTGGAACAGACGGCTTGATATTCCCGAAGAATATAGTCGGCTTTATTAGGAACAGCTCCAGTCCCTGACTGACAAATTTTTTTTACATTTTTTATTTTATTAATCCATGCTTCTGTATGTAAATGTTATTCCTCTCTGCATAAGGGAGACAACCAGCGATTTGTAATAAATGCTTATGAGTGCCTGAGGCTGCACTTAAACTTTAAAACATCTATTATTAAGTTGCAAAAAACACTGTAATGGCCAATTGTGACCTCATAGGAATTTTAAACTGTGGTCTGCTCCTCTGCATAAAGAAGGGGGAAAAAGCGCCTGAAGTTAGAATTATGAGCAATGCTATCTTAACAGCTGCATTTTGATTATTAAAGTGTGTTTTATAACTGAATTAGGAAGCTTTTATTGACTCTAAGAACAAGATTTAAAAAGGTCATTAAATGTAGCTGTTTTTGTCACAGTGGGTGTCACAGAGCACAATGTATTGGGAAGAATCTTATTTTATAAAACGGCACATGGAACTTCCTGTAATAACATGAAAACATGACAAAGAGTGTCGGTTACTGAAAATCTTTCTGGCAGTTAAAGCACTTTGCCTTTGGACATGATAACTTTTATTACAATTTTATTAATTTGATGGGGATTCCCACAGGTTTTCCGTGTCCCCATAATCAATGCGTCTTATAAATAACTGAAAATGGCAGCCTAGAGCACTAGACTTGGCAGGCTGTTCGGAAAGTTCTTTTGTGGAAAATTATATTTATTTTTCAATGTATTTGGTTGTTTCTTTTACTTTATTGGTGTTTTTCTCAGTTCAGTGTATCAGTGCAAATATAGAAAATACAGATCTGCCATGCGTTCTTTTGAAATAAAAGATGCTTACGTTGATTTATCAAAGACAGGGCTGCCGTAGTGTTGAACATTTGAAAACATTTGTTATAAATAATGTGTAACATTATCCACATTCATATGCCAGGATCATTCTCCACAAGGACAAGGCAGTTGCCACTACAAATCCTTATATTGCCCAAAATCAGCAGATGTTTGGTTGAGGGTTTCTACAATACATCCTGTATATACCAGACTCCATTAGCCCTCCTGACCAAAGGTGAAAGAGCATTTACACTATATTAGAGAATTCATTGTATTTCCTCCAACATCTTCCTCTGTTACATACATAGTTACATAGTTACATAGGGTTGAAAAAAGACCATTGTCCATCAAGTTCAACCCATCCGAGTAAACCCAGCACACAACCTATACTAACCAATCTATACACTCACATACATAAACTATATATATACAACCAGTAATACTAACTGTAGATATTAGTATCACAATAGCCTTGGATATTCTGCTTGTTCAAAAACTCATCCAGGCCCCTCTTAAAGGCATTAACAGAGTCTGCCATTACCACATCACTAGGAAGGGCATTCCACAGCCTCACTGCCCTCACCGTGAAAAACCACCTACGCTGCTTCAAATGGAAGCTCTGTTCCTCTAATCTATAGGGGTGACCTCTGGTGCGCTGATTGTTTTTATGGGAAAAAAGAACATCCCCCAACTGCCTATAATCCCCTCTAATGTACTTGTACAGAGTAATCATGTCCCCTCGCAAGCGCCTCTTTTCCAGAGAAAACAACCCCAACCTCGACAGTCTAACCTCATAGCTTAAATCTTCCATCCCCTTTACCAGTTTAGTTGCACATCTCTGCACTCTCTCCAGCTCATTAATATCCTTCTTAAGGACTGGAGCCCAAAACTGCACTGCATACTCAAGGTGAGGCCTTACCAGGGATATATAAAGCGGCAAAAATATGTTCTCATCCCTTGAGTCAATGCCCTTTTTTATACAAGACAGCACTTTATTTGCTGTAGTAGCCACAGAATGACACTGCCTGGAATTAGACAACTTGTGATCTACAAAAACCCCTAGATCCTTCTCCATTAAGGATGCCCCCAACACACTACCATTCAGTAGATAGTTTGCGTTTATATTATTCCTACCAAAGTGCATAACTTTGCACTTGTCAACATTGAACCTCATTTTCCAGTTTGCTGCCCAGTTTTCCAATTTTGTCAAATCGCTCTGCAAAGCGGCAGCATCCTGCATGGAACTTATAGTTTTGCACAATTTAGTGTCATCAGCAAAAATAGAAACAGTACTCTCTATGCCCACCTCCAGGTCATTAATAAACAAGTTAAAAAGCAAAGGACCAAGGACTGACCCCTGCGGTACTCCACTAACCACACTGGCCCAATTAGAAAATGTTCCATTTACCACCACTCTTTGTACTCTATCCTTCAGCCAGTTTTCTATCCAATTACAAATATTATGTTCTAGGCCAATATTCCTCAATTTGATCATTAACCTTCTGTGAGGTACTGTATCAAACGCTTTAGCAAAATCTAAGTAGATGACATCAACTGCCATTCCAGCATCAAGGTTCCTGCTCACCTCCTCATAAAAGGCAACTAAATTAGTCTGGCAAGATCTGTTACGCATAAAACCATGCTGGCACAAACTAATAGTATTGTGAACTGCAATGTATTCAACTATCCTATCCCTTATTACCCCTTCCAGAAGCTTTCCTACTACTGATGTCAGACTAACAGGCCTATAGTTTTCAGGCTGAGAACGAGATCCCTTTTTAAATAACGGCACCACATTAGCAATCCGCCAGTCTCTCGGCACCATGCCAAACCTCAACGAATCCTGAAAAATTATGTGAAGAGGCTTGGCAATCACAGCGCTCAGCTCATTTAATACCCTGGGATGAATCCCATCCGGTCCTGGACCTTTGTTTACCTTTACCTCAGGCTTCACTCCCATTTAATTACATCACCTTTATCATTTTGCCTGTTTCTTTCATTCTATCTGTATCTTTAAAAGTAAAGGTAATATTTGGGGACTACACAACTAGACACAACTAGACAGCTCAATCATAAGCTCATAAATGCCTGCTTCCAGAGATGTGGTGGGCCTCAGAATGGAAAAACAGAGGTAGTGCATTACACACTGTATGGGGGATAAAGGTAAGAAGGATCTACTGCAAGGTGGCTTACAGGTTCAAGGCTTGAAAAGCTGCACTATTGTAACTAATCTATTGGCAATAAACTGCCTTGGAGGCTTTCCTTCTCCTTTAAACAATACAAAATTACTAATATGTTTGGTTTGGCAGTACTTTTGTAATCCTTTTCTGGTAGATTCTGATGGTCTAGTTCAGGGATCCCCAACCTTTTATACCATTTGAGCCACATTTAAATGGAAAAAAGCTTTTGAGAGCAACACAAGCATGAAAAAAGTGGTGCCAATAAGAGCTATAATGGGCTATTTAATAGCCCCCCTGTTGACTGGCAGCCCATAGAAGGCTCTGTTTGGCAATTACACTGGGTTTTTATGCTTGCCTCCTTACCAGAAATGTAAAAATAAGCACCTGCTTTGAGGCCACTGGGAGCAACATCCAATGGGTTGGTGAGAAACATGTTGCCCCCGAGCCACTGGCTGGGGATCACTTGTCTAGTTGTCCCTGTGTCTTATTTCCCCCAAAATAATTTTATTCCCTTAATATATATCACAGTTTCTTTCCTGCATGCTGTTTTTCGTCACCCACAAAGATATATGTCTTAAAATCTTTCTTTAAGTCTTTCTTTCCCCTAAATTTTTTTGACTTATCAATGCATATCTGCACATATATCTGACAGTAACCTATATAATACACAAGTTGCACAGTCAGTTGCATGTAAAATCCCGTTCATTAATGGTGCTTGCATCAACATGAGCTCCTTGCTCCTCCCTATGATCCGCACAGTCCTTCCTGCTTTCTATTCTTGAATTGAGCACTGCTGCGTCTATTGAAGGAAGGGAACTATGGTGCTTCCACCAATTCTTGACCAGGTAGTAGCTCCTGGATTCCCGCAGTGCCCTGCTTCAATTGGCGCAGTCCAGTTGCACCAAAAGTAAAGGGTGTACACATCACTCGAACGCCAAACACTGGAAATGATGCCAGCGAGCACCAGAAATGACACCATACAGACTTTGAAATTATTCAGACTTCAAAATAATGCCTAATTTGCAATGGAGCACTTGTGCAGTTGTGTCCATTCTACCAAATCAGACACAATCACAGTACCGACAGTGCAATTGTGTCAAGAGAATCACCCATACTGTTTCTGCAATAATGCTAAAATTCTGGGGAAAAAATGGTGCATTGTGGGTCTTCTCTTAAATACATTTTCAAGAAACCTTTGTGTGGCAGACAATACTTTAATTATTGTGCCAAAAAAAAAATATATATATATATTAAGGCTGCAATCGTGCATGTAAAACTAGACTACGCTTTTTATTTGTACATTAATTATTATTTGTAAAGCCAATCATCTTTTATTGACATCATTTACTTGAGATAACCGTAAAAAATAGTAAAGTTCTGCATGGAAATGTATTAAAGTTTTAGCAATTGTTATTATTGATATATAGAACAATACAAAATGACCTGTTATGAACGCTTCTAAAAAAAAGCAAAAAAACAACCTTTTATTTGTGCTGTCTATTACTTTATTCTAGTTTTGAATTAGAAACAATTTTAAATTGACAGCAATATTCAGCATGTCACAATATATATTAACTTTACAATGAGTGTTTACTATAAGTGGCAGATAAGCCTTTACCAGTTTATTACAATGAAGGCTCTGTATTGTGCTCACAATCATTGTAATCACATCAGGGCACACAGTCCTAAATAAAAGATGCATTTCTATGTTAAGATGAATAAAAATACATTTTGCCAATGTTATTATAAAAAGATTAGCAAAGAATGGGAGAATCTTGCGTGCTGTCTGTCACTCGATGAATGGAAAATGATTATGGAAAGGCAGCAAGAGTTGAAGTCATTTTACAAATGTTACAACTGTATTGACAACGGCTATTGTTCCAACAATCAATAGTTAAGAATTAAAGACGGCGTCACTGCAACAATTTTAGGCTTGTTGTCTACTCGACAACATTTAAGAATACAGAGTTTAAAGCAGAAAACAAGTAACTTTAGGTTGTTTTTGCAAAATTGAAGAATTTTAGACCTGACTGAGGGGTTATTTCAGTCATGGTAGTTCAAATGCAGGGTACATCATTTTTTATAATACACAAGTTTCAGAGAGTCATATGATACAAATGACATATGTGATCACAAAATTCCAACTGTAATGTATGACATCACCGAGCACTGTTTATAATGCTATATTTTACATCAGCATCATAATATGTAGTGAATAAAGTACCCCCTACTGTAAAGTAAGGATATTATAATTAACTGAGGAGTTCCATGACCAAAGGCTGAGTAGTTTTATGCAGGTCATGGAAATCAAAGGTGACTTCTAATATCCTCATATTTTGACGTCACTAAACACTGATTATAACTGATGACATCACTAAACATCATTTAAAAGGATTAAATAAACTGTAAATATACTATATATTATTCTTATAATTATATTCTTATATATATATTTTTATGATAGCTGCTTAGTGATGTAATTTCTGTCACATGAAGTCACCTCAGAGTTCCATAAGCCTGTATAAAACTACTTAGCCTTTTGTCTTAGGCTTTTATATGGCCATGGAACTCCTCGGTGACTTGCAGTATAATAGCCTTACTGTATATAAGGCTATTATAAAGTACCCCACTTATATAGGGGATGAGCAAATCTGTTTTGCTTCAGCGAAAAAATTTGTAAAACGGAAAAAATGTGCGAAACACGGCTATCTAGCGACTTTTTCGAAAAAAAATCCACCCATGGTGAGATGTGGAAAATTTCGCTCATCATTATTCAATATATAATTTACAAGATATTCATGGTTCTTGTGTACTATCATTTTTTACAATACAGTAATGTGTATGAAATACAGTTTTTATCTTTAAACTGCTTGAATTGGTGCTTGATGCATGGGCAGAGGAAGAGCTTGAGGAAGAGTCCCTACATATGATACTGTATATGCAGGTATGTGGATAGACCACAGAGGGCAATCATCTATCCCTGCAGATGCCTTGCTGCTTACATCTTTCAATATGGCCTGATAATCATCAAGCACATTTACACTCTTCATCCTTACACTACATATATGGTATTTAATTTACCTTTGTCCCATACACAAGTGCAAGGGACACAAGGGGTACTTACCTGCTGTGTCTGGGGCAATGGCTCTTGCAGTTTGTGCTCTGCGCCAGAAAAAATATATAAAAATGTGCAGGTTACAGTGCAGTTATGCCACAGGCAGGCAGTAGTTACAGGGCTCTGTTGCACGTTGTGCCTTTCGGTGCTCCCTAGTTTACACATCTGAATGATGCACAAGATAGGGGGCATCCCAGAGGAAGCCCATGTACTGCTCCCAATCACCCCTATTGGGACATGTGCGACATGGTGCAAAGTGCTAAATCATGGTCATTGTGCTTTGTACCCTGCCCCATGCACTGTAGATGAACCCTCTCTTATCTGAAATGCTTGATATATGGGCCTTTTCAGAAAATGGGTATTCTTACAATTTGGAGCATCATAAGTCTACAATAAAAAACAATGAAAAAACCCATGGCATTGTAAGAATATTATTACAGGAAAAAAGAAATCTGTCAAAAAATAACAATTGCATGCTTAAATACAAAGTGATATTCCTGTATTTTTGAAGGTTTCTGTATAATGGTTTCCCAGTAGACTCCATACTTGTATAGCCATTATTCTCTCTGTCTTCCCTGCTGTTTACTTTTACATCAGCAGGTGTAGCCAGCTCTAATATTAATCAAGAACAACTGTAAATGTTGCGTTTCCATTTTGCTTAATGTTGAATAAAGACATTGGTAGAAGAAAGTGGTAGAGCTGCTGCTCTGTTATGTAAAGCAGTTATTGATTAATGTTCATATTTTTATATATAGGTTTAAAAATCACACATCTTTGATTTATTCAGTGAAAAAGTGAATTCTAAACTTTAGCATCTGAAAGCTTGTAATGTCATGTAGGAGTCAGTGGGAGCTGCCCTAGGCAAAATGTAAACTACTGAGTCAAGTTTTTTAATTTTTCTTGAGTTTGTCGACCCATTAAAAATGATGAATAAATTCAATTCAAGGTATTTGAGAAATTTTCATCATTTTATTCAACCACATGTTTTAAATAAATAAGGCAACATTAGCATTTTTAAAAGTTCTGAGGTTATTCGAAATAAAAAATAAATATGAAAATTGCACAAATACAAATTTTGATAAATAGGCCTACCCGTAAAGGAAGAGGACATCTGTTTCCCAAAATGTTGCCGCTATTCAATGCAGAACAACATTTTGACACAACTGAATAATGTGGTAAGAACAGCAGAAGCAAAACTGTGTTTAAACCAAAACCTGATTCTTTTATACAAACACTTTAATGAGTGCAGAGATTTGCTTTCCCATTAAAGGGTAAGTAAGCCTTTTATTTTAAAATCCCCTAAAATAACTCTAAACAACCCCCAGAATAACATACCTTTCTTGCTACATGCAGATTTATTTTGTTTCTCCATTACAGCCAGTTCAAATATAGCTCTTTTACTGACTACCTTGTCTAACCTGAAGCTCCGCCCCTTTTGCTTTCTGAGCCCCCCCCTTTCTCTCTGACTATGAAGACCTCAAAGAGTTGCCTACTGGGCATTTTCACTGCCTCTGCTCCAATGAAATTTGAGGTCATAATAGTTGAAGAGTGAAGGAGGGCTCAGAAAGCAAAAGAGGCGGAGCTTCATGCTAGACAAGCAAAGAAGTCAGTAAACGAGATACTGTTCAGCTGCTTGTAATAGAGAAACAAAATGAATTTGAATCCAGAGAAAAAAGTAAGTTATTCTGGGGGCGGTACAGAGTAATTTTTCAAGATTTTTTTTAAAAAAAGAAGATCTGGAAGGCAAGATATGGAGGCTGTAAAAATGTATAATAAGATCTTCTATTCAAAGGCCGGACTAAATTCACTATAGTGATGCATTAAATGCTAGGCGATGTCACTAGCTGGTTTCATAGATAATGGAGGTAAGGACTTTAGAGAAAGGCACGTTAAGCTTCTGTTTTCTGCAAAGCTAAGCATCAAAAAATTGATATGTTAGCAATGAAGTGCAATGGCAATTAAATTGTAACTGACCTACATGTTACCATCATTATGCTCTCTGTTTTTTTACTGCTTTCCCTCTTATTTAATCACACAGTATGGGGGTTTTTATTAGGCAGTAATGTTAAAATCTTCATCCATTTAGCCATAAATGTATGACTGGTGATCCATCAGAGTTTCTTGTTCTATACAAACAAAACCATTTTGCTGAATCATTGTTGACTTGTTTGTGGTCTAATTTAATGAGTGCAATAACTTATATTACTCTTGTTAGAATACACAAAAACCTGCTAGTATGAGTAAGCTATATAATTTCTATTTATATTATTTCCATGCGAAGCAAGCGAGCTACAATAATATGTATGCAAGATTTAAACAGGCTTCTAGTCTTTTGAATTTATGCTCCCATATAACAAGGCACTGGCTAAAAAAAAAAAGTCTGAATGATAGACAATATGAATCTACCTATTCTTTTTAATAACAATAATATCATTACAACTGATGTTTCATAAGATACTAATTTTTTATACAATGCACCATGTCCTTAACACTCAAAAATGACAGAATATTTTCATAAAAAGAAATCACTTATTTGTCACAATCTTCATAATCACGCAGATGTAAATGCCAGGAGGACATTCGACTAAGTTTGTATTTATGTTACAAAGGGTGCATTGGTTTTTAGTCACCTGAATAGGCATTGTCTAGATATAAGGGATCATTTACTATGCAGAATGCAAAGTGCAAAATAAGGCAGCAATTGGCCATTGTTTTGCAAACTGCATTCTGCATTGTGTACATTGACTCTGACCTCAGCCAGATAAGGAAGACACATAGATGTCTCCATAACCGCCTCTTAAAGGAACAGTAACACCAAAATATGAAAGTGTATAAAAGTAACTAAAAGATAATGTGCTGCTGCCCTGCACTGGTAAAAGTTGTGTGTTTACTTCAGAAATTCTACTATAATTTATATAAATAAGCTGCTATGTAGCCATGGAGGCAGCCATTCAAAGGAGAAAAGAGCTTATCTGTTATCTGCTATGTAACCTGTGCCTTTTCTCCTTTTTTCCAGCTTGAATGGCTGCCCCCGTGGCTACACAGCAGCTTATTATATAAATTATAGTAGTGTTACTGTAGCAAACACACCAGTTTTACCAGTGCAGGGCAACAGTGCATTATATTTTTATTACTTTAAAGCTCTTTCATTTTTTGGTGTTACTGTTCCTTTAACTTGCACATCATTGGGACGCACAAGGGAGCGGCTGGTGGCGCAGCACGCATCAGGCCCCTATCCTTACTTACTTTCCATAAGGACAGGGTTTCTCTGTGCTCCGGCATGAGGAGCAGAGTGCAGCTTAACCCAGGGCACGAGTTCATATAGAGCTCTTGCTCCTCTTAGCACTTACCCCCCCCCCCCCCGGGTAAAGTACATTGCAAATGATCCCTGCAGATTCTATTTATACAAGATTATTAATGTAAACCTATAGCAGAGCCAACATCAGTATAAGTCTGCAGTTAAAGGACACCGCTCTGCTTCCTAGAAAAGAGGTAGGTTACTAAAGATGACAAGTACAACAAGACTACTGTTACATGTTATGCATGTATGAATGTAGGTTCTCTGCAGCTGGCCCGGACTGGGATTCAAAATAGGCCCTGACATTTCAAGTACACAGAGGCCCAAACAGCCCCCCACACAGGCCCACTAAATAGTGACTTTCTATGGTATCTTACTGCAGCCCCTCTGGCATTTGCTAGAACCCACAGATTGCCAGTTGGGGCCTACTCTGATTAATCTCCAAATTATTTTTTCTTGATCGTTCCTTTGTATTTGAGTTTTCACAATGGTATATTCTCTTAGTCCACAAATTACAGCTTTTTATCTGACAGGTTATTTATAGTATGAGGTCCTACTTGATGTTCTTGCTCATTGTCTTACTGTTTAATGTGGCATATATACAGTCATTTCCATTCTGTTGTCGTTCAGTTGAGTGTTTTCATATGTCACTTGCCTGTTGTCATCGTGTGGGAATGGGACACCTAGGTCATCTACCCTTGCCTCATTGTCTATGTGAATTAAGGAACTCTGTGCTCAATTAAAGATGACAGGGCTCAAACCAATTTTATTTATGTATTCCTGATTTGACTCTGTTCATATAAAAGTTGTCACAGTAATTTAATCAGAACTTAAGATACCGAAGTAACATCATAATCAGTGTTGCCAAGCACAGGAGGATCTACCTGATGTATCTGGAAGAGATGGCACATGTGGCTTTCCAGTCATTTCAATAGAAAAATAGAGTGGCAGTGCGTGTCGTGTCTGAAGCTCACATTTTGGAAATCCATCTGCAAATAACATTTAAACCAGAAATATATTGTGTATTGAAAAATCAGAAAGTCTAATCTTGCACAAAAATAGACTTTTTAGGCCAGATTCTGTTCAATGAGAAAAACTTGAGTCTATGGATAAGTCTGGAATTGCATTAGGAGAAAAGTTTATTTACTGGATTAGATGTGCCCCTTTATGTTTAATTATTCTATTACAGCTTTCAGTCTTTATTGCACTAAGAAGAAATATTTGGTCTAATATGTTTTTGGTACAAATTGCCATAACAAAGCAGTGGAATTTTACTGTGGTGAGCTCTAATTTAACACTTTGATAGATCAAGCCCGGTAGTCTTGGTCGGCGAGAGAGTGAATTGTGCACTCAGTTCTTTGGACACAAGTGCAGTGTGCTTATGCCAGTACAGGGTGCGGAGGGGACCCTAGATGTGGTGGTAGCACCAGGGTTCCCCCTGTTAATAGGCACAGCATTCATTCGGAACAGGAGGCAGGAGGAATTCAGTGGCTGCAAGCACAACTATATGGAAGTGCAAGGAGTGCATTTTTAAATACATGCTAGGGTAATTTAGACCCTAGCAACCAGATAGGTGCTGTAATTCCAAACTGGAGAGCTGCTGAACAAAAAGCTACATCATTCAGAAACCACAAATAATAAAAAATAAAGGCCAATTGTAAATTGTCTTAGAATATAGCTCTCTTCACCATTAGTTAATTTCAAGGCAACCAGCCCATATAAAGTCTTCAGGTTGATATACCCTTTTTTTGCAATATGTTTATCTACAATAACTACTCATTGCCAACATTATGTCAGCATTTTCCTCTTGTTGCTTTCCACATGTCGGAAATTGATTTTCTTTTTGTCATTTATTTCGAGCTTTTATAATTGTGTCATCTAAAGGGTTATTGATGCTCTCCCATGGTCTCTTTATTACTTTGTGACTATGGTGAAATTACATCAATAAGTCTTCTCTCTCCGTTGGTCCACTAATTATTCTTTGAACTTGCAGTTTTGGCCAAAATCGTCTTGAGGAGTGAGAATAAAATATCCAACTCTAAATAGGGACAGCTATGGAGTTCTGGTGAAATCAACTATATCATCAATCAACTACATAAACCTTTATATAGACATGTTGCTATATAAGCAACGAGCCTAATTATGTTCTGCGTATCTGTGTGTTTAAGATGTATATCATATTGATTGTGAACATGATACCATTTTACCATATCATTAAATACATTAATGACAACACCAATTTGACATTTTGGGAAATACTTGTCTAAAACAATTTTGCATTTTAATACATATTTGTCTGATGAACTACAGTGCTGTATTTACATTTAGAAAAATAGAAAAATTACTTTACTTATATGTCATAATCTTCATTATCACACATGCAAATCTTGTTCAAAGGTACATTGTAAATAACTCCTATAGATTTAATATGTGAAAGACATGAAGTATTCATGTAAAACAACACAGAAATATACCAATAATTTTATAAGCTATAGAGGACAGTTTGAATCTTAGGGGCTGATTCATCAAAGTACGAGTTTGAAGCCCGAAATGGGTAAAATTCGGATTAGATACAATAATTTCTGATTACCGCAAATATCACAAAAAAGCTTACGAAAAAATCATATTAGTCACCATAATATCATATTGCCGATCGAAAAGTCACAAATTTTTCTTATCCGAACAATCATAAACGATAGGAAAACCTTTCTGACTTCAATCCTTCTGTGCATGATTTTGGAAGCCTCCCATAGGACTCAATGGCACTCTGCAGCTCCAACCTGGCCCAAGGAAAGTCTTCCATAGGACTCAATGGCACTCTGCAGCTCCAACCCGACCCAAGGAAAGTCTCCCATAGGGCTCAATGGCACTCTGCAGCTCCAACCTGGCCCAAGGAAAGTCTCCCATAGGGCTCAATGGAACTCTGCAGCTCCAACCCGGCCCAAGGAAAGTCTCCCATAGGGCTCAATGGCACTCTGCAGCTCCAACCTGGCCCAAGGAAAGTCTCCCATAGGGCTCAATGGCACTCTGCAGCTCCAACCCGGCCCAAGGAAAGTCTCCCATAGGGCTCAATGGCACTCTGCAGCTCCAACCCGGCCCAAGGAAAGTCTCCCATAGGGCTCAATGGCACTCTGCAGCTCCAACCTGGCCCAAGGAAAGTCTCCCATAGGGCTCAATGGCACTCTGCAGCTCCAACCCGGCCCAAGGAAAGTCTCCCATAGGGCTCAATGGCACTCTGCAGCTCCAACCCGGCCCAAGGAAAGTCTCCCATAGGGCTCAATGGCACTCTGCAGCTCCAACCCGGCCCAAGGAAAGTCTCCCATAGGGCTCAATGGCACTCTGCAGCTCCAACCTGGCCCAAGGAAAGCCTCCCATAGGGCTCAGTGGCACTCTGCAGCTCCAACCTGGCCCAAGGAAAGTCTCCCATAGGGCTCAATGGCACTCTGCAGCTCCAACCTGGCCCAAGGAAAGTCTCCCATAGGGCTCAGTGGCACTCTGCAGCTCCAACCCGGCCCAAGGAAAGTCTCCCATAGGGCTCAATGGCACTCTGCAGCTCCAACCCGGCCCAAGGAAAGTCTCCCATAGGGCTCAATGGCACTCTGCAGCTCCAACCTGGCCCAAGGAAAGTCTCCCATAGGGCTCAATGGCACTCTGCAGCTCCAACCTGGCCCAAGGAAAGTCTCCCATAGGGCTCAATGGCACTCTGCAGCTCCAACCCGGCCCAAGGAAAGCCTCCCATTGGGCTCAATGGCACTCTGCAGCTCCAACCCGGCCCAAGGAAAGCCTCCCATAGGGCTCAATGGCACTCTGCAGCTCCAACCCGGCCCAAGGAAAGCCTCCCATAGGGCTCAATGGCACTCTGCAGCTCCAACCCGGCCCAAGGAAAGCCTCCCATAGGGCTCAATGGCACTCTGCAGCTCCAACCCGGCCCAAGGAAAGTCTCCCATAGGGCTCAATGGCACTCTGCAGCTCCAACCCGGCCCAAGGAAAGCCTCCCATAGGGCTCAATGGCACTCTGCAGCTCCAACCCGGCCCAAGGAAAGTCTCCCATAGGGCTCAATGGCACTCTGCAGCTCCAACCTCGCCCAAGGAAAGTCTCCCATAGGGCTCAATGGCACTCTGCAGCTCCAACCTGGCCCAAGGAAAGTCTCCCATAGGTCTCAATGGCACTCTGCAGCTCCAACCTGGCCCAAGGAAAGTCTCCCATAGGGCTCAATGGCACTCTGCAGCTCCAACCTGGCCCAAGGAAAGTCTCCCATAGGGCTCAATGGCACTCTGCAGCTCCAACCCGGCCCAAGGAAAGCCTCCCATAGGGCTCAATGAAAAAGTTGTGCAAATTAGCGAAAAAATCTGTGAAAAAACGCAAGGTGCAAAAGCTTAGAAAAAATACGATTTTTTTGTATTCAGAGGCAATTGTACTTTGATAAATGGGCCCCTTAGACTGCATGTGTTTACTACAGTTGCAAATTAAAGGGATATAAATGGTGACTTTACCTACACTGCTTGCTGCCAGACTAAATACTCCATGAATAAGTCCTTTTGCTGTCGAAGTTACCTAAACTGTAGCTAAGCTTGTCTGGTTCCTTTGTCTCTCCTGTGTACTAAGGGCAGTTAACAGCAGGTAGGTTTCTTCTTGGCAACCTATGGATAATAGGATCATATGCATTGAACTTTCCTGATATAGTGGAAAATGTCCATGACATTTCACCAGAATCATGAAAATGTTCAAGTTTTGAAATTGATCAAAGCAATTCACCTTTCTGCACCAACTTTTTCAGCAGAAAGAGTTTGCCAGGGTAAAACAATCAAATTCCATAGTTTCCTATGGTCCTCTAGCTAGGCGGCACAGAATTCTACCTGGTAATTAATTTGTAATGTCACAAAAGATCCAACATTGGGCCAGATTCACTTCTGTGAGAAAAAGTTATCTTATGGGTTATTATGTGAAACGTAGTGGTAACCAAATCCACTTATGATCTCTATCCTTGGCTTTAATGGAAATCACAACTCAGCCTCAGCGTGGTCCTCGGCCCCAGCATCATACTGTATGTGTCGGACAGTGGGACGCAGTGACTAGTGATGAGCGAATCTGTCCCATTTCGCTTTGCTGAAAAATTTGCGAAACGGCAAATTACGCACACAACGTTTTTGTTACGCATGTTATTGTTTTACACGCATGACAGTTTGTTTTGACGCGGGTGACAATTTTTTGACATGGAAAAAAATCTGCCAATGGCGAAACGTGGAAATGTGCTGTGAATCCATGCCTGCCGGTGACTTGGCGCTGGGCCCGAGGACCACGCTGAGGCATACAGGTAGTTGCCAGGGGTGAGGACGGGGCGGGGGCCGGGTAAATTACCTGGGGGCTGTATCTGGCCTGCAGGCCGTAGTTTGAGGCCCCTGTATAAGCACATATTATTTTGTTTAACATATAACATAAACAAACATATTCAAATCACACGAACATATAGCTAACATACTAATTACTGTGTATAATGTAATATTTACACTGCTAACAGCACAAAACCATGATCATTAATAAATATATAAAACAATTATATTTGATAGTTCTCTATTCCTTCTCCACTTCACTGTATTCGCTTGCTATGCAAGTCAGCTTTGCCCTAGTAGAACTGAGGAAGAAAATGTTTCTCTAAAACTAATTTAAAAATGGTAATAATGAAAGAACTTTGAAAGTATATTTATTATTACTTTAAATTGTTGTGTCCCAGAGAGAAGTCCGGAATATTATTAAAAGAAAAGAAAAAGCAACTTTGTTCCCCCTAATAAATTGCAAGGCACAAACTGTGTATTTTAGTGAAACATAATAGAGGATGTTGTGAAATCAATAGTACAGTGTGCGATGAAACAAAGAGCTTTGGAAAATGTATTAAAGGGGTTAGCATTATCAGGGTAAGAGGGACTCTTTAAAGAAGCAAACAGAGGACTTGGTATTGCAGAATTTTAAGACGGTTTCCCAC
The DNA here is from genome assembly GCF_000004195.4 of Xenopus tropicalis. Lineage (NCBI taxonomy): Eukaryota > Metazoa > Chordata > Amphibia > Anura > Pipidae > Xenopus > Xenopus tropicalis. The sequence continues at coordinate 34,632,953 of NC_030681.2, read as the reverse complement.
TGTGGGTTATAATGGAGAATGGCAGGACATTTCAAACTAAATTGAAAAACAGGATTATTAAAATATTTTGTTACTTTTGAAACCTTTTGTTTTACATTTTTGTCGCCTAGAAAAATACAGGTCATAAGCACAAAATAAAATGGAAAGGTAAAAAAAAGAAATACCTTGAACTTATACTAGATGGAACTCAAAGCCCCGAAATAATAATAATAACAAGATATTGTTGTTCATTAGAAGAACAATTGTAATTATGAAAATAATTAATAAACAAACACTATATTCATTTGTAGATTGAGCTCAACGAGAATACAGGGAACACTCAAGGACATGCATTACAATTGAGGAGGAATGAGAATTAAGGTACTCTGGAATAAATATACATCAGACACATTCATTGCAATGGGAATGGTGGTTATTTGATAACACAAGGTTAAATGACATCCCACCTTTTATTTAGAATTTAAATGATCCTGGGGAACAATAATGCCTCAATCAGAACTACATTTCAGTATCACTATTAACTTTAGTTCATTAATTTAGTTCATAATCTGCCGCTCCAAAATGAGTTATTTGGGAACTTTTGACCACTTTTTTTTTTGGGGGGGGGGGGCTTTGGGGTTTAAAACTTCATACAGGATTGAAAGATAGCCCCCCTTTATTTTCAGTTAACAATTTTCTACATAAATATTCGATTTACAACCTGTACTAGAAGTTACATTCCTTCAGTTCTGATTGGTTACTCACTGCTTAGAGTAGAAGGAAAGGTAAAAACTACTGTAAGTAAGCTTTATCAGAAAGGTCTATGTAAATACAGCCATAAGCACTTACAGAAATGCTGCACTGAGTCCTCTATCAAAAGAAGCACAGGTTTTTCTTGTCTACTTTTTTGTAAACATGTTCTTAGGGTGTCTGACTTCCTCTTTCAGAAAAATCCTTCATTGCGGGGACGGAGTCTGCGCAGCTCTCTCCTTTCTCCCTTTTCCTGCTCCCCCCAACCATAAGAATGTGTAATCTGAGCTACCAACGGCTAGAGCTGCCTACTGAGACCAACCTAAAATGGCAGCTGCTATCTTAAGCAAACAAATAAAACTTCTAGGGCTGTTTACTCAGGGATGGTGAAGTTTTCTACAGATTAAATATGGCATTCTAGGTGGCACTGATGTGGCTAATCTATTGGCAGTAAAATACCAAAACTTAAGTTCTCCTTTAAGCTTACAATTATCAAACAAAAGTCAACCCACACCTGACCCTAACCCACCAGCTTCTTACCCATAGCTGACACTAACCTGTTGAGCTTTTGTCAAAATAGTTGTAGTTTTTGCATTTTTTTAACAGCTTTTTTTTTTTGTTCATACTTTTTCGATTTGGATTTTTGAGTAAATGAGTGCTTTTGTAGAAATGAGTTTAGTCGTGGTTTAAAAAAATAATAAAATCAAAAAGATCCGAATGATAATAATTCCCCCATGTGATAGAAACCCTTTCTTAAGCTTTAAATATTAATTGTATCCTACTGGTATCCTACCATCAAAATGCGAGTATGGCCAAATAAGCTATAGTATATAAAGCAGCAACATGTTTATTGTTTATATTTATTGTGTTAACATTTCATAAACTTTCCTTTATCAAAAAGCAATTAAAAATCAGTATTAAAATCAGAAAGAATATATAAATAAAATTCCCTTTTAAAATCAAAAGGTTCAATTGCCTTTAGTCTCCTTTATCCTTTTATCTTAGTCCTATCTCCTCCTTTACCTAGGCTGGGAATTGAATGAACAACTTGAAATCTGCAGGGGGTCTTGCTTCTAGAAACGTTATAGCTATACCATGATCCTTATCTCTTTTCTTATTATTGACTTACAGTATGTTCTGTCACTCAGCCTTTGATTTTCCTAGTGCTTTTTCCCGGCGTATCATTTCCCATAGGGACACTACAAAACTAGAGCTGCAGTTAACGTACCCTCATATAGGCAATGGTATCTCCTTCTGAGTATAAATGGTGGCACCTCTATAGAGATCATGATGGAGATAAAGATAAAATATATTTTATGAGGGATTCTCTGTTCTTTAAGCTTTTTCTTTTACCTCTTGTAGTTTCGAGCACTCTGGAGGGGTGGTAGGTTGTGGTTTTGAACTTGATTATCACGTATTTGATCCTTTTTTCAAAACATTGTGAGGTCCACATGATTACATCATTTCCATTTGTGATTTTGCTACTGCCCTTTAAGTGTTTTGGATAAAATGGTCCATGCATCAATAGTGTGTTGTGGTTTGTATTCATTATATATAATTCACTACCTAATCCATTACCAACAATTTAAATTCCTTATGTGAAAGATTCCTTCATGACCTTAATGAATAGATACTTTTTTACAAGATATTAATAGGGCTCATTTACATCCATAAGGGCAATGAGCAAAGGGCAATTCCTAGCACTTATTTGCCACAATGCAGCCTTTGTATTTATTTGCATTGACAAAGGGGTGCTGCACCTGGCCTCCAGCACAGTTTGTCATGATTAGCACAACTATGCGCATTTCATCACAAAAATAGGTGCAATTGCACAGAAATCCAAGCGACTGACATCTAAACCCAATTTTTTAGGCGCAAGTGCACTGCAGCTATTTACACTGGGTGCAAAGGGAAACCTGCCGTTACAGCCTAGTAAGGAGGTGGCAGTAGCTCCAGGGTTCCTCTGCGTCAATAGGCACAGCAGTGCTTGATGCAGAAAGGAAGGTGGGTAGGACTGAGTGCAATTAAGAAGAGGTGCAAAGATCTCACATTGACTCAAGAACCTTTTCATAACTGGGGTTTAACTAACAACTCACTGTGAGGAAAAGTATAGGAGCAGTCATAAATGACCTGTACCTGTTATAGGAAAGTACAAGATTGTAAATAGCATGTACATAAATGAAAGACATAAAATAACACTTCACTTCAAGGGGAAATCCACCCAAACACAGCTTTTTAAAGAGTAAACATTTCAAGCAACTTTGCATTATACATCAATTAAAAAATATGCAGCGTTGATTTATAATGTAATAATATGGTTTGGAATAGTTCCCTAAGCCTGGCCTCTGTTCTCCTGCTGATCTGGTTGACTAGTTTGAGACTCAAAAAAAAATGTAACAGTAGTCAAGTCTCCTCAGCCTGCCTTTAGCCTGTATCCTCCATATCCCATAATTCCCTGCAAGCCTGAATAAGGAAAGGGACATCACAGTGCAATGCAGTAGATATTTCACACTGTCTGTAAGCTGTGGAAAAGTTGTTACAATGTTTTAGTCCCTCCTCCCCTGCCAGGATTTCAAATGATGCTTAAAGAGAAGGATTGCTTTGCAGCCCAATTTCAGCATGTAATTCATATGTATTCCTACTTTTTGAAGGAGCACATTACAGTGACAGATATGTTAGGGGTTTCTGTGTTGTGTGGTGTTCTTTAACAAATTTTGGTTTGGAAGTCGGATTTCCCCTTTCAAAAAAATGAATTTATGAAATGTTTCATAAATACACAAGGATGATGGTAATAATTATGTGGGCAGGAAGGAAAAGAGATCTGCAGCAGCAAGAGTATTTTGACACAAATTACATTTATAAGCACCAATTATAACTGATAACACCACTTTTTATGAGCATTTAAGAAGCAGTGTATTGTATATTATAATACAACATACAAATTCAATAAATGAGCTTTGGTCTTTTTGTGAATTTTTACAAATTATTTTTGTTTTTAGCCTAAATAAAGTTTAGTTCAGCTTGGAGCACAATCATATAGATTGTAAGCTCTACGGGGCAGGGACCTCCTTTCTCTTGTGTCCTTGACTCTTAACTTATTGCAGCTGTATTTATCTTGTATTTATTGTTATACTTTGTATTTATCTATTATTTTATTAACACCCTGTTTATTAACCCTAACCCTAACCCTAAAAAGAATTTATGCTCTCATCAAAATGGGCGTGATTGGTTCAAATAAGGTGCGGTTGTGTCAAAATAGGCGGTGGAGTGTCAAAAAAGTTTCACAAATTTTTTTGGAATTTCACTCATGGGACAGATACGCTCATCACTAGAGAGCAATAGACTCCTAAATTTGAAACATGGAGAGATGTTTTGGGTCAACAAATTAGACACACTATGGCCCCAGGGTTTAAATAGGGAATACACCCCTGCCATATTTATATTTAAGTAAGTCATCCCTTGTATTGTATTGCTTTATTCTGTGTGTATATGAGCTGAATAAACTATCCAACTGTATACTTCTATGCATTGTAGGGAAGCCAGTTCTTTAGCAGGATGGTGGCCCTGGTCTGTGTCAGTAATTAATAGTATCAAGTTACTTTTTAAACGAAATCATTTCTATTCTTCATATTTAATCCCCCACTATCTTTTAAATTAATTGACATAAAAGACGGAATGAAATTGTTAAAAAACGCTATTTAATAACTTGCCTTGTATTTATCCTGTCTTGCTGCAGCTATTTCCCATTTATCTTTATTAAAATATGTTTGCCTGAACATGTGAAGTCTATTCCACCAAGACAAGATGTTCTATTAGTTAATGTAGGACTAAAGTTGCAAGATTAATGGCACACTGGAGCATAAATTAGTTTGTCAGCATCTGTCCAAACATTATATCTGGACCAACATTGCGAAAAAAAGGCCATAATGGACGTTTACCTTTAACTAAACTGAACTGCTGCAATATTATTTCTATAACAAGAGTACATCTAAAGAGGCTCATTATTGGCTTCATTAGATATGTTACTTGCATCACTGGCTGTAGTTACTCTTATAATGGGATAGAGGTTAACATAGCATATTTCTTATGTATTATATGGCATGTAGCTTAAAGTAGCCAAAGGTTTATGGAGATGTAATTGGTAGTTAGTGTGAAATTTGTAAGACAAATAGACAATACCTTGACTAACCCCTATAATCCTCTTCTTTAGTGTTTTACAGCCACCAAAGGGCCTCATTAAAACAGAAGTCTGCATCTCAGTGAAAAGATACAGTGCTTATAGTGCTCAAATGTGACAGAAAATCTGCATTTTGTAAATCTGACACCTTTGATAGATTATACAGTGCGAAGTAATTGCTTCTGAGCATGATGATAACGCTTAAGGTTCTCTTCTGAATCCAACTGTGCTTTATTCACTAGATGTAACAATGTGTAAAAGAGCTTGTAGAATAAAATGAGCCTCGGAAGCTGAAAATTAAAAAAAATTTATAGTACAAATTTCATTTTGTGTAATGGGATTGAACCGCACGGCAGACATTAGTGAAGAGCAACATGAAAATGTATGAATAAATATTTACATAAAAGACATTTTCCATAGCATGAAAAGCAAATTTTAAAGAGACACTGGATCTCATTTAACAGTGCCCCAGTCGCGAGTGAAGGGCAGAAAATTATTAGCACTTATTCCCATTGCAATACTGGTGGGTGCAGCCCCGTTCTTACTGCCTGTCATATAGATGCCAACTGAATAATGTGCAACTCAGGGGGAGGGAAGGGCAGTGGCTTAGTGCCTCCCCCCTCATGAATACAGTGTGGCAGAATGCAGCCAGCACTGTATTCATGGGGCAGGCACTTTATTTTGAAGTGCAAAGACATGCTGCTATACTTGAAAGTGCAGGGCAGGGTGCAAAAGTACAAAAAATTACTTTCACTTTGCACCCTGCCCTACACTTTGTAACTGAAGCTAAGGCAAATGCCAGACAAGGCGTATATTTTCGGAAAGCGAAAAAACCCTTGCCAAAAATATCGCCCTACACCTCCTACTTGTGCCTCCACCCGAATGAATGGAATACGCACAGGTGCAGGCACATCTAGCCGATGTACGCATAAAAATGTGAGACTTTGCATTCTCTTGTGTTTTTATGCATATTAAAGTGATACTTACACAAAAACAACTTTTTAAAATATGAATCTACATAAAAAGTTACCTATAGGTCGTGTTGACCATTCTTTGCTGATAGGGCTGCTTTTGTAACTAATTGTTACTTAAAATACCTAAAACTGACTGTTTTGTCAACCTGACTGCCCCTTCTCAGCCTGTCAGTTATAGCTTCTAATGCTAACGGCCTAATGCTGCACAAATATGGCAGCCCCCTCATAGAGGAACATGGGGGATCAGATAGGTAATATAAAAGCATCGGACAAATACATTTATGGCAAAATTATAAAGCTCATGCAAAGACAATGTTATGATGTAATAAAAGGTTTCATTTCTGGTGTCAGTATCTCTTTAAGGCATAATACGCCTTAATACGCATTTTGCATCGACTAATGAATACTCTGCTAAGCTTTTACAGAAGTACACATATTCTTACATGGGAATATTAGATGTTCATTGATATTAAAAGTTAAGTAGTATCCCGCGAATGTAATAAAAAATAAAAAAACTTGAAAATGCGAGCTTATTTAGCAAAAAACTTTAATTTCAAAAGCAGGATTGTGTAAAAACATGAATAAACAACATTTTCAATGAGTTCAAAAACTCAAATTGGAAAATAGCTGGAATGTTGCTAATACAATTCTCAATGTCTTCTACATCAACTCATCAGCTATAAGATACCAAATTTTTATACTTGAGTTTTTGAGTTTTTGCTCTTAATAAATGTTAACAATTTGAGTTTCAGAAACTCAAATTCAAATTTGTGATTTGTGCATGAAAAAAAATAAAATTGCAGTAAAAAGTCAAATGCTGATAAATCTATCCACTCACATACAGACCCACACTGACCTATCTATATACTCACATACAGACCCATACTGACCTATCTATACACTCACATACAGACCCACACTGACCTATCTATCCACTCACATACAGACCCATACTGACCTATCTATACACTCACATACAGACCCATACTGACCTATCTATCCACTCACATACAGACCCACACTGACCTATCTATCCACTCACATACAGACCCATACTGACCTATCTATCCACTCACATACAGACCCATACTGACCTATCTATCCACTCACATACAGACCCATACTGACCTATCTATCCACTCACATACAGACCCATACTGACCTATCTATCCACTCACATACAGACCCATACTGACCTATCTATCCACTCACATACAGACCCATACTGACCTATCTAGACACTCACATACAGACCCATACTGACCTATCTAGACACTCACATACAGACCCATACTGACCTATCTATCCACTCACATACAGACCCATACTGACCTATCTATCCACTCACATACAGACCCATACTGACCTATCTATCCACTCACATACAGACCCATACTGACCTATCTATCCACTCACATACAGACCCATACTGACCTATCTATCCACTCACATACAGACCCACACTGACCTATCTATACACTCACATACAGACCCATACTGACCTATCTATACACTCACATACAGACCCATACTGACCTATCTATCCACTCACATACAGACCCATACTGACCTATCTATCCACTCACATACAGACCCATACTGACCTATCTATCCACTCACATACAGACCCACACTGACCTATCTATACACTCACATACAGACCCATACTGACCTATCTATACACTCACATACAGACCCATACTGACCTATCTATACACTCACATACAGACCCACACTGACCTATCCATACACTCACATACAGACCCATACTGACCTATCTATCCACTCACATACAGACCCACACTGACCTATCTATCCACTCACATACAGACCCATACTGACCTATCTATCCACTCACATACAGACCCATACTGACCTATCTATCCACTCACATACAGACCCACACTGACCTATCTATACACTCACATACAGACCCATACTGACCTATCTATATACTCACATACAGACCCATACTGACCTATCTATACACTCACATACAGACCCACACTGACCTATCTATATACTCACATACAGACCCATACTGACCTATCTATACACTCACATACAGACCCTGTATTCCTCTAATATAAAGGGATGGCCTCTAGTGCGCTGGTCGTTTTTATGGGAAAAAAGAACCCCTCCCCCCCCATCTATAATCGCCTTAGCCACTAATTTTTTATTTACATTCGCTCTTCCTTTTCTCCAGCTCTGCTCAAGCTGCTTAACCTTATTTCCTCCACTTCCTGGAGAGAAAGCTCAATCATAGCTCCACTGCTTTAATCACAGGTGATATCCAATTCTAACACATGCACTGGCCTTTCAGCGTAAGTGAACACAGCCCTTTAAAGTGTTCAATTTTTTTAGGTCTGCAAGGTAGTGCACCACAATGTAAAAAAAAATGGAAAAACAATGGCTGTCATTCACTACTTAAAGTGACCTGTCATAGCCTTTAGAAGATATTGGTTAAATGAATATAGTCAGCGGAGCAAATTGGTAGACTGAAATATTGTGTCACATCAAGAACCAAATTACAATGCTGTAATATCTACAGATGGAAAAGCTTCTATTGCAGATGTCCTACTTTAAGAGTTGAATGATACAGAGGGCCATAATAATACATACTATACATACTGTATATTAAACCCCATTCTTTCCTCAAAAATAATGACACAAGAAAAAGGGAAAGTTGTGCTCAACCACTAAATTGTAAACCATTAGGCGGGGGTGCAATGAGGCTGTGACCACAAAATACATATAAACAACCGCAAAAGATCCTCTGCACTCATTATTAATATGTAGAAATAGGACATTAGGACATTTCTGTGCATTCAGCTACTAAGAAATGCCTTCCCCCCCCCCCAGATCCAAAAGAGGGATTGTTTGTCCGTACATTGCAATATACTTCAAGCTGGCCAACTACGTCAAAGTCATCCCTTCTGGCCAGTCCTACACTGACCTATATAAGTAATTTAAGATTAGTACTGAGCAAAGGGCTAAGTTTTACCTGCAACATTCTAGCTTATAAGGTTAAAACTCCCATATGGTTGCCCTTTTATTGGCTCCATTGGGATCACCTGACTGTAGCTGGGAATAGTGGGGGCTACAACTTTCCCTTTTTCTTGTGTTATTGTTTATACAGGAGCAGTGGCCAGCTCCATGTTGGGAAGGCATTTCTTAGTAGCTGAATGCACAGAAATGTCCTAATGTCCTATTTCTACATATTGATAATGGGTGAGTGCAGAGGATCTTTTGCGGTTGCTCAAAAATAATGGTTTTATACATTCTAATACCAAGCTGGCCTTTGTGCACACCTGTGCAACACTGTGGTAAAATATTGGGCAGTAAATATGAAGCTGTTCAAATAGATATCCAGTTATGTCATTTCTCTCCCATACAATTCCTCATACAGTAGTTACACTATATTCCTCTTAAGTAGCCCTGCTCTTTTTATGCTGTGCTATTATACAGTGTAATGTGGAGACATATATTGTGCTTTATCCCAACATATCAATTATTTCAAATGCTGATATTTATCTGTTTGAATGTATTCTTACATGTATTCCTTTCCTTGTATTTGTTTTAATTTCATCCCGGTAAATTCTGTGTTCTTATTTATAATAAGCCTGTGTATGTGGACACTATGGGGTGCTGTTTGTCAAGCTTACATTGATTTCAACTAAAATTGTGCGCACGTGAATGCTTACACAGGCGTAAAAGAGCACTGATTTGTGATACAGTAGCATACTATTTATTTGTGGGGTGCAATGATCTGCAGAATGTGGCAGGACAGGATTTTTTACATAAACATGTTCTGGATATTAAATTATTATTAAGTTGTTGTGGCACTGATCCAATGTGCTAAAACAAAATCTTTGCTGCCCTCCGTGTCATTTATCTGTGTTGGACAATGGGCATATTTAATAAAATGCAAAACGTAAAATTTGGAGTATTTTCGGCAAACTTAAAATTTGCATTTGCAATTTACTAAAATTATGAGAACTTTTGGCAAATTAACTTTTTGGCTAACATTCTCATCTTTTCATCATATAAATATTCTCCAAATTAGCAAAAGAGCAAGTATGTGATCCGTTATCCAGAAACCCATTATCCAGAAAGCTCCGAATTACGGAAAGCCCATCTCCCATAAACTCCATTTTGATGAAATAATGAAAAATTTTAAAAATGATTCCCTTTTCTCTGTAATAATAAAACAGTACCTTGTATTGATCCCAACTAAGCTATAATTAATCCTTATTGGAGGCAAAACAATCCTATTGGGTTTAATTAATGTTTTATTGATTTCTTAGTAGATTTAAGGTATGGAGATATTACAGAAAGACCCTTAATCTTTAATACCCTTGGTTCTGAGAATTCTGGATAATGGGTTCCATACCTGTACAACATTTCACCAGGTTCAGCAGCCCCTTATGCATATCATTATCTACAAAAAGTCACTAGAGAATTTCTCCCACTATGATTATTGTGTTAAAGTTATATATAGAGGAAATTCCCACTCTAGTAAATTTGCCCCACCCAAGTCTCTGCAACAGTCATAGATACAGAAGTGTCAGAGCTGGAACAGGTAAGTAATGGGGGTTGGGGAGCCAAGAGATTAGTTAGTGTTAGAATGCTTTTTAGAGAGAACTTTTTTTGACGAGCACAACTTTCTTTTACGCGACCATGCCCATTATGACGCGTGCAAATTTATTAAGCGCCAATTTTTGTGCAAAATTCTGCCAATGGTGAAACATGGAAATTTGCCGCAAATCCATGCCTGGTGAAAAATTTCAGCACTACTGTGGAGAAGTAACATCAATGTTTTAGTCCCTCCTTCCCTGCCAGGATTTCAAATGACACAGAAAGAGAAGAACTGTTTTGCAGATGGATTTGAGTATATAAAATTGTATTTATTTATACTTTTTTAAAGGAACAGATTACAGTGATAACTATTTTAGAGGTTTCTGTGTTGTATAGAGCTCTTCAACAAGCTGGAATTCCCCTTTTTATGGTTTTATGACAAAAAAACAAAAACAAAACTGTAATCCAAATAAAGCCATTGTCACTAAAATATCTGTATTAAAAGACTGTAATGTTTTTTAAAACATGTTTTGTTGAGCGGATGATTCTGCATGTTGCAAATTGATGTTTAAATGGCAATAGTGAGTTTTTTTCTTGATATGCAATCCATTCAAGTGAAATCAGCACCAAAATGTCCAAGTGAAACACTTTCATAGCTACACGATCGAAACAATCCATAAATCAGTCCTGTTGTGCCCCCCAGTTCTCTAAAAAGGATGGCAGATAACCTAATTACAGATGCACAAGAATTTACCAACGTCACTCATCTTGCTGTAATTGTTCATATTCTTGTGTCATTTTGGCTGCATGCCTTTACACTGTAATCAAAAACAGAAGGGAAAGCATAGATATGTTTACCTTCTGTAATGGAAATAATGTGGTCAAAGTTTCCAACTCCAGTTGTAGTAACAAAGATTATGAAGGATATGTAGTATGTGCAGTGAGCAAAGTGCAACTCAGAACGTAATTGCCATGTGTTTTACCCACAATGCAGCATTTTCCCAAGGGGGACTTGTATTTGCTGCAAATGCGCTGTTCCTGCCACAATTGCATCTGATTCGTCAAAATGAATGCAAGTTGGACACAGTAACACGGACGTCTGCCTGGTGTAATTTCCTGTGTTTGGCGTGCAAGTAACATCTGCACCTGATCCTTTAGACGCAAGGGTGCTGCGCCTATTCACGCTGGATGTGAAGGCAACCCTGAAGCTACAACCTGGTGAGGAGATGACAGGTGTAGTGATGGGCGAAAAGTTTCGCCAGGCATGGATTCGCGGCGAATTTCCACGTTTCGCCATTGGCGGATTGATTCGCGAAGCGGATGAAAAATTTTGCCGCGGGAAAATTCGCTGCACGTCCAAAAATTGTCGCCGGCGTCAAAAAAGAATAGTCGCGGGCGACGAAATAATAGCCGCGTGCTACGAAACAATAGCCGTGCGACAAAACAATAGTCGCGGGCGACAAAACAATAGCCGCGTGCGACGAAACAATAGCCGTGCGACAAAACAATAGCCGCGGGCGACGAAACAATAGCCGCGCGACAAAATAATAGCCGCGTGCGACAAAACAATAGCTGCGGGCGACGAAACAATAGCCGCGTGCGACGAAACAATAGCCGTGCGACAAAACAATAGCCGCGTGCGACGAAACAATACGCGTGCGACGAAACAATAGCCGCGTGCGACAATTTTTTTTGTCGCACGACATTTTCGCCGTTTCGCGAATTTTTCGCCGTTTCGCGGATCTTTTGAAAGATTCGCAAATTTTTCGGCGAAGCGAAACGGAACAGATTCGCTCATCACTAGACAGGTGTCCCTGTGTCAATAGGCACTGCATCGCTCGATTCAGAATGGAAGGCAGGGAGGACCTGGGCAAAAAGGACCTGTTCAAAAGTGCAAAGGGGATATTTTGAAGCAAGTACCATTAAAGAGTGAGGTTTAAACTCACTCAAGGGAAAATTGAAGGAGCAGAACTGATTTTTGAACTTTTAAATGATCTCTGGAGCTCCCACCACCATGTTTCTTTGCCATTTAATGAACAAAGAGATCCTCCAGACCTCTTTAAAGCTAAGAGCTTATGCCTTTGGCGTTTGGCAGATGCTGGATTGTTGTTGCTTTTTGAGGGCACAATGATCCTGGATTCTGGGAAAACATTCCATTGAGGGGAAAACATGGTGAATTTTACACTGCATAGGCAGATTTACAAATGATTCCTAAATTAATATATTAAAGCCCTGTTTAAATCTGGTCAATTTGGATTCAATTCAGAATTTGTTCTAAATTCATTGAATCTATAGGCAATGATTATTATCAAACTGGCCTTTTGAACTTGATAGGGCAGTATGACTAGGAGAGTCAGAATTAGGAGAAAGCAAGTGTTCTCCATCTTTTGACCCAGGGTGCTGACAGAACCCTGGAGCTACTGCCTGGTCAGGAATAGACAGTAGCTCCAGTTTCCCCTAAGTCAATAAGTGCAGAAGCTCCCAATTTAGGAAGGACTGGGTGGCACCAATTGCAACTATAGGGAAGTGTGAAAAGCAAATTTTGACATGAGTACTTTTAATATAAGTGTTTTTTGGCACAACTAACTGCGAGGAAAAGCACAAGTTGCCCACTGTGCTTGTGGACATAAAGGAGCCATCATGTCTCCTGATGCACACTGGTAGGTCTTAGGTAATGGGGTAAATACCAAAAGAAAAATCAGGAAAATGAATGAGTTTGTCATAGTCAAAGAAAATAATCCATGTAAAATGTTGTTGCTTTTTCTCCCTCCCTCCATCTGTCACTCTGACTCTTAATATGTGATCTGAGTATCCTCTCCCCTCTGGTTAGTACCTGGAGTACATTGTATAAATAATATAATTTGTTTTAGGTTCTATCAGTGCCAGAGGCTAGAGAATAGTAGAATCTGCTTCTGTTACAACATCATTGAATTTCTGATTAAATATGTCTAAACATTTCAGCTGCTTTAAGACGTAGAAAGGGATTAACAAAAACATTAGTTAAAGGGTGGCAATTAACCTCCAATAGCACAAAATCAATGTATTTCTATAATACTGAAAGAATGCAAAGTCTCTTGCATTGTAAATACAATATACGAACAGCATTTCCACTTCTGATTTCTTTTGCTCAAAAATCACTTGAATGCTTTTCTTTCCCTGTCAAAAATATTCATTAAAAAGATTTCACTGTACTGCCATTTAATATAGTGCAACCATTCAACCTGCACAGGAAGCTTCCTGGACCCACACAAATACTGTGTAATTATCTTGTGGCTCCCCGCTGGTCACTGCATATTCCAAGCACATAAGTGAGCAGCGCATTTCTAGAGCTTTGCCTCTTTCTTCATTGTCCATGCTCGGAATATGAAGCTCCACTTCATTATTGCAGACCTGATCAAACTTGATAGATTTACCCATTATTCTTGACTGTGTCAACTTTCAATTTTTTTTTTTCCTTGGGCTTCTTTTGTTTTGCCACCCAGGAGAGCATCCTTTTCTAGTCTGCCTATCATTTTTATCCAGGCAAAGTATGGTTTCAGAAAATAATATATTTAATCATGTGACTGTAGAGAAATAAGACTTTTTTTGATTCAGATGTGGGCTTTTGTGTTTTATATTGACTCTGTTGAGCTTTTGTTGTTATTGTTCTGTACCGTTTTAAAGCAAAAATAAAAGTGATGTTGATGTTTGCTTTGCAATGTCTTTGTAATCTACATAGAAATCAGACTGCAAAGTTCCAAAGTATAAAGTATATGTGAATGTATGTGAAGGTTTTGTGTGCAAACCCTGCTCTCTAGCTAAATTTCTGCACTCCAATGAGCTAGGAACATAGTGTCAGTGACGCTCTTCATAGGAGACACAAGAATGAATGTGTTTTCTTATATTGCTATCTAAAAGGACCGGTTGGGGCTGACATTTGCAGAATATTTGCTGGTCGGAGCGGGTTTGGGCTAAGCTCTTTTTTCCACCATCTGCGTCCGTAACAAGAGCCTCTATATAAAAGCATGTGCCTTCCCCGCCCCCTTCATGACATCAGTCAATAAATATGGGTGGATTGCTGGACTAGGTTGGGTGCAGGTGGATTAGGGTGGAGTGTGGGTTGGCTTTTTGTTGACGCGATCATCACATTTTCATTTTCAAAAGTGAACACTGATGCAATATACTGTAGGAATTTCAGGTAGTTGAATTGTGGTCTCACTGGGGGTAGACCATTGCATACACCTCCAGACCCTCAAAACAGAAGCACAGCTAGGGCAATGCTATATAACTAGCTCTTGGCCAGTTTATTTAAGACTTTTCCAGAGATGAAAAAAAAAAAAATACTGAAAATAAAATCCTAAAGGAGAAGGAAGTCAACTGAGGCATTATTTTGCCAAAAGATTAGTCACAATTAGTGCAAGCTAGAATGTTATATTTATTATGTAAAATGCTTTAACAGCCCTAGAAGATCTTTCTGCTTGTTTAAGATAGCAGCTGATGTCACTTCCTTGCCTGCACAGTGCTCCCTGGAACAGCTTTCAGCTCAGAGACTAGGGACGGGAGGAAGGAGAAGGGAGCAAACTGAGCAGGCTCATGCCATGCCCTGAAAGGATTTTGTTGAAAGAAGTCTGATACAGAGAACCATGTGCACAGAACAGAAGGAAAGAAATGTGGTGTTTTTTTCACAGAGGACCCAGAGCAGCAGTTCTGTAAGTGTTTATGGCTTTATTTACATAGACCTTTCTGATAAAGCTTACTTAGTTTTTACCTTGCCTTCTACTTTAAGCCAATCGAGTTCTACTTTATACACAGGTGGCTTCCCTGTTTATCATGGGGTGAGGCCCCTTTCAGGCCACTTGGCTTTCTCCCAGGTTCCTTGGCTTCCTCTAAGGTTCCACACACACAGGGATAAGTCAGCCTTGTGGCTCCTTCAGACATCCGAGGTAGAGCCCATAGGTGTGGGAGTATGCTCCTTTTACTTGCAGTAGCAGTTCTGCTCTCAGATGCCACGTAATTACTGGGCTGAAAGGAAAAGTTAACCTTTTATCTCCTAGGCCTCCCTCTACAGGCCATATAAAGCTTAAACACACAATTATCTGTACAATTGTAGACTGTTCTGCCACAATACCTAAGTGAGGATGCAGAGATTGCTTGCTGTAAGGGTCAAGGACATGGGGTTTAATATTGCCATCTAAGAAAGCTACATACTATTAACACCAGTAGCAATTGCTATGCATGTTAATGGGTCTCCATCAGAGTCCAATACATATAGCACTTGAAGCTGGTGCCACTTACCCCTTTAATAGTGCATTTGCCCCTTGACTCAGAGTGCGGCACTCCAGAGCACCTTGCCTCCCTACATGCTCTTTCCATTGCACTTCATGAATGACACACACAGAAGGGTGTAAGAGGGGACACCCAAATGGAACCTAATCTGTATGTTATTCTGGGAGCACAAAGAATTTGTCAGGGGAGGGTGCAGATGCTGGGGGATGGGGGCAGGATCACTATGGGCAAAAAACATAGTTATCTGAGCCTGTTTTAGCATTTTGCTCCCCCATGATAAATGAGCCCTATAACATCATATATTTCTCATATCTATTTTGGACATTTTTTTATAAATCCAAGATTTTCAAAATACCTTTAAATAAATTCAGCATAGCATAAAATACTGATAATAAAAACAATGATTATTCTTTTTATTTCAGTATATCTGTTTGGCATAAGGTAATTATAGTGCCACATTGCACAGAAAGCTGAGGGTACCGTTCTTTCTCACCCATGTAATGTATGATTAGAAGTCAGTGACAGTTCAGAACTACTGAATGACCCACCAAGGTCTTATCAAGGGCAAATCGAATAATTAGCATGCACTTCACTGGCAGAAGAGTACAGAACTATTGTTCTGGCACAATTAAATTAGCCCAGTCAATTAGGTCAGTGTTCTGCAACCTTAAATACAGAGCATTCTTTATTCTTTCATAAAAGACTCCAAACTGTGTACAGAGTTTGATATGCAGAGTATAGAAAATCCCTTCTTTGAAAATCAGCTAAAATAATAAAAAGTACTGCATAAAAAGCGAAGCTGATGTGATGTGACAGCTTGGGCCACACAGACGGGCTGAAATCTGCTTCACAAATCCAACTAAAACTCACTCTCCATAGGAAACAAGAATTCATTAACTTTTGGTACAGAGTTTGACATTAATGATAGCTGTATAACATGGATAATAATCATTTCCTAACAACATGAAATAATAAATATTGTAGTACATTTATATTTTCAATTTTTCCACGAACATCTGAAGGCTCATTTCTCACCTTTCAAATTTGTGAATTTTAAAGATTTTTTTGCAGTTTAAATAAATTTGAAAATTTACTAAACTCAACTAAACTTACTAAAAAAACTTGATCAAATTAAACCTATACGCTCTTCGGGGCAGGGACCTCCATCCTCTTGTAACTTTGACTCTTAACTTATTGCAACTGTACCTTGTAGTTATTTGTATTTATTGTTATACTTTGTATTAATCTATTATTATCTTAATAACCCCCTGTTTGTATTAATGAATTCTACTGTACAGCACTGCGTAGTAGCGCTTTATAAATAAAGATATACATACACACATAAGCCTATACATTTTTAAAAAAAATCTACAAAACCGAATTGGAAAACTACATCAATTCTGCCTAGTATAATTCCCATTGACTTCTATATGAACTCGCAAGCTTTTACATGCTGAAATTTTGGATCTGTTTGGATCTCTTGTGCTTAATAAATATTGATCATCCGAGTTTTTGAAACCGTGGTTCGAATTCATGAGTTTTAGAGTTTTCAAACAGAATAAGAATTGGAAAAATAACATCACACTCTGTTTATTACCATAGTTATCATAGTATCCTGCACAGAATAGGAAAATACCAGATACAAAACAAGTCACTTCCATTTATTCTATTAATTACCCTTTAAGCAGGACATAATATGCACTGATATTTACATGGACATTTATACACAATTTTGAAATGCTGGATTGTGTTTTTTATTAGCCATTCTGCTGTAGATTTGCTTGTAATCTTGTGATCATTGTCCTGTTGCATCATCCAGACATTCATTTTTAAAACATTGGCCTCCTATTTTCTTTATGGTGGACACAAAGGGTTATATTTAGTTGTATTCATAAACCAATGTTTTTGCTTGTTGTAATACTGGTGTGTAGGCAGTCATCTAAGGTCATTGTGCTTGGTCCTGTGCTTTCAGAAAGAGCCAGTACTTCACAATGAACTGCTTTCAGTTTCTCCTACTCAATGGGAGGAGTCATGACCAGACAGTATTTTACTATTGAGTGCTATTCTCAAATCTACCACTAGGTTGGGCATAGGAGCATTTTTACAATGTGTCAAGCTGTTATCTTGTTAACTTCCTATTATTCCACTGATCAACGGCAGTGGGGAAAGGGGGGTGAAAACACTCCAACTCACAGAAGTCTGCTGTTTATCAGGGCACAAGTCACATGTCTGGGGGCACCTGGCCCCGAAAAATTTGCAGAAAGATTGGAAAATTCACAATTCACAAAATCGCGGCCATGACTTTTTTGACACACAAAAAAAATTTTGCAGGTGGTTTTCTCTGAAGTGTTGCCGTCTGTTACATGGTACAAAAATTATTTCATGCCACATTGGGGCGCTAAGTCAAAGGCTAATGACTAAGGGGTTGTCAAAAACAACATTTGCAGAAAAAAAACAATGTAAAAAGCTGTGTGAAATAAATGGCAAATGTATCAAGGTGTGTTTTATTTTATGCCACCTAATTGGCAGATTTAGGGCAAAGTCTGACGATGTGTGACGAATTTTGACACTGTTTTTTACACCGCATAATATATCTGCCTTTGAGTAAGGCTATTTATGTACCATGTAAGAGATGTAAAAATTCTTTAATAAATACGTTTTCAGCACCATTTTTTGACTGAGGTCCATGTTGTGCCAGCCTACTTTTTCTCTACAAGTTCCAGATACAACATTTACACCAATTCAACCACTACATGATCCCCATTGCCCTTTACGGTCAATCAAAAGAGCAAACTTACCATGGAAACAAGGTTTTACCTTTTCAAAGCAAACATGTAAATTACAAAGATACATTTTTTTTAAAAAAAAGCCTTTTTTTATGAAATCACCAAATCGGGAAAACTGTTCTTCCAATGGCACAGCAGTCTTAAATGAATGCTGCTTTATTTTTACTACTGAACAAAAATACACTGTAGTTTAAAAAGGAACTCAAAGAGTTTTAAAAAGCCTTATCGCAGGATTATATCTTTTAAAGCTTATTTCAGAATTAGTCGGTTAAAGGAGAAAAACCCTCTTTATTCCTGTTTTGCAATGCAAAGTAGAAGTACCGGCTTTCAGCCCACAGATTTGTGTCTCAGATTTTTATAGCTCTAGTATTTATGTATGCATGCATGTATTTATATTTATACTGCAATAACACAGGTAATAGGTGGCCACTTCATGCACAGCAATCATATAACAGTCCCTTGCAAATACATTAAAATTCCTTCTATCCAGCCAATCCAGGCATTTATTCCTTCCTTTTCATTGAGCTACATTTGTCTGATTTAACAAGATAAGATTTGAGTGCTGATGCAGCCTGTTGTTAATGCTGGAAGCATATCCATAATATAGCAACACTCCATCAGAAAGATGCATAAATCAGGTATTCAAAAAATTAGGTATGCAGCACACCAGTTTTATAGTCCCAGTCTGAGAAATTGAAATGGCCCAGATTAATGTATCATATCTTACACACTGTCCGAGTGAATCAACTTTAATATATTGAACAGATTCACAGAACAAGACTTTGTTATCTAAGGAGCATTCGGAAAAAGGAATTGACCCGAGAATTTGATTTGGTTCAGGTAGTTCATGCTGTACAGCAGTATTTGAATCATTTCACATAAAAATAAAATTGGTATTAGAAATGTTTTTCACATCACTCTGGCCAAGCTTTCAGCTTTATGTATGGATTGCGCTACTGAAAACAGCATGCAGAACAAATAGTATTTTGACTTTTGCTTTAGATATACAGATATAGACACTCGTGTGTCCTCTGGTTATATATATATATATATATATAAAAAAGAAAAGATGTGGTTAAAAAAAACCAATGAAAAATTAATGTGCCGGTTAATATAATTTTGTACTGAAAATATTAAGAAATGTAACAAAAATATCTATTGTCAACTCCTGTTTTTGTATTTTGTATGTTGATTGTAATGGTAATAATTAACAAAATTCTTACCCCTCACCCTTTTCCTTTCTGTATCCCTTTTACTCTGCAAAAATCAAAATAAAGAATATTTAAAAAAAGAAATGTAACAAATTGGATTAATTAACATTACATTATATCTAGAAAATATGTAAACCTCACGTTGTACCTCATATGTTTGAAATGTATTACACTTGCATTGTCAGATGCTATACTCACTTCTTTAAATGTTCAAATGAAAATAGATGTATAGAGAGAGCAGTGGAGGAAGGCAGCTTTCAAGGGAGTCAGTGCTAGACAATAGGGCTCATTTATGAATGCAAGAATAACTACAAAGTACTAAAATGGATGCAAAATATGGTGTGTGACTCTATTCATAAAGGTATTGGCATACATGCTAACCGAGGATCAGATAGGGAGATATAATAGCCCGTATTCTAGCCCAACTAACACAAAGATATTCACTGAGGAAGAAATACCAACATCTAAGTTACAATATACAACCATAATTAAACGTACACAATACCCCAACTGCTGCCATAGGCCAGTTCAACTCCTTAGCAACTTACCTTGAGATCCAACGCACACCAGAAACCCTGCTCTAAAGATTTGGAGGTAATTTTATGCATTGATGCAAGGGAACCATGGAAGTGCCACCAGCATTGGTTTGCGGGTAATTTCAGGGTCTCCTTAGTGACTTGCAACCATAGCCACAACTGACTTAAACCTAGTGGATTGGACACTAATGAGGTAATTGACAAAAGTTTGCTGGAAGTGATGCCATTCTTGCAAAAGCTCAATAAGAAAAATGTGTTACATAACTTGAATGTAATTTTCCATAATGGGCACTAAATAGCCTCCATATTGGTGAAAAAAGTGTTCAAGTCCATGTGGTTATGGGCTCAATTTCATTGAACACACTGTTGGAAAACAGCAGTATTTTTAGGCTCGTGCAAAGCTTCTGGGGTGACTGCTATATGAATAGATCTACTCTTGGCAGAGAGACATTAAAAACAGGTTGGTTCTTCATAAATATGTTTAAACCCGTTAACTGGCCGTCACCTACAGTATAGAGGAAGAAGAAAGACCCTACAAATGCAAAAAGCAGGAGTGCTGACTGCCTCAAACACAATAAACTAAAATCGATTGGCCAATACTGTAACATAAACAATGCACTTTATGCTGTGTCCTTGTAATCACAGAGCTGTGAATAGGAAGGGATTATAAAATGTACCTTTTTATGATGGGACAGAAGATCTAATGTTTAAAAACATCATGCCTAAAAAGATATAAGGCAATGTCACCACTCAAGTAGCAGCTGGTAAATGCCTCCTTGATCGATACCATTTCTGAGTAACCTACTGATCCTTAAAGAACCAAAAATAAATGTGGGACCTACACTTAAGTACCACAAACAAATGCATAGTGAAAACCATGGAAATGGACTCCATGGATCAGAAATGGCAAACCACAGATTTTCACTGCCAGACTTAGATTAGATCCGTCCTGGGTCATGGTCGTGGTTCTTTTTCATGTGGTCCCCACAGCTCCTGTCATATGAATGCAATGTGTGCTTTTTTCCCTTAATTTTCCCTGGTATTCTAGCTTGTTTTAAGGTGCTTACCCTCAGCCATTTTACAGATATACCCTCAGATAATATTTAAATGAACACAGTGACAATTCCATGTATAATACCCCCGGAACTCATAGCAGGATGTCACAGTGGCAATTCCATGTATAATAGCCTCGGAACTCATAACAGGATGACAAAGTGGCTGTTTTATATACAAGGGTGAAGACACATGGTGCTACTAGTAGCAGCTACTTGTCATGGCTACTAAAATAGACAATGCTGATCGTTTACTGCTAATTGTCTCTACATGTGTTTTAGCAGAGGCAATTCTCAGTATTATGGCATGGTGTTTCACTGGTGTTTAGTAGCCATGAAAAAGTAGCTGCTACTAGTATCTCCAGGTATCTTCACCCTAATAACCCCAGCTTACCATTGTGATGCACATTTGACTCCGTACTGAAGTAAAATATTATAAGTGACAAAAACTTACTGGGAAAGCAGCGGGTCAGTAAGAAGCTGAGTTGACAGTAAGTACCAGTACTGCATACAGTATGTGGACTGTGTGACTGTGGGTGGAAAACCAGGCAGAGCCAAACCTGGTTATCACTTTGATGTCTGTAACACATCACAGATCAGCCTCTCATGTCAGCACACTGAGGAAAACTGCCTGTTTCTGTTGGTCTTCTCAGCTAGCAGCTACTATCAGTTGTGTTCCTTTCCTCTGCAGATGATTCATGTTGTGTGCAGGAAGTGGGTGGAGAAGACAGAAGCAATGAGTAAAAAAAACTTCTTCAGTGTTTAAACTGCCAAATCAGGGAGGAGCTTAAAATTTTACAGGAAATTGAAAGTGCTGCTACTTGTGGCTCCCTAATTTGTGCACTAATGTCCTCCATGTTGAAGGAGCTGCTTAGGGGGCTGTCTATTAGCCTGACAATCCCGGGGATTTACATGACTACGGGGACAGCAGCTCCAAAACAAAATCAATCCCCAGCATTCGGGGACGAATGAATACCTTATGCCTGCCATCATTCCCTTATGTATGGAACAAAGGCCCAAGTAAAAGTGCAAGCTAGAACACTATATTTATTCAGTAGAATGCTTTACCATACCTGATTAAACAGCCTTAGAGGCTTTGTCTGTTTGTTTAAGATAGCAGCTACCATTTTAGCTTGGCCTGATGTCACTTTCCTGCCTGCATCTCTACTGCTGCCTGTTTCTCTTTCTGCTGAGGGGAGGGGGAAGTAGGGAGAAAGGAGGGGCAGAGGGAGAGGGGAGCAAGCTGCATAGACTCATGTCATGCTCTGTAAGGTTTGAGCTGAGAGAAGGAAGTCGGATACCTTAACTCATGTGTAGAGAATAGAAGAAAGGAAATGCAGTGTTTCTTTTCACAGAGGACTCAAAGCAGCAGTACTGTAAGTGTTTATGGCTAAATAAAGCTTACTTAGTTCTAAACTTTTCTTCTCCTTTAAGTACCCAAAAAGGACTCCACAACTGTTGAATCAGGCCCATGGGTCAACCAAGGTTGGTGCTTTCACAACTAATGATGATCAGCCAAAAGAATCATTTTAATAAATTACATATCTAAAGATAATAATACAAATTATTATCAGTTCTTTCTCTTTGGAGGGTTTTCATTCCGCATTAATAGCATGAATAATCTGATTATCATTTCATGTTATGAAACATTACCATTATGCACTAATTTTTTATCCTTTTTTTTAGACTGACATTGTATTCCCCTATAGACTTTATTGCACTCACTGCTGTACCACACCTATGATAATCAACCGCTCATTTAGGAATCTAATTTTCTATTAAGTACAAAACATATAAATCGCACAAAAAATAATGCAGAAATTTGCAGACATACAATCATTTTTGGTTTGCCCTTGATGTATCAGTTGACACTAAACACAAGAATATCATCATATAAATTTTAAAGTTTAAAGTTTAATTGATATTTTTAGTTGAAGTACAAGTAGATAAGCCTTGTCCTATAGGTCAGTTTCCCTTGAAAAAAGTATAAAGTTGGAATCCTGCCAATATTCTGTTTGCCCACAAGACTTCGGTTTTATTTTTGAGGTTTATAATCTGTTTTGCACTGAGCAAGGCCAAAAGTGCAAAATTCTGAGAAACTGAGCATATTGTAAAGTGAAAAATAAATAGTGTACAGTGTATTACTAAACGACTTAGTCAGAGCAGGTCTGACAAATACTGTAAATGACAAATAATTATTTAGCAGATGGATGTTCACAGTTTGGTAAATGTCATCAGTTGCTAATAACAAATAACAATATTTTAAAACATGCTACAGTTTTCTAACCTTTTATTGACATTCTACCACTGAAGATAAATTGATAGCTTGCCTTACGTTGGTACAGATAAACTGCACTATAAAGGACAACAAAGCCCCTTAATATGTTTTTTTTTAATATCTGATTAGAGATTAGTCCTTGTGGGTGATTAAGTATTATACAGTGTTCTTTGCTACTTTCTCTATAAATTGATTTTTTCAGTCCTTGGCTAAAATTTTTGGTCATTGACTGTATGGAATGTGATCTAAACTTTCTGAAGTGAATTTGGACACTGCCCACATACAGTAGGGGGCACGAATTGGGAAAAAATTGGATTGTAAACAAACATTTTGCGACTTTTTCGTATTTTTTGCGATTTTTTCATCGCCGTCACGACATTTTTCGTAAATTGTCGCAACATTTTCGTAGCCGTTACGATTTGCTCGTATATTGTTGCGACTTTTTCGTATTGAGCGCTCGTAAACAGCGGCAAACCTTTCAGACTTTGCATGATTTTGGAAGCCTCCCATAGGACTTAATGGCACTCTGCAGCTCCAACCTGGCCCAAGGAAAGTCTCCCATAGGGCTCAATGGCACTCTGCAGCTCCAACCCAGCCCAAGGAAAGTCTCCCATAGGGCTCAATGGCACTCTGCAGCTCCAACCTGGCCCAAGGAAAGTCTCCCATAGGGCTCAATGACACTCTGCAGCTCCAACCCAGCCCAAGGAAAGTCTCCCATAGGGCTCAATGGCACTCTGCAGCTCCAACCCGGCCCAAGGAAAGTCTCCCATAGGGCTCAATGGCACTCTGCAGCTCCAACCTGGCCCAAGGAAAGTCTCCCATAGGGCTCAATGGCACTCTGCAGCTCCAACCTGGCCCAAGGAAAGTCTCCCATAGGGCTCAATGGCACTCTGCAGCTCCAACCCAGCCCAAGGAAAGTCTCCCATAGGGCTCAATGGCACTCTGCAGCTCCATCCTGTCCCAAGGAAAGTCTCCCATAGGGCTCAATGGCACTCTGCAGCTCCAACCTGGCCCAAGGAAAGTCTCCCATAGGGCTCAATGGCACTCTGCAGCTCCAACCTGGCCCAAGGAAAGTCTCCCATAGGGCTCAATGGCACTCTGCAGCTCCAACCCGGCCCAAGGAAAGTCTCCCATAGGACTCAATGGCACTCTGCAGCTCCAACATGGCCCAAGGAGAGTCTCCCATAGGGCTCAATGGCACTCTGCAGCTCCAACCCGGCCCAAGGAAAGTCTCCCATAGGAATCAATGACACTCTGCAGCTCCAACCTGGCCCAAGGAAAGTCACGATACTGAAGCTTGAATGAATCCGAAACTTTCGTACTCAGCGCGACGGCTACGAAAAAGTCGAGAAAATTCACGCAAGTCGTAATGGCTACGAAAAAGTTGCGACAATTTACGAAAAAGTCATAACGGCTACGAAAAAGTTGCGACAATTTACGAAAAAAATTGCACAATACCGATCATTTAGAAAAAAACGCATTTGGACGCTTTTCAGACGTTCGTGGATTAGTATATGTGCCCCTAGGTGTCTTACTGCATGCCAGGAATTGCACAGGAATTTGTAAATTATACTTGTATTCAGAGACTCAAACAGCTAGAAGAAAAATTACATAGTCATGGCTTATGGAAAACGTAAATACAAATACATACCAGTAAGCAATGAATATACATTCAAATATTATGTTTCATGTAATTTCATAGGTAGCCACACAGGACCATGCTACTGATATTTTATTGAATGAAACACCTTGCATACCTGTTCCATAAATATATCTAAAATACAGCATAAGGCTAGATCTTTGTCTTCATTGCCCTTGGCACACAAGGAAAGGTTTCTGTAAATAGAGGACCAATTGACTGTGCTAATAGTTGGTTAGTTATTAAGCTTGAGGTTTTCTTGAGTGTAGGTATTAAAGAATGTATTAGCCACCCCTGTACCTTACACAAAATCTAGTAATCTAAAGAGGAAGAAGACTGAGTATAGTGAAAGAGTAGCAGAAGCTTCAATGTACATCAACAAGTAGAAGGCAAATACTGTAGCTGTCAGGTTAGGCTGGGTCAAAGACAAGGAGCAAGCTTTAGGCTTCGGTTAGAACCAAGAGAAACACAAATTAGATCAGAATCAGGCTGAGATTAAACAAAAAGACAAACAAGAAGCATGTTTATTCAGACTGAGATCATGAAGCAAGGGTTACTTCAGTAGTGATGGCTACTTGAAATGATAATGATGAATGGCACAATGCATTTCTGGCCAAGTGAGCCCTTTATTTGCCTTAACATAGCTCACCTTCTTCTTGTATGTTGCACCTTTAAATGCTCAGTGAAACTCCAGGTCAAACAGGAGATACGTCCTAGGCAAGCTGCTGATAGTACCCTCCCCCTCTGCACACATGTGCAGTGGCATCCAAGTTTGAGAGTGACAAGCAGAAAGGAGGTGGAGTGGGTACCAATGGTGAAGGCATATCCTTACATAGTTACCTAGGGTTGAAAAAAGATCAACCCCAACCTTGACAGTCTAACCTCATAGTTTAAATCTTCCATCCCCTTTACCAGTTTAGTTGCAGTCTCTGCACTCTCTCCAGCTCATTAATATCCTTCTTAAGGACTGGAGCCCAAAACTGCACTGCATACTCAAGGTGAGGCCTTACCAGGGACCTATAAAGAGGCAAAATTATGTTTTCATGAGTTAATGTCCTTTTTTATACAAGACAGCACTTTATTTGTTTTATTAGCCACAGAATGACAATGCCTGGAATTATACAACTTGTTATCTACAACAATCCCCACATCCTTTTCAAGTAAGGATACCCCCGTCTCTCTCTCAATTGCACCCATTTTCTCACAGTTCACTGATTGGGTCAAATCTTTCATTGCCAGAATCTGGGTCAATATTTTACATCTGTTTGCTGCTAGAATAAGGGGGTTACTTATCTACAGTTCTTTTTTTCTGCAACACAAACATTTTTTGCACTAAAAATCATGAATTTGGATGAGGGTTAAAAAAAAAAATTGAATTTTTGATATTCATTAAGCAAAGAAAATTGTGAAAAACGTCAGTATCTAAAAGCTTGTGAGGTCACAGGAGAAGTCAATGGGAATTCTGAATTTGAGGTAATCAAGTCTTTTTTACAGTTTTGTTTAAAATACATAAAGTAACGTTGTAATTATTTTTTAAACTTCAAGGCTAATAGAAGTAGGAATAAACATGAAAATTACACCAATGTGAATAAGCCTCCCTGTCCGAGAAAGGAGTAAAAAACATAAATCACATATTTCACTGACTTTTCCTTATTATTTCCTAATTATTGATGCCTTTAATGTCAACAATATAGAGTGGTATATTATTTATAAATGATTGCAATTAGGTTTTTGTTTTAGTTTTGCTACTAATTTGTAAGTCTGTCACCTCTATTTATTTTTCTCTCCATCAGTACAATAAGAATAATAAATTTACAGGGGAAAATGTGATCTTTTTCCTGCAGGGTACAAGTCTAATACATATTAATCTTTTTTTTGTATTTTTATATTGTTGGTAATTTGTATGGTATGATTTTTTTTCCTCATAATATACACATTTATTGGCCCTTACTGGCAAAATAATTTTAGTACTTGTTCTCTTATGATCTACAGTTCAGCAAATATCCTATTCATTGTGCGCACAAATTATTGGAGGCCATTAAAAAGATAATAAAATGAATACAAACTGAAATTGCTAATGTTAACAGAAAGCTATTGCCCCTTAGGGTAACAATAGGAGACAAATCAAAATGCCATCAGCATACATGCATACATTATAAATACCCATGGGTCACGACTTATCCCTAAGGTAGAATAGTTTTACAAAATACATTTGTGACAATGTAGTACTTATTTGCATTGCGTCAGTACAGTTATAATATTGTGGGAGAGATAATAACTTTAAAAGATATTAAATATAAGGAATTCCTATTAATTTCATGCAGGCCCAAAGAATGTCTGTTTTTCAATTACATACCAAACACAATGAACTTTTTAAATGTAAAAAGAGATGAGAGTGTTGACAATTTATTTTGTACTCTGAGCAATTTGAAGAAATAAACCTTAGTAAACATATGTGCCAGTCCTGCTTGGGTAAGCACTTACTTTTATTATGTGTATATTAAATATGTAGAGATCGTTAGGGGGACAAGGTGACATATTCAGTTATTTTGATTGCCTAAAGGCACTTCATCACTGACATCTGGATTTGAATTTTGATTGCAAATGACCCAAATTATTGTAAAAATGTTAAGTCAATGTCCCAACAGTCACACTTTTGGTACATAGTTAGCAAAACGGTAACTATTCCTGCAAAAATGTAGTATATTGGTTTTTTGTCCTAATTAGGCAAAACTGAATTGAAATAATGGCTGAAATTTAGAGATAATTTAGGTTTAATGAGTGGTCTTTCATGATTGCATTAGATGCTTAAGGCAATGTTTCTAGACTCATTTTTATATATATATATACAGTATGCAGTAGTATAGTTAATGTACAGTAGCAGGGGATAACATCGGTAAGAGTAATGTAGAATACATACTGTATGATTCAGTAACCTGTGGCTCTGTTTTATTTTTAAACCAGCTGAAGCTGAGAAATTTATAATAAGATGGCCCCCATCCCCATGCAAATGCTTTCCCTATCTTGCTCTTAAAACAAACTGCTCCTCCATATTCTGCAATTCTGCACAAAGCCTTAGATTCCATTCATATGTCTGTTAATCCCAGAAACATTAAAAGCATTTTGGGACTTGGAATCTTTCCTGTAGGTGACTACTGGTTTCACCAGTATATGCAGTCAGGATGAGCAGTGCAGAGAATAGAAAGGGGTAAACAGATACTGATGTCAGTTACAGTAGAGGTCTGTAAATGGCCTCCAAGATGGCAGCACCCATAGGCGCCATGTTGATTTCCGATGTTAGAACGCCGGAGTGCACCGACATGTGACATCACACCGTGCTTTGGCTTCAAGTTCAAAATAAAAGGATGCCAAAGACTAGTGTTTAATGCCCGATTATAGGTCTTTTCTTAGAAAGCTTCTGAGCGTGCCTAAATAGTTTTTTCTGCTTGATCTTCTGGTTTTGATACTTTGCTCTGTTTCTGACTACGCTTATTGCCACCTGCCATGAACTTTTGCCTGTTTGGCTGTTGGGCCTTGATAGTTACTCACCAGGGCTCCCATTAGTCTCACAATCTTCCTGTGTCTTAATCAATAATGTACAAATTAAACACTTTAAAACATTTTAGGGGTGTTGCCAAGTTGTTGGAAACCCAACCCCCCCTAAACGCAGACACTCTTCTTCCCATGTGTCTTTATCCTCTCTTGTCTCCTGGCATTAATTCTTTGAGAATATTCACCAATGTATTTTCCCTATTAAACTGTAGTGGGGAAAATTCTTTAGATAATTTATGCCATAAAGAAATGCCATATGTGGGAAATTAGCATGGATAAGGTGGCAAAGAAAATTAGATGCAAAAGTGACCTGCAGACTTTAAGAAAATGTTAAGCTACAAATCTTACTTATCAGACCCTGGGAGATGGTCCTGTTTTTTTATCCACGTTGCACTTTATTTCTTCAGAATTACAGAGTAATATCTGTCCAAATTGTCAAAACATTGCTTCCGCTATTTGGTAGAGTGGTGATCACTTGCAGAACACTTATGAGAGCACTTGGCACTATTGGATTGCCTCCAAGGATGTAACCCTCTAGAAAAATCCTGGAATTACCTCCACGTCTAGATTTTTTTCATGTGTAGTGATGGCCAAAATCTTTCGGCAGACCTGGATTCGGGGTGAATTACCATGTTTAGCTATTGGTAGATTTTTTCATGAAACGGGCGTCAAAATTTGATGCAGAAAAATTTGCCATGCAAAAAAAATTGTTGCCCGCATCAAAAAAAATTGTTGTCCGCATCAAAAAAAATTGTCACCCATGTCAAAAAAATGACAAGCATAAAAAATAAAATTGTCAAAAAACTTTGTCAAAATGTTATTTTTGACAAGCAACATTTTCACCGTTTCATGTATTTTCACAAAGATTTACAAATTTTTCAGCTAAGCGAATCGGGACAGATTTGCTCATCACTATCCATGTGTTCATATGTGTACTTTAAGTTGAATGAGTGCATTGGTGCTCGCTGCAAGTAGCCTCAAGTTGAAAGGGGCATGCACGGTCTTAGGTATCTTTGGTGAATACTAGCAATGTGTTCTTAATTTTGTATCTAAGCACCATTGCACCTGTCCAGTCTATTCAGGTGATTCACGTACAAGTGCACCAATTGGCCCGAGGAAAACCCTGCAGCTAAAATCACCTTGAACATGGCAATAACTATAACTCCTGGGTTCCCACTGCGACCAGCATCAATATGTGCAGCAGAATTGTGCCTAAAGGATCAAGCACAGATGTTGATTTTGATTGCAAAATGATGCCATCTGGGCTCCACCAATTCACAACTCTCCCTAACTCACGATCATGATGGAACTATGGAAGAAAAACTTTGCGTCTTGGACAAAAAATATGGTTTAAATTTGCACACTGCACTTCAGGTTTTATGCAGTTTATTTGCTTATACCTCTTTTGTGTTCATCAAAATGTTATCTCCAAACAAAGTTCTGCCAGATCCAGATCCATTATCTTCAAATGAACTTTAGATAATAATGTAGGCATTTTTAAGTAATAATATCTAGAAATGAGAATTTGTAAAGTGCAGAATAAGTTAATATTCCGCTATATGTAAATGCTTTTAGGGCATTTTCTTTTTGGTGTCACTGGCCCATCAATAAAACATTACTCTGCACAAAATAGCTTCCCCAACAATAAGCTTTAAAAATACAGCATTTATTAATGAAGTAGAAGACACAAACTGACTTTCTTTTTTTTTGCACTTTTCATCCTGTCTACCAGCCTAAATGGAAGAACAGAGACCTGCTAGTACCCCCATGAATACAACACTGCCTATGTTTACTATGTTGTGCAATGCTGTATTCACAGGGGTAGGAAACAGAAGGCCTGGTGTCTTAGTAAATTATCCTTACAGTGTTTTCCCTTTATATCTAGATAACAAAATTGGGGTAGATAGATTTCTTTATGGTGAATACTTTGCAAGCCAGACAGTAGGGAATGCTGGGCTGTAGGCCAGGTGCATATGAAGATACACAACTTTTATTATGGACATGTGTGTGCTGTGTCCAGATGTGTGAACTGCTCACTGCATTGTGTTATCATTTTTGTTCAATGTTACTTTCAGGTAGGTGTGCCTAACTTCCCCAGTGCTCAAGCTGGCATCTGTATTTTTTTGTGCCTACATAAGCCATTATTAGTGTAGGAAACTGATAAAGTAGTCTCCTAAAGTTTAGACAGTTAAGTGAACTCAGGGAACTAGTTTCCCTTTCTTGTGTTGGAGTATGCTCCTGGAAGTTCAGTAACAGGCCAAGATATGTCACTGTTCTGTTGCATAAAGTGGAAGCAGCACATGTGCTCTCTCTCTCTTCTCTTTGCGGATTCCATCTGGGCAGGCAGGTGAGGCAAAATTTGAACCAAAAAAAAAAGTTAGGCCTAGCAAGAGTAAGGAGCAAGTGCATGGACCTAGGGGTAAATGCTGTCCTGCCTAGGTTCCATTTGAATGGCCTGAAAGCTTGGGGTGACATTTTCAAATGACTACTTCCATTGTGCTGTTATTGACCCCTGATGGGTATGGGGCAGTTTCTGTTTTTGCACCCAGGCCCGTGATCCCCTAGTTACGCCACTGGATTGTATCCTTTCATTTGCACCTAGTTCTCAAAGCCTGATGCAAGAACCTGCCAATAAAGAAGTTATTATTTGATTTTAAGAACTACTGGTGCCCAGTTACTGATCTCAGCCTAAGAGATATAGTTCTGCAACACCCTGCCTCCAAGTTAGCAAGGGAAGTTGCTATAGTCAGATTTTATTTATCTATATCCCTGACAAACTACATTGGAGTCATCGAGTTTTCCCTCCAAAAATGCATTGGGTCAATGGGCATTTTTTGCCATTTTTTTTCTTGGTGAAAATTCTCCTTGAATCTGTGCCTGGCGATTGACTTTGCTAATCACTTATATTATTATGACTTAATATCTGTTTATTCCCTTGCCTTAACCTTTGCGAGGACATTGGCGTTTTGATATTTTATCAAATTTTGACTATTGCTGCTTGCTCCTTTACCTGGACTCTGGCCCTTGGATATTTTATTGATTCTGATTATTGCTGCTTGCTCCTCTACCTGGACTCCGGCCCTTGGATATTTTATTGATTCTGATTATTGCTGCTTGCTCCTCTACCTGGACTCCGGCCCTTGGATATTTTATTGATTCTGATTATTGCTGCTTGCTCCTCTACCTGGACTCCGGCCCTTGGATATTTTATTGATTCTGATTATTGCTGCTTGCTCCTCTACCTGGACTCCGGCCCTTGGATATTTTATTGATTCTGATTATTGCTGCTTGCTCCTCTACCTGGACTCCGGCCCTTGGATATTTTATTGATTCTGATTATTGCTGCTTGCTCCTCTACCTGGACTCCGGCCCTTGGATATTTTATTGATTCTGATTATTGCTGCTTGCTCCTCTACCTGGACTCCGGCCCTTGGATATTTTATTGATTCTGATTATTGCTGCTTGCTCCTCTGCCTGGACTCCGGCCCTTGGATAGTTTTATGGAGTCTGACTATTGCTGTTTGCTCTGAAGCCTTGCCTGAACTTCATTTTTTATCCCTTTCTGTTGCATCTGTTGTTACTACTGGTGTTCATAGATGAGTTAAATCTTTGTTTGGGCCACCACAGAAAATCCAGTGCATTAAAAGTGCTCCAGTAAACGTTATTAGCTGTAGAACCTTCCAGCGTGACAGAAGGAGCCTTTTCACTAGGTCATAACCTAACTACAATGTTATAGTTAGATACTGAAATATGTAAATAAAGGAAATGTTTCCTCTTGCTCTTCTCATTAACTTATTTTGCCCAAGTAAGAAAATAAAAATTAATTAATAAAGGCAAAGGATCATTTATAATTAACTGGCAAGTGGCTTGATACTGGTAACAGCATGGAGTCTAATAAAGAATATAAAAATAACTAGTGTTGATTTGTCCCTTGACAAATTAATAGAGTACTTATCAATGACAGGGTTATATAAAACTGCTAAATAAATAATCATCAAGTTAAAGTACTGCAGATCTTTAACAAGCTTGATCTTAACCGCTTGACATAACAGACTCTAAAGAGAATTATTGCTAAGTAAACAGGGAACATGTAACAGTGGGGGAGGATAAAAATATGCTTGTATTAGCCGTTCGTTTATTCTTTGATGTTATTTTTGCCTTTAACAAATAGATACCACTGTACTGAACATGCAAACAACAATTTTACAGTTTGTTTTGCAGCTGATTGATATCCAAATACTATGGACAACAACGGACTGACGATTGTCTGTTGTTCTTCAGCTTCCTGTAGTACAAACGATATATTGAATGACAGTAGACTTGTATATCCTTATATACTGTAGATTTAAAAAGGGAGATATATTTATAAATACAAATAAGCATTTTGTTTCCAGTTCAAGCTTAAATTCTGGGCTTGAATTACATCGTAACATCTGCTTCAAATGACGCCACTTTCTATTCAGCCCCCATTTCTGAGTTGGATATTTTTCAGCTTTATAGTCACAAAATAATGTTTTGTCTTATTTGACAAATTTGGAAAACTGGGCAGTTAAATGGAAAATGAGGTTCAATGTTGAAAAGTGCAAAGTTAAGCACTCTGTTGGAAATAATATAAATGCAAGTTATACACTAAATGGTAGTGTGTTGGGGGTATCCTAAATTGAGAAGGATCTGGGAATTTTTGTAGATAACAAGTTGTCTAATTCCAGGCAGTGTCATTCCGTGGCTACAAAAGCAAATAAAGTTCTGTCTTGTATAAAAAGTGCATTGACTCAAGGAATGAAAACATAATTTTGCCTCTTTATAGGTCCCTGGTAAGTCCTTGAGTATGCAGTGCAGTTTTGGGCTCCAGTCCTTAAGAAGGACAAGGAAAGATGAATATAAATTAATAGTAAGTCTAAAGGCATTCTTTTTAAGTACTTACTGCATATCTAAATTCCCAGATCCCTGCTTGCTTCTCTGAGATATGGTGCTGGCAGCCTACAGCAGTGTGAAGACTACAGTGACATCACTGAAATCTCTCTCTCCTTCCTGTAGGTGCCAGCGGCAGCCTTCCGATTCTCTGAGCATGTGCGTAACTTGATCCTGTCTCCTGTTCTGAGCTACACATGCCCATCAGCCAATCAGAAGCAGATCTGCCGGGGGGGGGGGAGGGAATGAAACACATGTGCAGTATGAAGCAAGGAGGGAAAGGAAGGGAGAATACCTTTCTAAAGATGTCTGCCTGTTCAAGAAAACAGATAGAAAATGTGAAGTAAGTGTGACTGAGTAAATATTTGATTAGGTGAGCCAAAAGTGTGAAGTTTTTACTAATTGGGCAGTATGCTTTTTAAATTTTGACTTGCATTATCCTGAGCTGGAGAGAGTACAGAGACTGCAACTAAACTGGTAAAGGGGATGGAAGATTAATTCTATGAGTTTAGACTGTCAAGTTTGGGGGTGTTTTCTCTATGAAAAAAGGCTTGGGAGGGGACATGATTACTCTGTACAAGTACATTAGAGGAAGTTATAGACGGGTAAGAGATGTTCTTTTTCCCATAAAAAGGATCAGCGCACCAGAGACCTTTGCTTTTAAAACAAGTGCTACTGCACTTATTGATGCTGGGGAACCCTGGACCTACCTCCACCTTCTGACCAGGTGGTTCTTGCAAGGTTCCCTCAGGGCCCATCGTCAATTGCTGCAGTATGGTTGCACTGAAAGAATAGGTGTCACATGTCACTCACACGGAAACCACCAGCGCAGTTGCTCCAAATTTACATTCATTTTGGTGAACTGGGTGAAACTGCTTCAGGCGCAGTGCAATTATGTCACTGGCCAATTGTGATAGAAATTATGCTAGAATTCTGGGGAAAAAAACCCTGCATTGTGCTCAAGATTGCACTTTGTTCACTGCACTTGCGGACTTGCCTAGACTGTGCCTAGTTTCATTAATAAGAAAATACAACTACTGTGTTACTTTTGAACATGTTTCACATACCCACATAACCAAGCAGGTAAATCAGTTAATTAATGACAGATGTAGTTAAGGATTGTGCTATCAATAACTAGAAAGGATATATATTTTAGTACCTAAGGATATTTTTGAAAACTTATTTAATATACAGTACGACTGTTAAATATTTTAGTCTAAAGACAAGTTCTGTTTTTTCCCTAGAGGAGCACTCCAGGCTAAAAGCTGTCCATACAGTTGTAAAAACATATGCTGTAATAAGTAGTTTGATTTGTTTCAAACTACCATAAAAATGCACATTATAAACTATTATCTAAAATCTAAAATAGTGTGATTGTTACATCTAAAACACAGAAATTTATGATCAGAACATGATCAGTTAAAGGAAAAAGAAACGATAACACTATTAGTCTAAGATACCACAATAGCTGCCCTTGTTTTCCTAGGTGGGGGCATCTCTTCTACATATCCCCTGCACTACTTTAAACTGTGTGTTTGCAAAGTACAGTTCCAAAGAAAGTTCTATACTGCATATGTTCCCAGTGCAAAGGATACCTGGGAGTTGCTACATGGGGCTACATGGGCCTGGGAAAAAAGTTGAAATTACTGGGGCTTTCTATTAAATTTGCACCCCCATGGTTTAAGTTTTCTTGTCCTTCAATGTGCAATGCACAAAAAAATTGTGCCAACTGCCTTGTTTTTAATCAGCAAGTCACATGTGTTCAGGGCACTCTTTTAAGTACAATAACAATAGTGATTACACCTAGGGGCACATTCACTAAGCAGTTTTGAGATAAAGTAAAATTTTTTCTTACTTCTAGATAATTTCGAGATTTACTTGTGTGTTTTCACCAGAACTTGATTTTTTCGTTATTGATCCCCGAAAAATTTGTGTTTTTATTCGTTTTTAGTTAACTTTTTTTGTAAAAAAGAAATTCTGCATGTTTGATCTGCATGTTTTGATCTCTCCATTGAGACCTATGGAGGCATAGAATAGTAGAGGAATAGAATAGTCAGTGACAGCCTGTCCTTGAACTTTTAATGAGAAGTTAATCCCCTCATTGTTTTCAGTTTCACCCATCATCAAGGGTAAATTAATCCCCTTATCGTTTTAAATTTCATCCATCTTCAAGGGGAAGTTAATCCCTTCATTGTTTTCAGTTTCGACCAGTTTCAAGGGAAAGTTAATTTCCTCATTGTTTTCTATTTCACTTGTTTTAAGGAGAAGTTAATCCCACCATTGCTTTATATTTCATCCAGTTTCAAGTGAAACTTAAACACATTATTGTTTTCCAAAAATGAGTGCCAATGCTCCTAAAATGGCTGCTGGAGCAATTCCTGTTTAGGAAAGTTATAGAGGATTCATGGAAACAAATGCCTGTTTAAACTCAAATTTTTCAAGTTTTAACAATACTTTCAACTCGAAAAATTCAGGATTTTTGAATGTAAACTCAAAATTTTCGTACAAACAATTCAAGCATTATCATGACATTTTATAAATACAGCAATGATCAAGTCAGTTTTAGTAAATGTGCCCCCTAGGGTAGATCGAAAGAGCTCAACAGAAGAAGACCATGGAGGTGTTTTAATAGCACTATATCAGTCAGTTGGTATGAGCAAACTTGTCCGTGCTAGAATTGCTCCATTTGTTTTGTTTCTCCAACACAAAAACAAAATCTGGTAAAGCATAATAGCATTAATAACATCTCTCCATGGGATTTGTTTTTCCCCAAACCATTTTGTCAGCTGTGTTCATTTAAATCTCAGAAATATTCAATATATTTTGCATTACAGCAGATAAAACTTGTAGTATATGAACTTTCCAAAACTATTTTTCCTCTTTGAACTTCTTTGTAATTGTGTTCTCTTTCAATCAGACATTTCCAAGGACTCACTTCAATAGTTGGATTAGATGCTGAATCTCTGAGGAATGCCATTTATACATGTAAGAATTATTCCTATAATAACAAATTCTCTGTATCACACCAATCCAGTCTTAAATGTAGATGATTGCCGTTTAGCATTTAATTGTCAGTTGAGTACATCTTTTCCTAATAATGATTACATTTCTCATTAAAATACTTCCTTCATTATTCTTCAGGTAAAATTGTGTAATCCAATAATTGTTCTATAAATTATTCTTTAAAAGCTCATTAAAAACTGAAATATTATCTTTCATAGTCAGGGTGCTGTAACAGAGATGTACTAATTACAAAAGAAATAAATGCAAGTAAAAATAAAATCCCCCTTTCAGATGATGCTTTATACATTTTTAATGTAAAGCTAATATATGGAATGCAGCAAAAATATATAGATACAATAAAATCAACACATTGTAATCTAGCTTTACCTTCAAAGAATTTTGATTGTTGTAATTAAATAAAATGTGATGTAGCAAAGATGGAGAATTTGTGATTATTTTACTGGCAAAATTAATATCGGGGGTTTTATTTATAGAAGTAATGTGAGTTTCACTGCATGTGCAATACATAAAGAGTGCCGACACAGTTCATTCCATGGAACAAATATAACATCAACGCAAAAATCTGATGATTGCATATATGTTATTATAATATGTTGAATGCTGGTGAATTTGAATTGCCTTTAGGGCGAAGACACATGGAGCTACTAATAGAAGCTACAGTACTTGTCATGGCTACTAAAACAGACAATGCTGATAATTTACCAATAATTGTCTCTATGGGGCCTATTTATTAAAGTACGACAGGTACGAATTACAAAAAAATCAGGTTGAAGCTGCAGAGTGCCATTGAGCCCTATGGGAGACTTTCCTTGGGCCAGGTTGGAGCTGCAGAGTGACATTGAGCCCTATGGGAGACTTTCCTTGGGCCAGGTTGGAGCTGCAGAGTGCCATTGAGCCCTATGGGAGACTTTCCTTGGGCCGGGTTGGAGCTGCAGAGTGCCATTGAGCCCTATGGGAGACTTTCCTTGGGCCGGTTTGGAGCTGCAGAGTGCCATTGAGCCCTATGGGAGACTTTCCTTGGGCCGGGTTGGGGCTGCAGAGTGCCATTGAGCCCTATGGGAGACTTTCCTTGGGCCGGGTTGGAGCTGCAGAGAGCCATTGAGCCCTATGGGAGACTTTCCTTGGGCCGGGTTGGAGCTGCAGAGTGCCATTGAGTCCTATGGGAGGCTTCCAAAATCAAGCACAGAAGGATCAAAGTCAGAAAGGTTTTCTTGCTGTTTACGATCATTCGGATACAAAAATTTCATGACTTTCGGATTGCCAATAAGATATTATCTTAACTAATACGATTTTTTCATAAGCATTTTCGTGATATTTGCGATCATCAGAAATGATCATATTTAATCTGAATTTTTCCCAATTCAGGATTCGAACTCGTACTTTGATGAATAGACCCCTATGTGTGTTTTAGCAGAGTCAGTTCTCTTATACAAATTTTTTTAATTCATTTCTTTTTTTTAACATATTAAATCATTTTAAAACCCATAAAATAATTTTGTGGTTTTAAAGATGCCCTATAAATACAACTCACCTTAAGTGAGTTATCAACATTCTCATTTTCGTGGTTTTAGAAGTTTATAAATAGTGATGAGTAAATATTTTCTATAGGAATGGATTTGCAGTGAATTTCTGCATTTCGCCATTGTTGTGTGGCAAAATGGGCGGTCGCAACAAAAATAGGCATGGTCGTCTCAAAATGGGCACGGTTGCATCAAAAGATGCACGCATCAAAAAATAGCGACAAATGCATTTCATGGATTTTCCGCTGATTCACGAATTGTCCTGCCGTTTCGAGAATTTCCCGGCAAAGAGAAACGTGGCAGATTCGCTCATCACTATTTAGAAAACCACAACTAAACTTATTCTCTCCAAAACTACAAATGCCAAGTGATTTAAAAAAAAAAAACAGCCTTTTAAAAAAAGCAAAATACAGAAAAAGCACAAAAAATGTGTATTGTCACACAAATGAAAGTGTAAATAACCCTGAAACCTCTAAAACCATGAAGCAATAAAATATCTTCCAACTGTAAAGGACACCTGCCATTGACTTCTCTGAGACCTTGACAGTCTTTAGATAGATTTGTCATGGTTTTGTCTCATAATAAATAACGAAAAACACATTTTTATATTTTTGCACAAAAAAATACAAATCACAAAAAAAAAATACAACCTTTAGTAAACTTCCCCTGAAACAGTATCAGTATATAAATTAAAAAAATATTTTTTTACAACTGGAACAAATCAAATCCAGAAACAATTCAGTAGTTATCATATTTAGTCATTTTTAGTGATGGGTGGCATAGATTC
Organism: Xenopus tropicalis; assembly: GCF_000004195.4. NCBI lineage: Eukaryota > Metazoa > Chordata > Amphibia > Anura > Pipidae > Xenopus > Xenopus tropicalis. The sequence continues at coordinate 34,593,934 of NC_030681.2, read as the reverse complement.
GTGGCGAATTTCTGTGTTTCGCTACTGGCGGATTGTTTTTAGGAAATGGGCGATAAATATCTCTGCGGCAAAATTCGCAGCACGTCAAAAAATTTTACTTGCATCCCAAAAAATTGATGCGTACGTTAAAAAAATGACACGTGAAAAATTTTCACTCTCTTTTTTTGCGCACACGGAAAAAAATTACGCACGTGACAATTTTTTTATGCACATTTTCAGCATTTCGCAAATTTTTCACTGTTTTTGTGAATTGTTTGAAAGATTTAAGAATTTTGCGGCAAAACGAAACAGGACAGATTCACTCAAAACTAGTAATTTTTATTGTCATGTCCCAGCAGCCACAACAGTCATTAAAACCATAAATCCCAAGTAAACATTTTAACTTAACTGCACTCCACTGCATTAATACAAAACCATTGCATGCTTAATAGCATATCAGCTATGCAACTACAACATAAGAACTGTAGATATGAAGATCCTTTTGGTATGGAGAACCTTTTCTTTTTTTTTTTAAACATATTGGTATTTTACGGTGATATTGGAAAGAAATTAACATATTAACTTTTTAATAGATACAGTAGCTGCATCTGGCTCCCACTGGCCCAGAGCTATCACAGTATTTAGTAATAATTGTGCATTTGCTCACTGATTTCCATTAATAAATGGAGTGTCCTAATTACTCACTGGGTTGCCAGGACATTTGCAATAAACCATGAATATACTTTACAAGTGTATGAAAATGTTGTGGGAAAGATACTAGAACATACATTTTATCTTTTATCTTTGGCTGTTGATGGTGAAAAACATATGACATATGGAACCCAATTGGAACCTAATGTACAAATCCCATGAGTGCTGGGGCCCTAAGGGACACCATATCATACCCATTGGACCCATCCAGAGAGGACTTGTACCCATGGGATTTGTGAAGCCTGCACTCAGAACTATCAGTAAATATTGCCTTTTTGCATCTTTTACCTTGAGCCACCATTTTGTGATCTGTATGCTTCCTCAGAGATCATCTGACAGGAAGTAATGCTGCTCTGTGACAGTAAGGGCTCTGGTACACGGGGAGATTAGTCGCCCGCGAGCAGGGAGTTTTGCCGCGGGCGACTAATCTCCCCGTGTACCAGAGCCCTAAGAAGTCTAGTGGGCTTATTTAGCAATTTTTGAGTTTGTGAATTCAAGTTTTTTTTAAATCAAATGAACATCCATATCGAATGATAATTGTATTTTATTATAATTGTATTTTTCTTAATTTCTCACAATGGAATGCAGAAATGTGAAATATACATCTTGAGGCAGTCAGGTTGTTGGCAACTTGTGCTGTAGCTTCTTTATTCTATGGCAGACAAGCAGTTAAAGATTTATTTGTGACAAAGCTATACACAGAAGTTTCAAAGCAGCCCTCAATACCACCGGGAATCAGTCTTGATGTAACTCAATTGTTTGTGTCTAGTAAAGGTAGCTTTATTCCAATCTCTTTGATTTTGCCCATATTTATTTCGAAAGCATTATATAATAAGTGCAGGGAAATTATAAATTTCTTTTTTTGGCTCCTTCTAAAGTATCATTATTTCACTGCTAACATTTTCAAGTTGGAAACAATATGCAATAGTAAATAAAAATACTGCCCACGCAGGAATACATTTTTTCGCATTTTGCACTTGAAATGAAAACCTTCTAGCTCTGATACATTTTCTCTATGAAATTAGCTGATTTAGTCAGAAAGGTGACAGTTAAAGCTCGTTTCAGGGGAAAAAAATTTTGCATCTTTGCAGAGGGACTTTTCTTGTACCTTGCTTTAGTGGCTGTCCATCACGGCTGTTATGTATGCAGGCTGAGTGAGCCCGCAGGGGATCCTAGTTATTTACACTCTTTTTCAAGATTCGAAGCTGTTATAATCATTCGCTGTCAACTTTGTGCTGACACTGAATTACTTTGTGTTTTTTATGCTTGGTTTGGGTCTGAAATACTAGCATCCATACCCTATACTGTAATTCTATGGGTGAGTGAGCTGACCAGCTATACAAAGAATTACTAGCAGAACACCAGAAGCCTTCTACATGTTGCTATTTGAGAAATTGTACATTGTGGACAGTAAACAATCTCCTCAGGCTTTGTGTTTTTACCTGACTAGAAACTCACATGAATATATTTGTTCCATCTTTCTGCATTCCATGCATATAAGAAATGGAAATATTTTTGACTGAACGTTTGTCAAATCAAGATTTGCAGAAATGTCTCAAAATAAATTTTGTTTCTTGATGTTGATTTTTATATACTGGTACATATGCTGTTCCATTCGCATTCCTTGGTTTATCTTTCTAAATGTACCGTAATCACATTAACAACCTCACCCACACTGCCAGCAGACAATATATATTTATTTATTTATAGAGAGAGAGAGAGATAATAATTTAAGGACTGGTCATGGAACTTATAATATTATATAATATTAAATATACAAGTCTGGGATTCAGATGCTCAGGATCTAAGGTTTTCTGGATACAGGGTTTTTCCATAATTTGGAACCTTGGAACCTTATGTCTACCTTATGTCTACTTATAAATGTTTTAAACATTAGTTACTATCAAGTACAAGGCACTGTTTTGTTTATACAGAGAAAGGAGAAATCTTTTTTAAATATTTAAATTATTTGATTAAAATAATATAACTCTATAGAGAAATGACCTTTCCATAGTTCAGAGCTTCCTGGATAATGGGTTTCTCTATAATGAATCCCATACTTGTAATGAGAAAATGGTACCATGGGCTTGATCCTAACAAAACTAGCACAAATTCATAGTGGTGGTAATACAGTCCCATTGGACTTGTTTAATATTGAAATTATTTTTAGCAGGCTTAAAGCATGGAAATCCAAATTATGAAATGATCTCTTTTCCCAAAAAACCCAGGTTGCCATTATTCTGGATAATAGATCTATTATATAGGAACCCTTCATGCCCAAATCAGTGGACAATGCAACTTAGGGGCTGATTTACTAAGACACGAATTAGAATCCGAATTGGAAAAATTCCGACTGGTAAACAAACTTTTTGCGACTTTTTCGTATTTTTTGCGATTTTTTCATTGCCTTTACGATTTGCGTGAAAAAACACGATTTTTTTGTAGCCATTCCGAAAGTTGGGCAAAATCTGGCGATTTTTTCGTAGCGTTAAAACTTGAGCGAAAAGTCGCGCCTTTTTCGTAGCGTTAAAACTTAAAAGGCGCGACGTTTCGCGCAAGTTTTAACGCTACAAAAAAATCGCAACTTTTCGCGCAAGTTTTAACGCTACGGAAAAATCGCCAGATTTTGCGAAACTTTCGGAATGGCTACGAAAAACTCGCGTTTTTTCGCGCAAATCGTATTGGTAATGAAAAAGTCGCGACAATTTTCCGAAAAAATCGCAAAATACCGATCATTACGAAAAAACCACAATCGGACGCATTCGGCCCGTTCGTGGGTTAGTAAATGTGCCCCAAAGTGTAAATATTTGATATAGGAAGATAAGTAAACTCCCAGATTTAACTCTGTTAGTGGAGTTATTATATTTAATTCATGAATTACAGATAACCATAGACCCTTGCTTATTTCCATGGAGATGCTGGGGTGCTTAACCTGGAATTGTTACACTAATTACACCCTTTTTCTTTGGTGTCTTTATTAGTGGAGTAGGGGATTCTATATAAGAAAACTGAAATTAAATTTAAAGAGATGTCAAAGGCAGGAAATAAATAAATAATAAAAAAACTTCAATATAACTCACTTCAAAATAGGTTGAATTGGACAGATGCAGTGTATTTTCCATGAGGCATAGTAACCCGCATTAACCTGTTTTTGGACTGGAACCTAGACCCTTATTTAACTAGTAGAAAAATACATGAACAAATGTGCTTGTCTAGCTTGTTAAAAAGGAAAAAATAATAATAATATGGAAATTAACCACTTCCCCTCAACTGTTTGCTATAGTAAAGGTTTATTTCAGACTTTTTACCTCTAATTTCAGCACATGCTTCATTTTTTAAAGGGAACACCAACATGCAGACTCCGGGGAAAAAACTCTGACCTTTAGCTTAGATACATAGGTCTCATAGTCATAGGGGCCGATTCACTAAAGGTCGTTAACGCTTAATGCATAATTTTTTGCGTTAAAAAGTGTACAATAATTAAGTACTGATTCTTCTAAGTCATTTCGCATGCGTTACTACTCATATCGCATTCTCAAAAAAACGCATTGTGGCAAAGCGTTATTTCCATCACATTGTGGTAATTATCAAATAAAAATAATACTAACGCATGATTCACAAACACATGAAGCATTAAACGCGTTAAATATCACGGTAAGCTGTGCTAATATTAACACCTACTTGGGGTAAGCGGTATTAAAAAAAGCATTGCGATTAGTGAGCGTTTGGTAAGACAAGATAGAGTTTGCAGTCAGATTTTTGTTGGCTTGTGAAGAAGAGGATCAAGTATGTGATTGCCCTAGAGTGATGCATCCTAGAGTTTTCAGGGAAATGGTAATTTTCAGATCGCTAGTTTTCAGAGAGTAATGGTTACGTGCATAATAGTGTGTGCTGATATCATGTGCTACGAAATAATGCATAAATATATTGCATGGTTTAGAATATTGCTTCAAAATATGTAATCGCCAGATAAATAACGATAATAACATTGCTTCTTAATTATGACAAGTGTTCTTTTATTGAATCGATCTTAAGTCTCAAGAAATAAGAAGTGATGATATTTTTAACGCATGCTATAAATATCACTCATTTTTTCGGACTAAGTGAATCGGCACCATAGTCAGGGAGACTTGTTTAGCGTTTTTTTTAAACTCAGATGCATCAAATTCATATTCTTCTCATCATTTTCAATGGTTCTACAAACTCTCAAAAAAGTTTTCAAAAATTCAGAAGACTCAAAAAACTTGAATTGAAAAAAGCATACATTTTGCCTAAAACAACTCCCAATGACTTCTACATGAACTTGTAAACTTTTAGATGCTAAAGTTTTTTTTAAATTTTTTGCACTTAATAAATATAGAACGATCCAGTTTTGGAGACCATCATTTAAATATAGAGTTTTTCCCCAAAAAAGATTTGAATTGTTAAAAAAAAAATCAAATTTGAACGTTGATAAATCAGACCCTTAGGCTACATTGTTACTTCAGACTTACAATCTTGTGTTCTAGATTAGTGATGAGCCAGGCATGGTTTTACAGCAAATTTCCACATTTCTCCATTGGAAAATTGTTTAGAGAAATTTCAGTGGAAATTTGCCTCAAAATAATTTGTTGCGTGTCAAAAAAAGTTGTGTCAAATTGTGCGTGGTCATGTAAAAATGGCCGTGGTTACATATAAATGAGCGGGTCACGTCAAAAAAGACACGGGCATCACAAAAAAGACGCGGGCAACAAAAAAAGATGCCGACAACAAAAAAAGTTGCGTGACAAACATGTTTCGCGGATTTTTCACTGTTTCACAAATTTTACAGAGAAGCGAAATAGGACAGATTCGCTCATCACTATTCTAGATTTCTGTAGTTTGCTAAATACACTTCCTTATTTTAAGGGTCCCTGCCTTGACTCCAGTGGGGTCTTATCTTCCAGATTCTTGAACCCCATTTTCTTGTAACACTTACAAAAGTTTAACAAAAAAATCTTATTCAGGTTTTTAAAGAATTACAGTGTTACATGTACGGTATATAAGGCCTAAGGTGTCCATCTGAAACAAAACATTGATTTATTTCAAAGATATCAAAATAATAATAAAAAAACAAAACAAAACACAACATTACAATTAGTATCCATGGTATTTAGCTTACAATACTATAATCTGGAAGGACCTGCACTTGGTTGTTGTTATTAAGCAGTAGAACAGAAAATACAGAAAAAACAGTTACTGGTTCTGTTAACTCATCTCAGCAAGTTATAAGGGAAGTAAAGAACCTGTTGGCTAAACCCCCTTGCTTTTATAGACTAGGGTAGACCCTAGACAAAGAGCAGTGGGACTATCATAGATATCCTACTTTTTCTAAATCAGGATAACAGGTAGCAGGTTGTTTTTACCTTCTATTCTATTCTGTAGAATTAAAGTGTCACTGCACTAGCTAATAGAGTGATGGAAACTCTTTTACATGTGGAATTTTGAAAGCAAATCATTTTATATGGAAAGACATTCTAAGCCACATATTTTTTATCTGATGAATATGGATCACACAGTATCCTCTGCCTGTTTTTTGCTTTTGTAACTTTGAAAATATAATGGAGATATAGTTACTGATGCTTATATGTCACAGAGAGCTTATTAACAAAAGCCCTTAAGCATTCTTGAAGAAAGTAGTTTATACATTTGCATTGTGTTTTTGCAATGACTATGCCTTTTCACAATATAAATAAATACATTTGGTATCCAGTAAAGATTTAACAGATTCAAGTTTATCTAAATGAATAGTGCATATACTTACTGCTTTACTTTTTTTTTTTTAAAAAAGTCCTTAAAGTCTATAATAAAGAGGATATAGCACCCCTACTGTGTTTATGTGACAAAAAGTCATGTGAATTTAAGGACTTAGTTTCAGTTTGGACAGGCAATTGGATCTGGCCGAATCTGAATCCTGCTGAAAATCCTGGATTCGGTGCATCCCTACAAGTACCTTGACCATATGAAAACAATAAGCCACAAGAACTCCTAGGGGGTCCTCTATCTTTATAGATTTTAGAAGTGGGTACATTAGCCATTATTAGTGATGAGCAGATCTGTCCTGTTTTGCCTCACTGACTTATTCACGGAATTCTGTAAAAATGTGCAAAAAATTTCTGATGCGAATGCAACTTTTTTGACACAACCTCAACTTTTATGCAGCAAAATTTTCTGCCCAATTCACTAAAAAATTTGCCTGTGGTGAAATGTGGTATTTCACTTCAAATCCATGCCTGTGGAAAAAAATTTGCTCATCACTAGTCATTATATATATAAAATCTAAAGTATATAATAATAATGATGGATAATGTACCTTTATCTTAAATAAAGATATAGGAGCCCTAGGAGTTCCTATGGCTTTATATTTTTGTCTGGTCATAGTATTTTTCTATGACCGATGACTTCCGAAGGTAACGGCATTATTCATGTGCTGGAATATGATAGAATTTAGAATTAACCTGCCACTTGTTATCCTGGTTTAGAACATATGAGCTATTTCCACCCTACTAGTCTTTGTCTGGGGTCTACCTTAGTGTATAAAAGCAAGGGGGTGACCTCAAACACCATGAGACATAACAGTATCCATGTTTCAAGTTTAGCAAGATTTTTGGCCAGGATCAGAGCATTGGTGTAGGCTCCACTCCTTATTATTGTGTGATTCTCCCTCCACCCTTTAGGAATCGGGGGGGGGGTGGGATTTAACAAAAATGAAACTTTTGGATTCTTTTCTAATTCGTAAAAACTTGAAAATGTTAAATATGTGCTTATTTATTTAAAAAAACTCCGGTCTGAAAAACATTTTGTGAAAATATAAAAAAAAAACCCCAGAAAACTATGGAGGAATGGTTGAATAGTGTAAATGATATTTACTTAATGGAAGAAATCATCTCCTCTCTGTCTGGCAAACAGCAGAAATGTGTAGACATCTGGCAGCCCTGAGTATCCTATTAAAATATACACAGCAAGTTGTAAGTAGTAATGACAATGAAGATTTTCATTCATCCAGGTCATGGTATATCTAGTATAGGTAAATCTAAAGCAACTGGACTTGCTAAGTTAGTAATGGGAACAAGTTTTGACCATACTTACCTCGTAGGTAGATGTTAAACAGTTTGTTATATGATATGTTCTCCACGGGTTTTCCTATTTGCTATAATAACCTTGAGAATAGTGAAAGAAAAGCGGATGTATGATTTTATAACAAATGGAAAACTGTATTTTGATTACAAAAAAAAAGAAAAGAAAAAACCTGAAACGCAGTGAAATCACATTCTGCCCATCATTTCAAAGAATCTGCCAAATTTCAAATTAGTCTTTAAAACTCAAATTGAAAAATAGCTGAAATTGAAAACTCCTATTGATTTCTACATGAACCTGTCAGCTTATAGATGGCAAATCAGAATCCGCTGGCAACTTTTTTGTTTTTTTGCACTTTATAATTCATGATAATCAAGCCCTCTTAGATTTTGTCAGTGACAGGGCAGCAGGCCTCGAAGTGAGAGAATTCATTGGGAGGGGAAATTGGAAGCCTTCTCACCAACAAGCTTTGTATTCCAGTGTTTGTTTTGGTGCTGCTGTAACAGTGCACCTATGATGGTTCCTGCTAATGGTGTGATGGTCATTGGTGTGCTGTCAGGGCAACTTCTGTCTCTTTAAGTTCTAAATGACCTATATGATGTCAGAACACCCCTTTTATAAGGGGATACTTTACAGCAGGGATCCCCAACCTTTCTTACTCGTGAGCTACAGTCAAATGTAAAGACTTGGAGAGCAACACAAGCATCATAAAAGTTCATGGAGGTGCCAAATAAGAGCTAAGATTGGCTATTAGGCAGCCGCTATGCACACTATCAGCTTACAGGGGGCTTTATTTGGTAGTACATCTTGTTTTTATTCAACCAAAACTTGCCCCCAAGTCAGGGATTCAAAAATAACTTCCTGGTTTGGGGGCACTGAGAGCAACATCCAAGGGGTTGGTGAGCAACATGTTGCCCCCGAGCCACTGGTTGGGGATGGGGTTGGGGTTACTGCTTAACAGCTTGGAAACTTGCAATTAAAAACTTGAAATTATATACAAATTAATGACTAATGGGTTTTTTTTTGCATATCAACTTTGCTATTAAATTAAGTGGAAAATTTACTAAAAATTAAATTAGAGAATACTAAAAGATTTCCACCAGTTTGAATTTTAGCACATCTACAAAACACTTTTCTGACTGTCTAGAAAGTTTTTCTGGTAGTTGGGAAAATGTAAATAAGTTGACACATTTATCAATGCAGATACATGTCAATCTGGCAAAATGTGTTTAACTTTTTGGACAGTCAAACACCATTTTGCTCTGTGGCATTTTAGAATTCAGCATCAGCTCTGAGATCTAACACCCCTCCGATTTGCTTGATGTAAATTGAGAATTCATTTTTGTTGAATATAAAGGCATCAGGATTTTTACATAGCATTAAACATTGATACTGCACAGAAAAGAATATAAAGCTGCAAGTCTTCATGCAGCGTATAGCATCTAAACGTTTGTGTATATTTATACATATAGCTGCCTCTATGATAGCTATAAATCTTTATGAGTGTTATTAAAGCTTATCACTCATTAATAGTTTAATATTTAACAATTTGTTTTCTGCACTGAAATGATTCCAGAACAAATTCTTCTTGAACATAATATTTGTACAGGTTTGGGATATGTTATCCAGAAACACAATATTCAAAAAGCTTTACATTATGGAAAGGCCCTTTCCCTTAGAGTCCATTAGAAGCAATTCATTCTATTTATTGTCATTACTTGTTAATAATGAAACAATACCCTGTACTTTATCATAACTATTGGGTTTATTTAATGTTTTTAAGATGATCCATTGAGTTATTTAAAGTGATTAAGTTGACTTATGGTGAGCCATTATCTGGAAAACAGCCAAGCATTCTGAATGAGAAATCATTTTCCCCCAGATTTGTATTGAAATTCACAGTTTTATGATTGTTGAGAAAAGACCATTGACTCCAATGCATTTGGTGCAATAAGAAAACACCCATTAATTTCAATACATTTGGTGCAAAAAAAAAAACAAAACCCATTGACTCCAATGGATTTGGTATGAGAAGAAATATTTATTGACTCCAATGCAAGATTTTGCCATTTGGCTAATTTTTTGGTGAAGCAATACAGGTAAGTTACACTCACCATTAGTCATTGGTCCTTTGACATTTAACATATTTATAATATTAAATTACCTAGACGGTGGAGCTATAAGTACTTTAAGTATTTGGCTATAAGTTCCATGCAAGATGTTGGGTCTTTAAAGAGAGCTCTGCAATTGGGGCATCAAACTAGGCTTTGAGAAATACAAAATAATGTGTCCCTAATGCTGGCCTACATGGTAATATCCAATTTAGTCCACCACATTGGTGGCCAAATTAGGTAAAGATCTATTCAGTTGGCTACCTGGCCATATAACCACTTTTTTTACATGTAGGGCCACCTTTTAAAATAGAAAAAAATGTTTGTAGCCTTGTTATGTTCAAAAAGGGGAGCAGCACCTAAATGTTGGACCATTAAGGTAGACCTGAACCATTATGTTTGAAATACTCTGCTGAATTAGATCAAACCAAAAAGTCTTTCTGCTTAGGGCTGGCAATAAATGGGGAATGTACAGTAACAAGAAACTTACAGTCTGTTATAAAATATGATTTGTTTTCATGTATTCTCATTTAATAAAGGGTTAAAGGACATACTCCCACGTTACCTATAAAATAAAGCCTTGACTATATAGTTGCTTAGAACATTTTTTCAATGCAGTTATGCTGCTTTAAATATTGGTGTTTGAACACACAGTCATAATTTATCTCATGTAGCTGTCCTTGCACGTATTTGATTTCTTTGAAGGCTAAGGACAATCAAATAAAAAAAATATACTTCACATTACCAACATTAATGAAAAGATATGTGTAGAGTTACTGAATAGCCTAATAGCAAAAAGTAGTGTATCCTCAGTATTTGTAAATGAGTAAAAAAAATGAATTGATTAGACCATAAATTCAAAATGGGCAATAATAATTTCTCTCCCTAATGTGAGACCTAAGCATCAGAGGGGTTGGTTAAACCACTGGAACAATGTATTTTTTACTACACACATGTAGAGTGATTGTATATTGTTCTATGAATATTAAAACTTTATTTATCAACATAAGTCAATATTAAAAACTCTCATAAGATCCCAAGGATATTAATTAATACCACAATTTGTTGTCATATAGTAAAAGTGGTTCTAAAAGACTAGATATCACTATAAAGGAAAATTGGGGATGCCCCTGTTGTCTATAGCATAAATACCACTAGTTTTCTTGTGCAGACATGATCTGTAATTTATTAGTAGAAGGCATAAGAAAATTCATAAATGAAGCTCTAAAGCAACAAAGGCACAAACAATAAAATAAAGTGTTGAAATCACTCAGAGTAAAAAGTGAATGGAGGTCAAAAGAAAGTCTTTGAAGATGAAATAAATGTGAATGGTGGTCAAAAGGAAGACTCTGATGATGAAATATATGTGAATGGTGGTCAAAAGGAAGACTCTGAAGATGAAACATATGTGAAGGGAGGTCAAAAGGCAGACTCAAGATGAATAATAGATTCTGGAAGGATCACAAGCACTTAGCAGGGAAGAAGCAAAGGCTTAAAAGGTGTCAAATGTCTGTGGCACTGACTATGTGAACTGTTGCTGCATGTTGCTTTACTTGTTGCTCTGTTTTTGTTATTTGTTCATAAATTTGGTTTAGGAATTCCATATATATATATATGGAAAATAAGTGGAATAGTGACCATTTTGGCACTAAATAGGTGCAGGAAAAGTTGCTTCTGTTAAGATTGTATGGCCAAGAGCCCAGAGCATTACTGCATAGTATCTATTATTTGGAAAGCTTGGGACCTTGTTTTTTTCTTGGAAACAGATATTTGCATTGTTGAAGCACTACACATTAAAGCAATAGATTTTGGATGTTGATTTTATTCAATCTATGCCTTTAGCAAATACTGTAAGTGTTCCCTTGAAATCTCAACCTAAATTTAATAAGTAATACCACTAATAAACTGCAGTTACCACGACTAATACTAGAGGGAGGTTACACATCCTTCAGGCTTTGGATGAATCTATGTGGATCTATGTTAATACTCTTGGCCAAATTACTCTATTCTTTACATCTATTAGTTAGTTATTTGAAAACAATTTTTTTTATACATGTAAGTTTAGAGCATTTTTGGGCTGGGACATGTCCAAGTGCCAAGCGAAAATAATGATTAATCCAAAATCACTATTACTTAGCGTGGTGATGATACAGTGGCATGTTTCATATCCATTTTAGTTACCTGGGTGTGAGCTGAGTGTGATCTCTCAGGCCTCAGGCTTCTTTGCTCCACATTAAGCCTCTAATCATTGATCACCCTTTTCATCCCTGTGATTCAAGTTCCTTCTTAGCCAAGCTGAGAACATCCCACTTCATGTCACAATCACTGTCTTGTACTCTTCTGTTCTCTCACCTTCTTTCCCCTTTGCAAGTAACCATGGAAAAAACTGAAAACTAGTGCAATGCTGTGCAGATTGTATCTGAGTGTCAGTACTCCAATATATTAAACATGTTATATTAGGCTATATTTATGCACACATGGGTCTTTATCAACCTTGATAAAGAGCCTTGAAGGCATGAATTGTTGCTTTGCTGTGTCCTAATATGACAATAAAGGCATTTTTATTACACTGGAGTGCTGTCACATGGATAAATGCTAGTTTATCAGTGTGTTTGGGAACACTGAGGAACATGCATATAAGCCTGTCTGGGAAGAATTGTGCTGCTCTCATCTGTCAGTACAATGCTGTGCAGATGAAATGGAGACTTGTAACAGTTTGAGAGGGAAAGTGTAAAAGGCGTATTGGATGCAAATATGACTGCGGTATATACTGTAAAATTAAGTTGAAATTTCAGTTACTGGAAAATAATGATTGCAGAGGAAAGATAATAAGTTCAACTAAATTAGCCAAAGACTGCTCAAGGGGAAGTGTCATTAATGTACAATAACCTTTTAGATAAAGAGTAATTGATCCTGGCGAAGTGTTTTTATGCTAAATTTATATCCATAAATCCTATCATAAAGCAAATCAGAACTGTTGGGGATCCATTATTTGGAAATTCATTTTCAAGAAATGAGGATCTCCCATAGACTCCATTTTAATTAAATAATTCACGTTTTTTTTTTTTAAATTTCCTTTTTTTCTGTAATAATAAAACAGTACCTTGTACTTGATCCCAACTAAGATATAAGTAATCCTTATTGGAGGCAAAACAATCCTATTGGGTTTAATTCAATTTTAAATTGTTTTCTAGTAAACTGAAGGCATGATGTTCCAAATCGCTAAAAAAAGCACTTATTCGCAAAACTCCATACCTGTTTTTTTATTGGAACCATTTTTTACTTCATAACAAGTCATCCTTTGATATTTGGGTCTCTAGAATAGAATTTTAATAACAAAACAATAAAATTTGGTTTTTTTGTTTATATTCACTTTAAACATTTTGTAGAGCCACCTCTTTCAGCTATAACAGCTTTAAGCCTTTTGGGGGTAAGTACTGTATATACCAGCTTTGCACACTGTTCAAGGATGATTGTGGCTCATTCTTCCCGGCAGATTTGCTCCAGGCTGTTCAGGTTATGGGATAACTTTTGTTCACCTTAATTGAAATGGTAATTAATCACCTTTCTGTTCTTGAGCCACTTCAATGGTGCCTTGGTCTTGTGCTTTAGGATAATTTTCTTACTGAAAGATGAACTTTTCCCTAAGCTTCTGCTCAGACAGAAACAAATTCTCATGCAGTATTTTCCCAAAAAGCTTAGCAGGTTTTAAGTGCCGAGCTTTATTTTTGTTTAAAAAAAACCCTCTTGGGGAAAAAAATGATGGGCAGCAAGCTGAGGTAATCGGATACAGGAACCATGTGTGAGTTCAGGAGCTCATGTCTGGTTTCAGTAGCCGATTGCTCAAGCTCGTAGGCTGGTTTCAGTAGCCGATTGCTCAAACTTGGAGGCTAGAACGTTAATATATCTGCCCCTTAGTGTGCAGTGTTGTATTTAAAAACAGTCACAAAAAAAAACTCGAGACAAAAAGGCAGTATACAAATAAACACGAGAAATGCAATACATTTGGGGGTATAGAAAAATTCTGTAATTCTTTGATTTATAATATGCAACACTGATAATTAGGGATGTAGCGAACCTCAAAAAAAAAGTTCGCGAACCTGTTCGCGAACTTCCGCCGAAAATTGCGAATATTCGCGAACTTTGCGAACCCCATAGACTTCAATGGGAAGGCGAACTTTAAAACCTAGAAAACCCATTTCTGCCCAGAAAAGTGATTTTAAAGTTGTTTAAAGGGTGCCACGACCTGGACAGTGGCATGCAGGAGGGGGATCAAGGGCAAAAACCTCTGAAAAATTGACACACGCCGTTTTTGGAAATGATCGGTAATTTTGCGACTTTTTCGTATTTTCCGGCGCTTTCGTAAAGTTATCGTAAGTTTTGCGACTTTTTCGGAGCTTTCGTACCGTTATCGTAAGTTTTGCGACTTTTTCGAATCTTTCGTAACGTTATCGTAAGTTTTGCGACATTTTCGGAGCATTCGTACCGTTATCGTAAGTTTTGCGACTTTTTCGGATCTTTCGTAACGTTATCGTAAGTTTTGCGACTTTTTCGGAGCATTCGTACCGTTATCGTAAGTTTTGCGACTTTTTCGGAGCATTCGTACCGTTATCGTAAGTTTTGCGACTTTTTCTGAGCATTCGTACCGTTATCGTAAGTTTTGCGATTTTTTCGGTGCCGGCGAACCCAAATTGCGAACATCACGAAAAGTTCGCGAATTTGCGGACTTGCGAACACCCGATGTTCGCGCGAATTAGTTCGCCGGCGAACAGTTCGCTACATCTCTACTGATAATTCACCTTCTGTGTTTCATAAAGAAAATACTTCAGCTTAAATGTTTATTGTTCCTCTCTTTATATTCATTCATTTATGAAACTGATGGGAGGAACTAGTTACCAATTACCATTGGTAGAAGTTCTAAGATTTTAAGAGAGTGATTACCATGACGTCAGACCTGGCCTACAAATAGTGGTGACGATTGCTTAGCATCCAAGAGGAACACTGACTAATGGCACACGTCTGAGGAAGGACATTGTTGATGAGTGGCAACTGTGCTCTCTGTTCCTTTTTTACAAGCAAGGTAAAATAGCAACTGCCAATCAAGGACAATATACTGTATCCTACAAGGCATAGTGTACCTGCTGCTAACACATACATTCCTTTTTTTATATGCTTGATTGATGATTTCTGATTATCGATAATATAAGAAAATGGGCAGTGATGAGCACATTTTTTCGGTAGGCATGGATTTGCAGCGAATTTCCGCATTTCAGCATTGGCGAATTGATTTGTGAAACTTCTATGATACTTTGCTGGGAAAAAACGGCAAATGTGTTTTGCGGATTTTTCGCCAATTGGCAAATTTTCCTGTTGTTTTGTGAATTTTTCGGTGAAGCGAAACGGGACAGATTCGCTCATCACTAAAAATGGGACATATTCTTATAAAGAAGTTATTATGTATGGGGATGTTGCAGTTAATCATACATTCTGTTATATATGACTATTGGTAAGTCTCGTAAATATAATTGTTTGTAATATTTGTACCATTTGCTAAATCTTCAGATATCAATTAAAAGTTTAATCATTTGTACATTTATAAGATCTATTTTTCAAAATGCTCTGTACCTGGGGATTTCCAGATAAGGGATCATTCTGTAATTTGGATCACCATACCTTAAGTCTGCTAAAAATCATGTAAATGTTAAATAAACCCAATAATATAGTTCTGCCACCAATATGGATTCATGCAGCTTAGTTACCATCAAGTACAAGGTACTGTTTTATTATTACAGAGAAAAAGGAAATCAATTTTTAAAATTAGAATTATCTGCTTAAAATGGAGTCTGGGAGATAGCCGTCTCTTTATTCTGAACTTTTTGCATAAATGGTTTCCAAATAAAGGATCTAATACCTTTATTCCTTTATAAAATAGCATACATGTGGATTTTTTTAACCATGTGATAGATGGATTTCAACTCTGCCTTTACTTAACTATTGTTTTTAGTCGCAGCAGCCAACATCTGGCAGTTCCTTATATCACCATACACACAAACTGCTTTTGCCTACCATTATGTAAGAAATTAGGGCACATTCACTTGTCTAGACGCAGTGTGCAAACTGCAATTTAGAGGCATGTTTTTTCCCACAATGCATTTTTCCCAGAATCCTGGTACCATTGCGGATGCAAATGGATGATTGTTGTGATGCAGTTGCACCTACTGCTGTTGTGTTTGATTTACCAAAATGGATGCAACTGCTTTATCACCAATTGGGCACAGGTGTGCCGAATATTTTCTAAGTCCGCCTGGCGTCATTTGTGGTGTTCCCTGGTGTCATTATGTGAATGACATCTGCGTCTGATTCTGGAGATGCAAAAGTGCTACTCACATTTCGGGACAGAAGGCAGGAAGGGTTGCTATATTTTAAAGGTGCTTTTACTGGCTGGCCGAGGGAGGTGAAAAAAAGGGGTCGAGCCATGATATAAATAGGGGCGGATAATGTCAAAAGGGATGGGGCTACAACACCACAGAGAGCTAGACGGTGGATTGAGACGAGATCAGTGAAGGAAAAATGTAGGATTGGGTCGAGGGCTGGCAACCAGCTGGCTAGACAGGTAAAATACCAGCTGGATGGCAACCCTAGAAGGAAAAAATGGGCGGTATTGAACACAACTATACGGAGGTACAAGGAGCACATTTTGACACAAGTTACTTTAATGAAGGTGGTGCAATTCACTGCAGCAAAAGGCACAAGTTGCCCACTGCACTAGCAGACATAAATAAGCCCTACCGTATTGATTAAAGTATACATTTTTAATTGCTCATGGCTTTAAAAATAATACAAAAAAATAACAATAAAAATATTAATAATAAAATGATAAAAATATGAGTAAAAATAAAAAAATATATAAATTATCCTAAAAATTATGTCATTCACCACAAAGGAAAGAATTTTCAGTAATTCTATTCCAGCCTCTGTTGCCACATGAGGGCAGTGTTCCTATCTATTCCCACATTCACACAGCTGAATCAGAAATTGCATTGAGACTGTATAATATCATTCTTCCAATACAGATTTTATGTGCAATCTCTCATGACCTGATATAAAGACTTATGAACTTGCCATCGTTTCATTCATTTTACCTTTCACACAATTTGAGCTGCATGAATCATTTTCCTTGCAGTTTAAAGAAATTTCCATAAGTTTCTTGCTGAACTGTAATGTCTTTCTTTTGTTGCATTAATATATTCACACTGGCCAGGTCATGGAAAGCACAGAGTTATCCGCGTCATTATATCTGAGGCTATTTAGTTTTAAAAATGTATATGCAATTTTGTGCCAATTTAGATCAAATGTTTTCAGATCTGCAAGACAGTTGGAATTTGAGACGCTGTACATAGATGTAAAAAAGCCTATGAAAAATGAGTGACAACAATTAGCACATGCTTCTCATTAAGCGACAGGGGAGACATGGGAGATTAAATGGCAAACTGCCATCAAAATGACAGTTATGGGGCAGTTTAATTTCTAATAAATGTGAGTTATACATTTGTGACAATGCTCGGAAAAAGGCAGTCCACGTTCTCTCATGGCTTCCATTATTAAAGTGGAAAGCTGTGTAGATTTCTGAAAATTACTGTTAAACGTAGCCAATCTCTTATACTGCAAGGCTTGATTTGATGGTGAGAGAGACCTGCTGTGAAGTTTTAATGAAAGATCACAGTGACACTCCAAGACAGTCAAAAAGCTATAGGCCCTGGAAGACCTGAAATAATCGGTTTTACTTTTAATGGGAGCCATTTTATATTCATTAAGATCAAAATACAGTTTCGCTGGCAAATTGCAAAGCTGTTCCACTCCCAGCTTGAAAAGCTAGAGGGCTTTTTTTTAATCTTGCTCATAAGTAAATAGACAGTTAACATATATCAAAAGCTTTGATGACTTGCACCTTTCTGGCAAATCGTGTTGAACGTGTAGAAATTATACTGAAAACAAATGTTAAATGGCTATAAACTGAACAACCGGGCATTACTGATAATTATATTAACTGATAATGTTAACAGATAGATGATAGATTAATAGACAGACAGATAGATTATAGATAGATAATAGACAAACAGAAACATGATAGATAGATAGACATATAGAGTGATAGACGATAGATGATAGATGATAAATAAATAGAGATAAATAGATAGATAGATAGATAGATAGATAGATAATAGACAGATATATTATAGATAGACAGACAGACATACAGAGTGATATTCGATAGATGATAGACGGACAGATGATAGATGGATAGATAGATAGATTATAGATAGATAGATTATAGATAGATAGATATTGATTCTTATAGATATCGATTTTGACAGACAGACAAATAGATGATAGATAGATAGACAGATGATAGATAGATACTGTAGATAGATGATAGGCAGATTATAGAAAGATAGATAGATAGACAGATATATATATATATTGATATTGACAGATTATTGATAGATAGATGATAGATAGATATTGATTCTGTTTTATTTGAACCCTTAGAGCTTCCAAAGCCCAGGGGAAGCCAAAGGGTTACATATACTTCTATATAAGAAAATGTGTTTCTCAGAACCAAGTTTTAACTAAACGTACCCTTATAGTAGCACTGCCTTTCTCACCAACAAACCAATGGCCCATGCGACCGAAATGCATCATGTTATGAGTTATTTTTTTAAAAAAAGAACTAAAAAAAAAAAATCTATTTTCTGATATGTGTTCATCCCCAGCAAGTCACCGCGTTGGTGCTTAATGCGGTGACGTTATTGCGTTACGCGCCGACGCAGAGACTCGCTGGGGAAGAACGCCAACACAGGTAGGAGGGAGTGGGGACGGGGTTGCCTGGATCTGGCCACTCTTTCTGAGGGGGATGACAGCACATGTAAAATGCCTTTTTTAGAGGTATGTAGATCTACATTATGGTAATTGCTCGTCGTATGACAGGTGTCATAGTGATAGATGGACCATTGCACACCCGGAAGCTTTCCTGCAGTAAAGCGCTGCTCCCTGGAGACTAGTATAATGGTGATGGCACACAGGGAGATTATTCCTCTGAATAATCTAGCTGTGTCACTCCTCAGCCATTGGGGACTTTCTGTTGGTGCCAAACAATGAGCCACTGCTCCTCAATCCCTTTTGACCTCTAAGGGATTACTCACTTCTGCCCAAACTCAGATCCTCCCTAGCTAGTACCTCAGATCCTCCCTAGCTAGTACCTCAGATCCTCCCTAGCTAGTACCTCAGATCCTCCCTAACTAGTACCTCAGATCCTCCCTAGCTAGTAGCTGTGTCGGGTTCTGCTCTACCGTGTTACACGCCAACACATTTGGGAAGAGACCAATGCTGACATTCACTGTATCCGGCATCCACGTTTCTCCCTGATCTTTCATGTTTTTTTTGCACTACAAATAACATATGTGCAGTTGATGTGCATGGGAATTCACTGATATTTTTTTTTCCAAACTATAGTACCGCCCCCCAACAGTCTGAGGGGCCGTGAACTGGCCCCCTGTTTAAAAAGTTTGATGACCCCTGATGTAGAGGGTGGTATTCTGAGACTAATTGCAATTGAAATTTTTTTATTACTTATAGTTTTTAAATTGTTTAGCTTTTTTGCGCAGCAGCTCTCCAGTTTGGAATTTCTACAGGTATCTGGTTGCTAGGGCCTGAATTACCCTAGCAACCAGGCAGTGGCTTGAATGAAAGACTAGAATATGAACAGGAGAGGACCTGAATAGAAAAATAAGAAATGAAAAAAAAGACAATAACAATAAAATTGTAGCCTCCCAGAGCAATAATTTATTGGATGCCGGGGGCATTTGGAAGCTTGAAAGAGTCAGATGAAGAAGGCAACTAATTCAAAAACTATAAAAGAATAAACAATATGTACCAAAAGTTAACTTGCGCTAACTATAGCTCAAAGTAGAAATTTCTGTTGAAGTATTAATATTTTCTGTGATTTATCTATTATATCATGTTTTTGCCATTGATTTTTTCCTTACCTAAACATTGTTGGAGTTCAGAGGTCACATGATCCATTCTATCCAATAGGGCATGCTAGCATTTCTTTTCTACAGGGCATCTTAAGTTTCTCAAACTTATAAATAATTCTGCCCTGGATACGTTTGTGAAAACTCTACATGTGTGAACACTGATGAAGATCTCTCCATACCTTTAACGGCACAATCCACTTAAAATAATTCTTTTGTGCTCCCACAGGAAGGAGTAGCACCTAAAGAATCTGCAAAAGCTCAATGTAATATATTTTAAAACAAGCTTGAAATGTATTAATAATTAAAACTTCTCTCCATTTCCCTCTCTGCTGAAGAAAGCAAAGGTTTATCTCTGGATTTAGCGAAACAGTATAATGTCCTTAGCTGACAGGTAAGACAAAGTACATTTCCCAGAACCCCCCTTTCTGATACCCTGCAGCATCTGAAGAGAAAGCAGTCAGGGAGTGTCATTAAAGAATCAGACAGGTCACATGAACGTGAAATTTCAGCTCCCAGCAACTACAGACAGAAAGGCAGCTGTAAAAGGCTTCTATGGTGCTTTTGGGTGCCTCAGTTAGACAAAAACTCTTAAAAACAAGAGGGACCTAAGCATTCTCTGTGCTGCTCATTCTGTTGCTTTTCTAACCATTACTGGGGTTGAACACTGGCCATTTAGTGAAGCAATATTTGTCCCTGAATCATCTCACTTCTAACCAATAATGTTCTTATGGATATTATCCCTATTTTATTTAAAAGCTGGAATACGGTAGATATTTGTATTAGTGATGAGTGAATCCATCCTGGTTCACCGAAAAATTAGCAAAACAAAAAATTGATGAAAACGGTGAAAAAATTCATGAAATGCAGCTATTGTGCGACTTTTTTGATGCGCACAACATTTTTTTGGCGTGTGCTGCTTTTGATGTGGGCAACTTTTTTTTTGATATAGGCAACTTTTTTTTTGTGCGCAGCAAATTAGTTTTGCTGCTAAATTTTGCACCGGTTGGGGACAATTCACTAAAGGTCGTTAACGCTTAACGCTTAGTTTTATGCGTTAAAAAGTGTTTGATAATTAAGTACCGATTTATCAAAGTAATTTCGCATGCGTTACTACTCATATTGCATGCGCAAAAATCCTGATTATCGCAAAGCGTTATTTCCATCACATTGCGGTTATTATCTAATAGAAATAATACTAACACATAATTCACAGACATATTTGAAGCATTAAAAGCATAAAATGTGGCGATAATTACTGTGAAACTTAACGCCTCCAAGGAGTTGGCGTTACTAAACAACATTGCAGCTGGTGATTGTGTGTGATGACAAGATGGAGTTTGCAGTAAGATTTTTTCAAGTATTTGATCTTTCTAGAGTGATGCATCCTCCAGTTTTCAGGGAAATGGTAATTTTCAGAACAGTAGCTTTCAGAAAGTAATGGTTACGTGCGTAATAGCGGCGAAATAACACGTAAATATATCGCATGGTTTAAAATATCGCTTAAAAATACAGGTATGTTATCGCAACATAAATAACGACAATAACGTCGCTTCTTAATTCAGACAAGTGTCCTTTTAGTGAATCGATCGTTATTTCTCAAAATATAAGAAGTGATAATATTTTTAACGCATAAATATAAATATCACTCGTTTTTCGGCCTTTAGTGAATCGTCCCCGTTGTGTGAAAAAATCCGCCAATGACGAAATGCGGAAATTCGACGCGAACCCATGCCTGCCAAAAAAATTTGCTCATCATTAATTTTTATATGTAATTAATTGTAACATGTCATTATTTATATCTGTATAATTAACAGAAGATTCTAATAATTGTAGCCTAATAATGTTTCCATTACTTTGCATAATAAAGAGATCTCCTTTATGATTGATTGTTATAGAGCAGTTGGTTGGTGGTTGTTTTTGTGTGTTGCTGCTTTTGTAGTAAGCAAATGGGGAGGCTCATTTACCGTCATTCAGATTCGTGTTTTTAGAGGTTTTTGAAACCACCATTTCCACTAAAACCACAAATGCCAAGTGATTTATTAAAACAGCCTTTTAAAAAAAAGCAAAAACAAACAAAAGAGGAAAAAAACACACATTTTTCGTATTGTCACACAAATCAAAACATCAAAAGAACCCATAAACCTCTAAACCCCTTGATGTTTACATGACCTTAACAACTTTTTGCCCCTTACACTTGTGGAACTAATCAGTGTCTTGTACAGTGTAAATTGTGTTGTATTGTATATAGTCACATTCTAATTTTGGTTAATACAAGTAAAATAAAATCAGCAGTCCGCTGAGAAGCCCTCTGTATAATGAGATGCTCCCTATCTCAAAGCCTAACAAGCTGCAGGTTGTGGAAAGGACTGGTTTGTTTATTCCTTGATTTCCTTCTGCTTAGAAATACAGAGAGGGAGAGACTGGGAGGAAAGATAGCTCACTTTTTTCCAAGCATGACATTAGGCTCAGATGGCTCACACATTCCTATTATATTGATCTATTGAAACAGATACCAATCACACATTTTGCCACTGAAATGAATAAATTAAAGCGGCAGAATGGCATATATATCTATATCTATATATTCGTGTAAAAATAATGGCTTTTTATAGTTTCTAGCAGCTGGTCAACTCCAGAATGTGGGTTAGACCGAGCGCTGGCACAAGAGTGTTTCTAGCAGCTGGTCAACACTACAGCGTGGGTGAGACCGAGCGTTGGCAATTTCTTTTTGTGTTTTGTGTACAAATTGTCGCCAAATTTTGCTTCTAGCTGCTACGTAGCCTTTGAACTAACTTGGAGAATATAGAAACTCTTTGAAGATAGTGCCCTGGCTTTACATAGAAAACATTCTAAGGTCTGAATTGAACATTTATTCTGTTATTAAGGCAAGGAAATATGCAACCTAATAGAGCATCTGGTTTTCTGGTTCTCTGGATTTTATGGATTCTGGGATTCTGTATACTGGGAAACAAACAGCTTTGTTAGCCCTACATGGTAGAGGTGCAATATATATATATATATATATATATATAATAAATAAACTAGCTAGTTTAACTATTGTAGATTATTTAAAACAAACACTGACAACAAGAGGCAATTAGATTTATTAACTATTAAGGTATGATTTTTACTTTATAAACATTTCAGTAATAGACTGAATAATTTGCTTATATGACTGTAACATTGCAGAAACGATGTGCCTGGCAAAGATGAAAGAATTTGATAACCTTTTCTCCTTGGGTCTTAGGGCACATTGAGCACGTCTGGCCTGCCAAGTCAGAACTTAATGGGCTTCTGAAAACACTCAAAAGGCAGACACAAATGTGTGCATGGGCATTTTGCCAGCGTGACCTGGGGGATGGGGCCATTCTGTCTTTAAATTGAGAAAGGTCAGTCAGGAATGTTTTAGGAGAAAGCTGAATGGGAGAGTATTATAAAATCCTAATATTTCACTAGAATAGATTTACACTGTCTGAACCAGACTGTAACTCTAGAGCAAAGGCATTCCCACCTTCCTGGCTGTATAATGGAAATGGAAAATACAGAGAACATATATCTCATTTCAGTTAGGAGACTTAAATATCTGAAAGGATGCACTGATTATTTTATCTTGCCTGTATGCAGAAAGAAATACAAAACATACTTAACTACTTATTATTTTCCCAGTAACACAAGAGTGTAATCTTTCTATCTCTTTTTCCATTACAATATGTTTCTAGATTTCTGCTATGTCAGTGGTATACCTATATATGTATTATTTTTTTATTAAAATGTATTTATTTATTTATTTATTTTTAAATACTGATAGCACATTACCATTTTTCAGAGAAAAGAGACCCATGATAGTCTAGACGTGGACACAATTTGGGGTATATGCTTGTTGTTAAGGATCTCAAAGTCAACAAAACCAAGGGGAAAACTTGGCTAGACAAGCCCTTGAAGAATAGTTGCTATAAATGCATTGGATATCAAATTTGTGGGGGGGTGGGTCAAGGTCCTGCATTTATACATCCATATTCTGGCACAAGGTTCTGAATAATGCACAGGGTGACATGAACCACTGACTATGTAGTTTATATAATATGGTTCCCCTGTGGACTTATCAGGACAGAATGAATAACCACAGAAGTACTATTGGGGGCTGATTTACTAAGACACGAATTCCGACCGAATTGGAAGAATTCTGATTGGAAAACGAACATTTTGCGACTTTTTCGTATTTTTTGCGATGTTTTCGGCGCCTTTACGACTTTTCGGAAATTATCGCGACTTTTTCGTTACCAATACGATTTGCGCGAAAAAACGCGAGTTTTTCGTAGCCATTCCAAAAGTTGCGATTTTTTCGTAGCGTTAAAACTTGCGCGAAAAGTTGCGCTTTTTTCGTAGCGTTAAAACTTAAAAGGCGCGACGTTTCGCGCAAGTTTTAACAGTACGAAAAAATCGCAACTTTTTGCGCAAGTTTTAACGCTACGAAAAAATCGCATCTTTCGGAATGGCTACGAAAAACTCACGTTTTTTCGCAAAAATCGTATTGGTAACGAAAAAGTCGCGATAATTTTCCGAAAAAATCGCAAAATACCAATCATTACGAAAAAAACGCAATCGGACGCATTCGGCCCGTTCGTGGGTTAGTAAATGTGCCCCTAAGGCTAACTCTGGCTAGAGGAAATATACAACCTGTAGCCAAACATTGGTTAACTGTGAAACGTTCCCTAAACAGTTTAGACACATGATCATTGATGATATACCACCACCAAGGAGAGGAGACAATAGAGACTTGATGTTACTAAGGTGTGAATCCAGGTGGATTTTTACTCTGGAAACCTTGAAACCAAAAGGACTGAATGCAACTATACCCTCCCCATTTTGGTTATGTCCTTTAACTGTGTTATATTAAGATTGATATTTGTTTCAAAGGAGCATTTTTTCTTTCCATTGATGTTCTCTGTAGATATTCTAAAACATGATTTGTATATGATGTCTTGAGGTGCTCTCCCTTTAGAATGGTTACACCAAATTATATGATGTTATTTAGTTATAATTGCATTGGGCAGTACTGGTCTCATTATGTAGGACACCTGCTTTTTATGACATGGTATGCACCGTAAGCCTCAACTCTTATTACAGCACATGACACCACCTACGACTTTTTCTTCACCTCCTATTATAAATAGTAGGCCATATGCACAAACTGTATATAAACACTTTGGGCGTAACACAAATGTACAAAATAAATGGCGCACTAAATCTGGTGACCCTCCATGGTGTTGGTGTGTTGACAGTAAGTCAGTGCTAATTGGGTGCAAAGTGGGTATTCTTATGGCTCTTTACATTACCTTGTCTTCCACTATTGGTGCATTCAGCTATATTGCTATATTGTATTGGTTTTTAATAAGACACGTCTGATGACACATGGTATCACATAACATTTTGCATAACTACAACACTTTTGTTATGGAACACAAATGGGACGTATTATACAGGAGGTGGGGGTAGATGATATCACATAGGATTTTTTGGTGCCCTTTTGGGTTTAAATTTCACTTTGTACACTGGATAGGTATTCTGCAGACTTGCGTTTGACCCGAAATGTTGAATAAACCCTTTTTTGATTTCTTCACAAAGTCCTGTTAGTGCTGGATGGTGTTTTGGTTATCTATTATCATTAATATTTCATGCACCCAAGTATTTGCCATAACCAAAATGTATAACAAAAAATGTATACCAATAAATATTTATTTTGCAAATTCCAGAGTCCCATTTATCAACATTGGTATTTTAGTGGTTTTTAGCAGTTTTTGAAACCACAAATAAACTCATTTCCTCAAATGTCAGTTATTTATCAAAAGATCTGAATTGAAAAAGCACAAATAAAAAAAAAGAGATGTGGAAAAAAAACATAAATTGTAACATTTTAATATTGTCACACAAAACCCCTAATTTTTTCATTCTGTCGCACAAAAGCCAACGTCAAAATAACCAGAAATATTCTAAAATCACAAAGCAAAGAAAGATCTTCCATTTGTAAGAGGGACATCTACCATTGTCTTCTACGTGATCTTGACAGGTTTTAGATAGGTGTATATTTGCTTTTGGTCATGGTTTAGTTGCATAATAAATTGCAAAAAATTGTGATTTTTCCAATGATAAAATTGTAGTTTGGTGCCAAAAAACCCAGATATAAAATATTTGAGCATTAGTAAATGCCCCCCTAATATGGATAATAAAATAAATGTGGCACCAATATGTTTACAAATACTGATACAGTATATTTTATTATATGTATAAAAACAAATGCATGGCAGTCTGGAGCATACACTTGCTCACTCTGAAACTAATGAAACTGGAATAAAGCAAAGTAAACTGTATTAGTAAATGTTAGTAAATGGTGGAAATGTTAGTAAACAGTGGAATTGAAGAAAGGAAAAAACTACGTTTACTTCACATATTAATGAATATTTAAAAATTCAATGTTTAGACAATTTCAGAAATAGCCTCCAGGGCCATGATTTGCCTTGAGAGACAATGTTATACGTTTTTGTTGGTCATTCATCCTATGAAATCATTTCAAATAAGACACTTGTCCTTGCAATGCAATTTAGCAAAATTCAAGCAAAATTTTCATGTAAGCAGTCTCTCAGGCAGAAAAATGTAGCAGAAAAAAAGGATATTTCAATATTTTTTGACAATACTGCAATCTGCAAAAAAAAAAGGGACTCCTTACAGGGGTCATCATTCTTTATACACTGCGTGTCATCAATTCTCAGGACAACAGGAAAAATGATCTAGTCAATACATATGAAATAGAAATCATGCATATACATGCTGCTTCAGTATAAAGTGGATGACACCAGTGAAAATTGGATAGCACAGTTGAATACAATTTCCATAGCATTTTATCATTCATAAGATCATATGATATAATAAGCCACTCCTTAGATGACTGTCCATCGATGTGCCGCCTGAGTGATAGATTGTGACAAAGAAGACAGAACAATGTTTTTATGATTAAGATTAGATAAAAGGAATGCTGGACACTCAGCTATTGGGGACGTTCATCTGTCTTCCATCTGTTCCCTTCTTTTAATAAAAAAATGGAACAGAAAATGAACAAAAGAAGGAATTTGTACATTTATTTCCATGTTAGTCTGGCACAGGATATTCTAATGTAATCAAAAGATCATAATTTTTAAACAAATATTCTTTATATGATTTTTTTTTTATTTACAACTAGAAGATGATAAATATTTAATACAAATGTTAAGGTTAATGCAAATACTTTTCTTATAAAATGAATGCAAGCCCTTTTTTGTTGCAATGGTTTTAACTTCAGTTTAGGAAATAAAAGAAGGTTCAAGCTATCATAAAACTGAGTTAAAGAGAACGCTTACTGTTACTTTACCAGAGAGCTAGTTTCTGCTTGTGAGGAAATATAAAGAAGGTGATTTGGAGCCAGAGTCGAATTGGTTAAAAAGGAAGATATTTTTTGAATGCATTTCAAAAGCACCGGCACTAATCGTGCTAAACTGATTATACCGATATGCCAGTATCCCTTATGAACTGAATATAACAAGTTACACTTGTTTTATTCCATCACTGTAATATAATAATCCTATCTCTTTAATTCATCAAATGCAGAAAACTGGTTTACACTGTATCTATAAGCTGCATTCCAAAGGGAGATGTTTTCAATTCACTCATTATAGAAAGGTCAGTCGGGTTCAAGTTCAATGCCATGGAAAAGAAGTACTCTCTACAAAGAGTAACACCCACACATAAAAAGCAGAATTGAAATTAGATGAACTATGCAACCTAATTTTTGGGCAAATACAAGAAAATTAGCCCTGTGTGTTTTTTGAATTTCAAACCACATATTAAGTAGTCAGCTGTAGAAGGTGACAGAAAGCACAATGAAGTAAACATGCTCTCCAAACCACTCGCTTGTAATGATGTTATTAGTATGCATGTTGCTGAGCACAGATGTAGCATTTAACAGTCTGAGCCCTTTCAGTGCTTCGTGTTATAAATGGCTTCAGACTTTTAAAGTAGGACACTCAGAGACTAATGTAGCTAAAGGACATGATCAGGGGATAATTCATGTTGGCAAATGGAAGATGACCACCATGGCCATTTGCACTCCTCGGCAGTGATCTAAGCTAATATCTGCTTAAATTAAAACAAATCTCATTCA
The DNA here is from genome assembly GCF_000004195.4 of Xenopus tropicalis. Taxonomy (NCBI): domain Eukaryota; kingdom Metazoa; phylum Chordata; class Amphibia; order Anura; family Pipidae; genus Xenopus; species Xenopus tropicalis. Next base: position 34,565,810 of record NC_030681.2, on the reverse strand, counting down.
CAATGTCTTGTGAATGCTGTTAGTACAAAAAAAAATTATGTTTAGTTTGATTAGCAGAGTTGTGTCTTTTTCCTTTTAAACTCTGCTGATATTGATTTTGCTTTTTTTTCTGTGAAATGTATAATAATTATTTGGTGTTATATTTGTGGTGAAAAGCACCAATCCACCTTTAAATAGAATAATTTTGTAACTAAAAGGGCAGTGAAACCTCCTACTGAATTTGTAACCACTTTCCCTCTCCAAATAGTAACATAGTAAGCTAGGTTGAAAAAAGACACACGTCCATTAAGTTCAACCTTTTATGCCTATATATAACCTGCCTAACTGCTAGTTGATCCAGAAGAAGGAAAGAAAACCCCTTCTGCAGCCTGTTTAATTTGCCCCAGGGGGGGAGAAAATTCCTTCCTGACTCCAAGATGGCAATCGCACCAGTCCCTGGATCAACTTGTACTAAGAGCTATCTCCCATACCCCTGTATTCCCTCACTTGTACTAAGAGCTATCTCCCATACCCCTGTATTCCCTCACTTGTACTGAGAGCTATCTCCCATAACCCTGTATTTCCTCACTTGTTAAAAAGCCATCCAACCCCTTCTTGAATCTAATGTATCAACCCTTCTCCTAAAAAGTTACCTTATTTCCCTGTACCTGCACAGGGGTGGTAGTTTCCATATAAAGCAACATCACATCTTTTCTGAGGCTCCACAGCAGTGATTGCTGGCCAGAATCATGTGCACGGGATCAGGTTAGCTCTCAGTGTGAATGCACCTACTTGCCAATCACAACGTTGGAGCCTCAGACAAGATGTAATGTGGCCAAAAATAGCAGCCACCAATCCCCACATGTACACGGTTGGGATTGCAGTTGGTGAGAGGGGACCAGTGTTGAAAAATATAATGATCTTTGATATATTATAGAAGATAGAAGAAGGTAGAGAGACAGCTCCAGTTTAATGAAATGCAAAGTGCTTTTTTTTTTTTTTTTAAGCATATATAGAAAGGAAAACCTTATCAAGAAAATTAAGACTATGAAAAAATTAAAAATTGCCCATTAGATTAGACTAAAGCAGAGTAGCTGGGGATACACATTTTATACAGCTTAAATAAGTCATTATTAATACATATTGTACATGTGAGTCTTTTAGTCTAAAGTAATAACTGAAAAATAAGAAAATCAATTCTCAAATCAAAATAATAAACTAATTAATCAACCAGGCGGCACTTAAATATATAAAATTAAATACATAAGATAATAGTACCTAAATAGTTTGTTGGCCCAGGTGTATAAACCCCGGGCCCGCCACCAAAGAGCATACAGTTAAGACGTAAGATGAAAAGATCAATTCTCACCAAAGTCGATGTATGGTCCGGGTGCTTCAAGCCCCGAACCCGTAGCCTGAGGGAGCAATCCAATTCAAACGAAACTTCAGTCTTTATTTATTTCCTTAAAAGCATCATGCCTGATGTATTTCGTGTGCATGGGCACTTAATCATAGGCATACACAGAACAAAGATTACAGGGTTTAAATAGTCAGCTAATTAATGACATCACACAATTAAAATCATTTGAAGACATTTGAAAATACAGGAAACAAAGGAACAAAAGGACAAGAATATACACAATTACTATGGCCAGCTCACTTAGAAGGAATGTAACAATTAACATCAAAGATAGAATTTAAACCGTACGGGTGAGGAGTGCCTAACCCTATAGTACAGTTCAAATTATAAAATGGTTAAAGTTAAAGTTTATAAAATATTATATAAATTAAATGGCAATACATTGCCAATCAAGGCTCACCGAGCGAAAGAGAGCTATTAGACAACCACACATACAACTGTGTTCACTTGTTGAGAACATACAAAAATACAGCCCAGTGTGGGCTTCTTGGGCTTTTTAACATGATGGTAATTTGCCTTTGTATTTATTTTCTGCAATGGAATGGCTAAGATTTAACAGATAACATTATAGATTGGTTTAGCATTAATGGTGTCGTTATCCTATATTTTTCAACAGGTAGGTCTAGTCACACCTAAATATTAAAGGCCCAGAGCATTACCTTACACTGTGACAATAATGTCTTCCAGGGATCCAAGTGGTACTAGTACCTCCAAGTACACCACTCCTCAAATTCATTATATAGAAGAAAGGAGCTAATAGAAATATTTGCTTTATAATAAACAATAGGAGATGTACTTAGACCCTGTTTACCCAAGGATAAGATGATGATATAGCTACCCCTAGAAATGTGTCCTTGAATCACAGAAATAAATTAGAGAAAATTATATCTAATTAAAAAAAATTAATAAGTACTCGTTTGATCTTCAATTCTTTAGTAGACTAGAGTCTGATAGACCATCTGATTTTGAATTAATTCGAAGAGAATAATAGAAATAATAGGCCACAATATGACACAATATGGTGAGAAAGACTTATCTGGTAATTCTATTTTCCCTCCATGGTAAGGGACCAAACAATATAGAGGGTGGAGTTGGAATAAGCTTTCTAAAGTCAATAACTTCCTGTTAGACAATTGGGAGGGATATTAGTGGGTTACTGACTATGGAAGCAAGGCAAGAAGTATATACTGTACATTATAAATTATTTTAGGAACATAAAATTAATATATTTAGACATTAAGAAATTCTGTGCACTACGCTACTAAGAAATTCTACTAAGAAAACAGGGATTGTTTTTCCATATATTGCAATATATTCAAGCTGGCCAACTACATCACTGCTTTGGGCATTTCTTAGTAGCATAGTGCACAGAATGTCTTAATGTCTTATATATATTGATAATGGGTGAGTGCAGAGGACCCATTGTTTCTGTCCATATGAATTTTGTGGTTACTGCCTCATTGCACTCCCACCTAATGGTTACAAAAATTTAGTGTTGTGCACAACAACATGTTGCTCTCCAACCCCTTGGATGTTGCTCTCAGTGGCCCCAAACCAGGTAGTTATTTTTGAATTCCTGACTTGGGGGCAAGTTTTGGTTGAATAAAAACAAGATTTCCTACCAAATAAAGCCCCCTGTAAGCTGATAGTGTGCATAGAGGCTGCCTAATAGCCAATCACAGCCCTTATTTGGCACCTCCATGAACTTTTATGATGCTTTTGTTGCTCTCCAAGTCCTTTTACATTTGACTGTAGCTCCTGAGTAAGAAAGGTCGGGGACCCCTGTATTATATAAATATAATTGCTGCTTTCTTATCCATAGTGGTTTCTTTAGTATTTTACTATATCTCCAATGATAAATTCTTCATATTTTTTAATACTATTATCAAAAGCCCTAAATTACTTGTTACTCTTTCCCATGCTTCCTTAAGGATGTGCTATTTTCGGATGTTTTTTTCCTTTGGTGAACTCAATGTTTCCTTTGGTGAACAAAATGTTACCCTGTAGTTCTGGTTTCTGTATATATATATATATATATATATATATATATATATATATATATATATATATATATATATATATATATATATATATATATATATATATATATATATATATTGTATATAGTGTATGTGTGTGTGTACTGGAACAATGCAAAATCCACTAAGACATTTTATTGTTCTATTTTATGGTATATGAGCCTACAAAGAGAAAAGTGAATACCGTACATGTGAAACTATTTAACCTAGGATAATGTGACAATCAATATTATACTCATCTATTATTTTACAGTTTGAGATAAAACATAAAATGTTAAAGTTTGTAAAATCTTTTTTAAATAATTGCCCTTAATTGATATTATTATTGATTACATAATATATGTCACAGTAGTATGTAGATATATGGATTTCAGCATTTCATGGGAATGTTTTACAACTTAATTATGTTTCCCTGGGAGATTATATTATAATCCAATTTATTTTTCCCTTGTGTGTTATCAATCATTATCTAACAAGAAAAGACGCCTGAGCTTTTCTTCTGTGAAAATAACTTTACAGCGCAGAACTTCCGATAATATGGAGTGAGGATTATCTAGGAAACTAGTTCACCTTTTGCTGAAAATAGTCCCATGAGCCTTCAATAAAAGAAATCAAACAGCGCTGCTAAGTGTTTCTTATCTAATGAGGAGATCGGCAGAATTGTAAAAAATTATGAAATGTAATATATTCTCTACTAAATCCCCAGTTCAATGTTGATTTATTTTAACAGTCATATTTCATAAGGCTACTGTGTCCCTTCCAATGGCTAACAGCCCTAGGCCTCTAATCCCCTTAATTACCTTGTACAATCCTTTGCCATGGCCTTCTATGATAATGCACCTAAGCACCACAAAAGGTAAGTTTCATTCCTCTACCCTGTGGTTGCCTATGAGCAGCTTTACAACAGCTCTGTACTATATGACTATTAAATACCTCAATAAAATATACGTTCTGATTTTTCATTACATTAAAAAAGTATCGGCGGGTTAATTCAAATTCATAATTAATGGAACATGATAAAATAAACATTTAGTATGGTGTAGCCAACAGAATTCAAACACAGTTTGCAAATGGATTGCATTGTGTCTTTAAATCTGTTGCTATCAGGCTTTGAATTTAAAATGGATCTGGTTGCTAGAGGGTTAATTACCCCAGTAATCATGAAGACATATTGAAATCCAAATTCAAAATTACTAGAGGAGGAAATTACTGGCTGGGCAAAAATTGGAGAATTGTTGGCAAATTTTTTTTTATAGCAATTTGGAGTTTTGGATTTTGAATTGTTTTCAGGGTCACTGTTCCTCACCATGGAAATATTCTGGTTTTTGTTTGGTGTTATTATATGGGGTGTTTTAATGGTATCAGTTAATGTTTTCGTGATAGATAAATGAAAGATAGATGATAGATAGATAGATAGATAGATAGATAGATGATAGATAGATAGATAGATATAGACGGATATAGTATAAGTTGTTATATACAGTATTTATTATTTTTATGATATAATTTGTTTTATTATATTCAGAGCACAAACTAGGGCACAACTACCTGAACTGGTCCACTTAGGGGATGTGAGGTAACCTAGAACTTTGTGCTTCTTTTATTAACTTGTAGATTGTAAGCTCTTTTGGGCAGGGCCCTCTTCACCTCTTGTATCGGTTATTGATTGCTTTATATGTTACTCTGTATGTCCAATGTATGAAACCCACTTATTGTACAGCGCTGCAGGATATGTTGGCGCTTTATAAATAAATGTTAATAATAATAATTTATTTATTAACATGTTGTTATGAGTAGCAGAGGAACCGAAAAGGAATATAACTAGTAATGGGCGAAATTTTTCGCCAGGCATGGATTTGTGGTGAATTTCCTCATTTCCCAATTGACGGATTGTTTTCTGAAACGGGCGAAAAAATTTGCAGCGCGACCAAAAATCGTCTCTCGTGTACAATTTGCCGCGTGACAATTTTTTTGGATGCGTATCATTTTCAGCTTTTTGCTAATTTTTCCATGTTTCGCTTTGCTGAAAAATGAGCAAATCTTTAAAAAGATTCGTGAAGCGCCGAAAAGAAATATCAATGGGCTTCCTTGTGCCAAATACACTGTTGTCATTGGTTGGTTTTTTGCATTTTTTCTTGCACCAAATGCATTGGAGTCAGTGGCTGTTTCTTCCACATGTGAATAACCATGATCTTTTTTCTGGCAAAATTCTAGTGAAAAGTAAATTTTGCCACAAACCTGTATTAGCTGCAAAAAAGCTGCTCATTCTTATTGCAACTTTTCATATATTCTGAAACACTGCACATTGGTAAACATGGAATCTATGGCACTAATGCCAAGGTACCCGGGTGTTGATTTCACCTATGCAATATTATACATTTCCTGACAGTGTGCTGTGCCGCCAGATCCCACAGAGCCTCTGCATTCACTCATTTTGTTTTGTAAATAAGGCTAAAATCTCAATACCGAATATTAAAGAGAAACAGGGTTAACTGATATATTCCAATCAGTGTAAAATATTCAAGCATTAGCCAACCCATGGAAATGTTCAGTAAAATAAGAAACACAATGAGTAAATTACCTTCATGTGGAAATGTTCTTTTTATTGCTGTTTGTTTCATCTACCATATTCAGCAGTGCATCAATAAATGTATTAAATATGGGGGAAAGCAATGACAAGTTTAGATGTGTTTGCTTATTGCAAGTTTCCAGAACTTTTGTAAACCTGCTTTATGAATGATAATATAAATATAAAATGTTGAGACACATTTGCATACATTTCATGCATTTATTATTGGATTATGGTAGTAATTTCATCCAATTTCTATTCACTAACAGTTTCCAACCAGTAAAATAATACGGATCCTGCACAGCATTTATGATGAAATACATTATGACAGGGAGAAATGAGTGCTGCATGCCGAACTTTCCTCCGAAATGTAAACATTTTTCTCCTTGCTTTCATTTGCAGCCGTAAATCACTTGCGCATTAGTATTATTATTACACATATTCTTCATTGGTATTTATTGCACTTTTTGATATGCATTTGATGATTGCTTTTTTCATCAGTGGTAATGCAGGAAAGGATACTTCACAGACTGCTTAATAAACACAAGTCAAACCCAAGGGAAACTAAGTAACATATCAAAGGCTGTTGTCGTTGTAACATGAATTTGTATACAGGTCATATGCTTTGCCTGGGAGAAACTCTACAGGGTTCTGTGACTTTATGTCTGTGCTATGTACCTTGTAATTACTGTATGGTGGTTACATTAGTACAGGTATGGGACCTGTTATCCAGAATGCTTGGGACCTGTGTCTTTTTGTAATTTAAATACTTTATCTACTGAAAAATAATTTAAACATTAATTAAACCCAATAGGATTGTTTTGCCATCAATAAGGATTAATTATATCTTAGTTGGGATCAAGTACAAGGTACTGATTTATTATTACAGAGGATAAGGAAATATTTTTTATAAATTTAAACTATTTGATTAAAAAGGAATCCATGGAAGATGGCCTTCATGTAATTCAGAGCTTTCTGGATAATGGGTTTCCGGATAAGGGATCCCATACATGTAAATACTTTGGCATTTGTATAATTAATATGGTGCATAATCATCATAACTGCTATGAGATTTAAGGCACACACATTTTTTTTATTATTCTAATTAATGTCAGAAACCATGGAAGCCTTCACCAACCTGGGCTTCAACAGAAGAGAGGCAAAGTACTGCAATCCACCATTTTTTTGCACTTTGACCTTTCATGCTGCTCGACTTTGGACCACAGAGACCTGCAGTTAGCCCCCATTCAGCAGTGCTATATTCATGAGTGGTGGGAGGTATATAGATGTCTCCCCTCCACCCCCTACCTATCCTAGTGGTGGGAGAGCCTGTCCCCAACATGTGCACTATGGCAGGTGGTAAGGACAAGGTTGGCCTGTGCCTTCCACCTCATGCATGATTATTTATCTGGAATTTGGTGCAGAACACGCCATTCCCCCAGGCAGAAGTGCTCCATGCATGAGCAATAGGAGCTGTGCACTTGTGCCGCTTAGTGCACTTTAACTTCTTCTACTGGGGGCATAACAAATGCCCCCATAAATGTTTGAAACATAACTTTTGAATAAAGCACATTCTCAACCCCCCCTTAAAAATAATCAGGCCTCCAAAACATGTTTTTGGTTTTTTTTCAAGAAACGGATCATCAATGTATTTTCTGTTTAGTCAACAGCTATTACTTTCCAGTATCAGTGCTTCTCATACTGTATCAGTACATATAATATTCCTTGTTATTACCTTGTTATTACCAATTTGGTATGTTCAGTGCATATCCATTTTTATAGATCCCTGGATGTTACAGTTAGTGCTGCTGCTGAACTCTAACACCCCTTGAAAAGAATTCAGTAAAGGGTTGATTTATCAACTTTAGAATTTGAGTTTTTACAACTTGGAATAAGGGTTTCAGAAATATATATGTTCAAAAATTAATACACGCAAAACACTTGAAAAATGTAATAATTCAGCATCTGAAGGCTGGCAAGTTCACGCAGCAGTCAGTGGCAGGTCTCCTTGGCACAATGTAAGCAATTAGTTCATTTTTGGGAATTTCGCTGTGTTTTTTCACATTTTTTCAAGCAAGATTTAAGTTTTTTAATAAAAAGGCACAAGGTCAAGCTTGGTAAGTGTATTACGAAAAAAAATAGAGACTTTACAAATTTGAACTTAAATATGCCTCCCATGTACAGGTTTATTAAAGCAGTCATTAGAAAGTGCTAATAATCCTGTGATATACTATGAACCAAGGGGTTCTGTGTAGCGTTACTTTATCATTTTCACCACTTGGTAAATAAAAAAAAGGTTCTTTTCACATTTGTGCACATTAATTTAATCCTAAACCTGAGTGTTTCTCAAACCTTTATCAGACTCAGTTCCTATAAGCACTTCTTCTTCTTAAATCTTAATATTTGTAAAAGCTGAATGTAGATTTAATCAACCTTTTAATCAGGATTTTGAGAGGCTGTGTCCAAAGAACAGTACAATACCTCTAGCCCTAGTACTCGCCTTTCCATCCCTATTTTTTCCAATGTAAAATAAAATATTTTCTTAATTTAAAATTGTAGGCAGACAGTGGCGTAACAACATGCCGCCGGGCCTCTCACAAAAAAATCTTTAAAGAGGCCTGGTATGTACCAAAGCCTACCCCCTACGGAGCACCATAATCTTGAGCACCAGCACAAACAAGGTACAGCCAATCTCTGTATTCAGTGGCATAACTATAAAGGTAGAAGACCCAGCAGTTGCAGGGGGCCCATGGAACAGGGGGGCCCAGACCACGGGGTTCACTTCCTCTATAGCCACTGAATATTTGTGGAATATGGAATTATGGAATTCCGGATTTAGAATATTGCCTTGGGATAGGCTGGCAAGGTTCTATTAATTTGATAAAATGGAAATAAATGCTGTGGCCTTTTACCCCATCTCTGTCTGCTGGTGTTTCATTAAGGTATGTAACAATGGAAGTTTTGTGGGATGGTTCAAGGCAAAGTTCCCTTGTCATGGCTTGTCATGGGATTTAATGTGCAACTACTGTACCTGCAGGGAAAGGTTTGGGAGCACAACTGCCCTTGTGTTCATTAAAAAATACTCTTATCTGGAAAACCCTAGGTCACAAGCTTTCCAAATAATATATCCCATACCTGTACTTAAAAAATGAATACATTAAAGTAGCTGAATTCACCAGTTTAGTGTGTTGTATTTTCCCAACCATTCCATTTTATTGCTTAATTTTTTTATGTTCGCCAAACTATTTCCCCTATCTTATTTATATATTTAAATACACACAGACACACAAATACACACAATCATAATCAGAAGAGGTGGAATATTTTTCTCTAGTAAAATAAACTGAATCTAATGGAAATAAAAAGAGAGGGCTATTCTGATACTGCTAATGGGCAGACTTTCATAATATCTACCTGTAATAGCGCAAACTTTGTCTTCTGAAAGCCTTTGTGAACATGTCATTGTCCAGCATTTGTATCCTTCACTTTAATGAGTACTAAATAAGAATTATATAAGTATTTCAATAATTCTCACTGGACAGTTAATTAAGCAGCAGTGAGTCTAAGAGCAGTCGGCTATTACCTTGCCTCTTTTTACAGACAAGTATTTGTACAAAGGCAAAAAGTAGAGGTCAGAATTTCTCTTTAATAAGAAACAATGTGTGGATTATTACTTTCTCGCTGTCATAAATGTAGTGGGGCTGACACTTAAAGAAATACAATTTCTCATTTTTAACTCATTCAATTAGTTCTGCTATAGTGATTTGCTTCTAAGTACCTGTAATGCACTGGATTTTGAAAGAGGAAAGAAAGAGGAAATTATAATTAGTTCTTTTGGGTTATCCCATGCACAGAACATTTCTGAAATTTAAAGGGGAACTTTATCGTTAAATAACTTCTGTTTTGCAGTTTATGTAATGTTTGCAATTGGTCTTCCTTTTTTAATTTTTTGTTGGTAGTTTAATTGTTTTTATCTCTGTTTCACTTGCAGACTAATTGGGTTATGTAATAAAAGACAGAAGATTCAGATTTTTAGGGTTAAAAGTTGCGGAAGCAAAAGTTAATATTTTTTTTTGAGATTTACTATGCGACAAAACGGTTAAAATTCCAAATCAGACAATTAGCCAGCTAAGTTGCTGAAATCATGTAGAAGTCAATGGTAGATGTCCCTTTCATCTCCTTGAAAGATCCTTCTATTGCCTAGAAATTTTGAGATCTTGTATTTTGAACACTTGTTTTTGTACAACCATTCAACAAATTTTAATTTTCGGGACAACAATTAAAAAAAAGTTGCAGTTTCGGCAACTTTTGTGGTTTGGATTTTTTGGTAAATGTCAGACATTTGTGGAAGTGAGTTTAGTCAAATTTTTAAAAATAAAAATATGAGAAATGTTAGAGTTTTAGTAAATGTGCCTGTAAGTTTGCCCAGCAGCAGTAACACATAGCAACCAATCAGTAGGTAGCAATTACTGGTCACCTGTTTAAAAACAAACATCCTATAGGTTGCTATAGGTTACTGGGCAAACTTAGTGCCTTTAATTATATATAGGGGTAAGGGATGTATTTATTAACACTTGAGACAAACATCAACAATGATGTTGTCTATAGCAACCAACCAGATCTTTGCTTTTGTTTTCTAACTTGTAGGTGACCATTGAAATCTAATTGCTGATTGGTTGTTATGGGCATCATCACTGGTGATACTTGTTTCCAATGTTTCCAATGTTAAATACACCCCTAATTATATATCACTATTGTTAGCTTTAATTGCTTATTTCTATTCAGGCCCACTACCAACTTTACTTTAATATGATATCCAGGCAAATGCTTGGGGGCGTCAGTGTGTGCCTAGCAACCATCCTAGCAACCAGCTAGCAATTTATTTTGGAAAATGAAAAACTGAAGAGAAAGTCTAAGAAAGTCTAATAGTCTAGATCTAAGTAAAGTAAGTCTAATAGTATAATATAGTTTATCTTGCAGGATTTGGGGTTGTTGGATAAAGAACAATTATAATGAAATTTGTTGAATATTATCGTTGTATATTATTGCTATTAGTTCTATTAGTTTGGGCCATAGTATTTATTTAATGAGAAAACAGCAAAGTGGAGTAGGGGTTATCAGGCCCGGATTTGTGGAGAGGCTACAAAGGGCCAGGCCTAGGGCGGCAGAAGTTTAGGGGCGGCATGCCGCCCTGCTGCAACTAAATTTTTAAATTTTGCTCCCATACGGAGCAATGGGGGTTCGCTCATGCGCACAGGGGGAGGCAGGGGGCGGCCTCGGGGCGCCCGGATCACAAATCTGGCTCTGGGGGTTATATTGACTAGAAGGCCAATGATATTGCAGAACTTCATGTCTTAGTTCAGTCCCAGATTCTGTTGTTGAGCAAATGCTGGAAGGTGTCACATATGAAAATTCATCAAAACCCTCAGTTCTGACTGACATTAACTTTAATCCATAAAATTCACGACACATATGTTTTTATATATCTTAGTGCCCCTGCTAAATTAAGTTGTATGTTTAAAAGCTGCTATATCATAGAGACATGCTAAGCAATGGACATGCACCTCTGCAAATAAAAACTTGATATTACTACTACAACCAACGCAACCAACTTCTACCAACACAGTTAAATATGCAGGTCTAGGGGTTCTTTTATTTTTTCTATAGCCAGATCACTGAAATGTACATCAGAACTGTATGTCTGCCTATGTTGTATTTGCCATGAAAAAAAAGCCAATCATTGGATTGGTCAGAATTATTTAGTCCATAATGATTTATATTGAATCAGACTCATATACAATGCTCCATGCAGTGTGCAAAATAAGGCTACAGTCTGCCATTTTTTTGCATTTTGCCCACTGCATGGGGCATTGTGCAAATAGCTGCAGGACTTCGTCCATTTTGGGGCGCAAAGACCTGTGATATGCTCCATGAATCGAACTCTGTCTGCTTTGGTGATTTCAGATGGGTGGATAGAGGCCCAAAGACATGCGGTAAGAACAGGGTTAGCAGCGCCTCATGACGCTGCTCTCCTCACCAAGTGCCAGATTCTTCATCCAGTGCTCAGTGCAGAGTGTAACAGGCAGGGGGTCATAAATGACTCCTAATAAGATTAATGAAATTAATGTTATTTATTGTTTATTTCTAAGCACAAAAAATGTACTTGTAAAATATAATTTATACTAACAAAGAATTAATTGGTAGCTACTGTCTTTTTATTTCATCCTAATGGGAAGAAGAACACAGTATAATCCTAGAAAGCTCAAGCTATTCTTAAGAAAAAAAAGCAAGAGAGAGAGAACGAGAGTTTAATTAGCCATTACAAGTTTGACACTGGCTGCCTGCATGAAATTTGTAGGATTATTTTTTATTTACATATCACAGCTTTGGAGCTATAAAGTTATTTTAAATAATTTATAAGAGTGATCTTTTCAAAATTCTATCAAGGCTAAATGTCATTAAAAATGTTCAGTACGTAGTTAAAGGTTTATGCTTGAGCAGGGCATTTACCTGCTTCGCTGCTGCGAGTCTAAAAATACCTCCTTGTCCATACTATTATCCATTCTTCACGTCCAATTGCTCTGTTATGGTAATAGTCAGAAGCACACCATGTAGTAATTAATTACAGCTGACTTAAGAAAAGAATATTCAACTCCCCCACTGTTCCACTAGAAGGTCTTTATGCACTATTAACTCATTCCTGTTTATTAATGTTGTACTGGTAATTCTGACTGCTGAGTTCCAGCTTTGTAGCAATAGGATGATTAAACAACAATTATTGACCTTATAAGTTAGTGAAAATGTGTTTCTTACCTTATTAGCCCACAACAAAACTAAAATGCTAAAATACTGTTTTAACACTTTACTAATGAAAAGTTCAAGGATACTGGGCTGTTATAGTTCTTCACATACAGGTATAGGATCTATAATGCAGTATTGGAACTTGGGGTTTTCTGAATAAGGGATTTTTTCATAATTTGGTTTGCCATAGCGTAAGCTTGCTAAAAAACATTTCAACATGAAATAAATCCATTAGGATTGGGTTGACGCCAATATGGATTCAAGCAGCTTAGTTACCACCAAGTACAAAATACTGTTTCATTATTACACAGAAAAAGGAAATCAGTTTGAAAAGTAAAAATGATCTGCTAAAAATGGAGATGGCGTTGCTGTCATTCCGAGCTTTTTGGATAATGATTTTCTGGAGAAGAGATCTGATACCTGTATCGCATTGTCTGTATTGAAATGAAAGCTTCAATGTAGGTTGTAACTTTAGGAGTAAAGGGTCTACAGTCGTGGGCAAAAGTTTTGAGAATGACACAAGTATTAGCTTTCACAAAGTTTGCTGCTAAACTGCTTTTAGATCTTTGTTTTAGTTGTTTCTGTGATGTACTGAAATATAATTACAAGCACTTCATACATTTCAAAGACTTTTATCGACAATTACATGACATTTATGCAAAGAGTCAGTATTTGCAGTGGTGGCCCTTCTTTTTCAGGACCTCTGCAATTCAACTGGGCATGCTGTCAATCAACTTCTGGGCCAAATCCTGACTGATAGCAACCCATTCTTTCATAATCACTTCTTGGAGTTTGTCAGAATTAGTGGGTTTTTGTTTGTCCACCCGTCTCTTGAGGATTGACCACAAGTTCTCAATGGGATTAAGATCTGGGGAGTTTCCAGGCCATGGACCCAAAATTTCAATGTTTTGGTCCCCGAGCCACTTAGTTATCACTTTTGCCTTATGGCACGGTGCTCCATCATGCTGGAAAATGCATTGTTATTCACCAAACTGTTGTTGGATTGTTGGAAGAAGTTGCTGTTGGAGGGTGTTTTGGTACCATTCTTTATTCATGGCTGTGTTTTGGGCAAAATTGTGAGTGAGCCCACTCCCTTGGATGAGAAGCAACCCCACACATGAATGGTCTCAGGATGCTTTACTGTTGGCATGACACAGGACTGATGGTAGCGCTCACCTTTTCTTCTCCGGACAAGCCTTTTTCCAGATGCCCCAAACAATCGGAATGCGGCTTCATCTGAGAATATGACTTTGCCCCAGTCCTCAGCAGTCCATTCACCATACTTTCTGCAGAAGATCAATCTGTCCCTGATGTTTTATTTGGAGAGAAGTGGCTTCTTTGCTGCCCTTCTTGACACCAGGCCATCTTCCAAAAGTCTTCGCCTCACTGTGCGTGCAGATGCGCTCACACCTGCCTGCTGCCATTGCTGAGCAAGCTCTGCACTGGTGGCACTCCGATCCCGCAGCTGAATCCTCTTTTGGAGACGATCCTGGCACTTGCTGGACTTTCTTGGACGCCCTGAAGCCTTCTTAACAAGAATTGAACCTCTTTCCTTGAAGTTCTTGATGATCCTATAAATTGTTGATTTAGGTGCAATCTTAGTAGCCACAATATCCTTGCCTGTGAAGCCATTTTTATGCAACGCAATGATGGCTGCACGCGTTTCTTTGCAGGTCACCATGGTTAACAATGGAAGAACAATGATTTCAAGCATCACCCTCCTTTTAACATGTCAAGTCTGCCATTCTAACCCAATCAGCCTGACATAATGATGTCCAGCCTTGTGCTCGTCAACATTCTCACCTGAGTTAACAAGATGATTACTGAAATGATCTCAGCAGGTCCTTTAAGGTTTTAAAGGTTTTTTTCCAATTTCCAATATTTATGTAATTCCCAAACTTTTGGCCATGACTGTACTAACTGGAATGCTTTGGGACTGGGGGTTTCCAGACATGGGGTTTATCCAGAAATTGGAGCACTTTAAAATTACAAAAAAAATAAACATTAAAAATCATCAGTATGGCAAATAAGTTCAAGTCATCCAGTACAAGTTATTGTGTAATTATAGACAAAAAGCAAATCACTAAAACATAATGCTTGTTTAAATAGAACTCATGGGGAAATGGCAATGCCTTATGTGCATTATAATGTTATGTTATATTATTCATAACTGATTAACTTATTGAATATTTATATGTGAGTAATGTTAAAGGAAAGAAATAATATGGGATCCCTTATCCAGAAACCCATTATCCAGAAAACTCTAAATTACAAAGTCCATCACCCATAGAGTCCATTATATAGTCCATTATATAGTGTAAAATATAAGGATATTATAAGTCACCGAGGAGTTACATTTATACAAGTCATATAACTCCTAGATGACTTTTTATTTTATAACAGGGGGTACATTATTTTATTATTTAATACACAAGTTTCAGTAAGTTATGTGACAGAAAAACATCACTAAGCACTAATTTAACCGGCTGGCATTACTAGGCACCATTTATAAGGTTACCATTTACAGAATATTCATGACTCTTGTGTATTAAAAGCAAATAATTCTAATTTTTAAAAATTATTTCCTTTTTCTCTATAATAATAAAACAGTAGCTTGTACAGGTATCGGACCCCTTATCCGGAAACCCGTTATCCAGAAAGCTCCGAATTACGGAATACCTGTCTCCCATAGACTCCATTTTAATCAAATAATTCAGAATTTTAAAACTGATTTCCTTTTTCTATGTAGAAATAAAACAGAACCTTGTAACTGATTCCAACTAAGATATAAATAATCCTTATTGGATGCAAAACAATCCTATTGGGTTTAATTAATGTTTTATTGATTTTTTAGTAGACTTAAGGTATTGAGATCCAAATTACGGAAAGACCCCTTATCCGGAATACCCTTGGTCCCGAGCATTCTGGATAATGGGTCCTATACCTGTACTTGATGGTAACTAAGCTGCATGCATCCATAATGGTGGCAAACAATCCATTTGTGTTTATTTAATGTCTACATTATTTTTTGCAGACTTAGGGACTGATTTACTAATCCACGAATGGTCCGAAGGCGTCCGAATGCGTTTTTTTCGTAATGATCGGTATTTTGCGATTTTTTCGTAAATTGACGCAACTTTTTCGTAGCCGTTACGACTGTTTCGCAAATTGTCACGACTTTTTCATGGCGTTACGATTTGCGCGAATTGTCGTGACTTTTTCGTAGCCTTCGCGCAGAGTATGAAAGTTTTGGATTCATTCAAGCTTCAGTATCGTGACTTTCCTTGGGCCAGGTTGGAGCTGTAGAGTTCCATTGAGTCCTATGGGAGGCTTTCAAAATCATGCAAAGTCTGAAAGTTTTGCCCGCCGTTTATGAGCTCTCAATACGAAAATGTCGCGACAATATACGAGCAAATCGTAATGGCTACGAAAAAGTTGCGACTTTTCGTGAAAGTCGTAACGGTGACGAAAAAATCGCAAAAAAAGTTGCAAAATGTTCGTTTTCAATCCGAATTTTTCCCATTTGGATTTGAATTCATGGATTAGTAAATCAGCCCCTTAAGGTATGGTAATAGATAGATCCCTTATCCAGAAAACCCCAGGTCCCATGCATTCCAAATAATAGATTCTTTACCTGTACAGTATATAAATATAATGTTTAAGAAAAGAAGAAGAATGCTGTAGATTTGAAACTGTATAAAAGTGTCAGTTACTGCAGTGCAAATATGGTGCGTCTTGTTCCACCATATCAGCTTGACTCATTAATTATCGGATCCGCAGTTTGGGTTGCACAGAAATGGATGCAGATGTTGCTCATATATATATATACTTGATTCGTACCTTGATTCATGCTTGATGTTTAATTAATCTGCCCCTTAAAGTAATTCAGATAACAACCAGAGGACCAGGTGGGGATTGTCGGCCTTTTATGCAGTCACTACAATGAGCAGGTAAGGCAGGAAATTAGGACAGGTTGTTTTATTCTTCTTTGGGAGCAAAAAAATAGCTATTATGTTTGCAAGTTCAGTCTTCCAGAATGGAAATTATAAAATCAATGTACTTATTATCTTAAATCTATCTAGATGAATATCAGAAATTTCAGAAAATTTCAGAATATCAGAAACTTGCAGGTATCCCATACAATACTACAGCAACATGTGCCTCTAACCTCATCAACATCATCAGTTTTCTAGTTGAAATGAGGCTGGGAACATAACGGATAAACTATTAATGTAATCTGAACACTGTGTGGAAAACATAGACACCATGGTAAAAACACTTGTGGGCTGAATTTTCAACATGTTCCGATTTTTCCCTCAATTCAGTTTTTTTTTCCAAGACTCATGAATTTGAATTATGGCTTCCAAAAAATAAATAATGATTATTAAGGAGAAAACAAATCAAACTGCGAAACTACAGCATCTAAAAGCTTGTGAGGTCAATAGAAATTGTCCTAGGCAAAATGTAAGCAATTTCTTGAATTCAAGATTTAAGTTTTTTAAGATTTTTTAGACATATTGAAAATGATGAGTAGAATATGAATTCAACGCCTTCAAGTTTTTTCACAGTTTTATTCAAGTTTAATCAAGTTTTTAAGATTCACATTTTGTAATAAATAAGCAAACATTTGAGTTTGGTAGCATTTCAAGTTTATTCAAATAAAAAAAAACATTAAATTTACTAAATTCAAGTTTTGATTAACAAAAAAAAATTCCTTGGGGTCTGCTTACAGCTACAGAAAAGACATTTAACCACCTGGCAACAACTGCAGCACCCCTGTGCCCCACCTGGTAAGTATTTTCTTTATTTACTCCTATGCTCCTGCAGGAGGTTATACTATAGAAGTAGTGTGGAACCCCTTTATAAGAATAGCAAACTATCTGTATGTTAAGCAGTGGGGTGCAAATCTATACAACACTACTGAATTTATAGCAAGCGGGGAGGAGGAATAAAGTGCATATATTTGTTATGGGTCAAATCTATTTTAGTCACAGTATATGTAAAGTGCAGGAGGTTTGATCCTAGCTTCCTCTTATTAGATATGTGTCCAGGAGTTAATCAATGATAAATTTATATATAACTTAAATTACACCAAAAGAGTCTGGAAATGTATGGACCATCTCCTGTTTACAGTTCACCATTGTTTTGAAGACCAATATATACACTCATTTTGCTTTAAAATTACTCTTAACAACCCCCAGAATAACATACCTTAGTCCCTGCATTCCGTCTAATCTGGTTTCTGATTTATAAGTTGAAATCTCCAGCTCCTTTCCTCTTCCTCCTGGTACAGTGTGAAGTCCCGCCCCCTTTTCCTGTTCAGCTCTCTGTAGTTCAAGAGGAGAGCATTCTGTGCATGCCTGACAGAGAAGAAGCTTTTGTATGGGCACAGAAAAAAAAGCTGCTGCTGCACACTGGCTCCTTCTTCTGTGCATTCTTAGAAAGCTGCTTCTCTGTCAGGCATGCACGGAAGGCTCTCTTCTTGGACTACTCTGTAGTCAAAGCTGAATAGGAAGGTTTCATACTGTACCAGGAAGAAGAGAAAAGGAGCTGGAGGATTCAACTTATAAATCAGAAACCAGATGAGACTGAATGGAGAGGGGTTGTTTAGAGTAATTTTAAAGATAAAAAAAAAAAGTTTTACTTCTTCTTTAAAATTGAAATGACATGTGAATGTACATTTGAGTTTTGGCTTTGTGACTTTAGTCACTTGTGCTACTTTAAAAATGCAACAAGTGAATAAGGCAATTGAAATCCCTGTAAAATGAACATGCACAAATAGAAGAAGAACCAAATCACAGCAAAAATCACAGTTTGAAGGATATTATTCATTTATGTTAAAACGACTGTTAACAGGAAAATATGTGCCATGATATTTGTAAGGTCAGGCTACCAAGTCTTATTATATTAGATAAGATTTAGTCAACTGGACCAGAACAGTAAAGTTTTAACCTATAAAACAGAAGAACTACCAATTTGACCACCCCCTCCCCCCCCCCCCCCCTTCTCCCCCTCCCTCCCATTTCCCCCCCCCAGCTCCCTCCTTCTATCTTCCCATACCCTCTATTCCTAAACCTTCCCTCCCCCAACAACCTCAGAAAATATAAGGCAAGGTCCAAAATGCAAAACATGTTACCAGATGTTTTGATAAAATGTTTAAGTTTTATTGTTATGTTAATAATTCTAGAGTTAATTAAAATGACCCAAAGACCGAAAGCTCAGTCTGACCCACTATATTATATTGTGGCAACACAACTTTACAGGAGATCACAAACAAGGACATGGTCCGCTCGCTGGGACGGACTATGTCCCCAAATTTATTCTCAGAACCCTCTTGAAATCCCTAGAAAGGGAATAGGATAAACCACTACACCCAACATCTTAAAATGACAACCTACTTAGAAAATCCCAACAATAATCTTGAACAAATCAAAGTGATCTCCTGGAACGTTGGAGGCCTAAACACCCCAATAAAAAGAAGGAAAGTACTAGATAGACTTAAGCGCGAAAATGCGCATATAATATTCTTGCAAGAAACACACTGGCGACGGAAAGATAATAGCACGTTACATGACAAATGGCTACAGCATACAATAGCAGCCTCTTACAAAAACAAAACAAGAGGAGTAGCCATACTTATAAATAAAAACCTATGTTGTACAGTCCAAAAAACATATAAGGACAAAGCAGGGAGATATTTAATAATTGACTTAGACATACAAGGTGTTAAATATACTATGGTTAACATTTATGCACCTACTAATGAAAATAAATATTTTTTTACAGAACTACTACAAAGAATTGACTCCTGGGAGGCATCCAATCTGATCTTAGGCGGAGACGCCAACGTGATTTGGGACACAACCATGGACAAAACAGGTACACACACCTCACAAACGAAAACCAGAGCAAAACCCTTACTAACACTTAGTAATTTCTTTCAACTACAAGATACATACAGATATATACACCCACTCACCAGAGATTTCACTCATTACTCAGGAGCCCACAACACCCACTCCAGAATAGACTATATATTAATCTCTCAAACACAACTAACCAACCTAATCACAGCAAATATAGGAACAATAGATATCTCAGACCACGCTCAAATATCTATAATATTACAACTAGCCAAACCACAACCAAACTCAAAAATCTGGCGCTTCCCAGCTTATCTTACAAAAAACGAAGATTTTAAATCATACATCAAAACATGCTGGGCAAATTACGTGGATGACAATCTAGAACACTGGGACAATCCCCAATTATTTTGGGCAGCGGCAAAGTCGGTTCTGAGAGGACATATAATCTCATATCAGACCAAACAAAAAAAATCCTATAATGACAAATACAGACACCTCCAAAAAGAACTAACACAAAACTATAAACTATTCAAAACCACAAATACCCCAGAAGCAAAACAAAAATATGTAGAAACCAAAGCCTTATTTGACACCCTAATGACAGACAAAGCCCACAAAACTATAGGACACACAACAAACACATACTACAGATGGGGAAACAAACCAGGACGTCTACTAGCTAACATAATTAAATCACAAAAACCAAATACCTACATACAACGCTTAAAGCTCACAAACGGATGGGCCACAGACACCACCACCATAAATAAAACAATGACAGAGCACTTCAAAACCTTCTATAAAAGGGAACCAGATGACCCAACTGACGGCCTGAAATTCCTACAGGAAGCAAAACTCCAAAAACTGACAGTGCAAGACAGGGACATTCTAGACTCCCCCATAACAGAGAAAGAAATAAAAGAAACAATTAAAAACTTAAAATCAGGAAAAACACCAGGACCAGACGGTTTTAGCGCAGAATTTTTCAAATTATTAGCAATAGACATCTCACCTACTTTAACAACATTATACAACCAAACATTACAAGGTCACCCTCTCTGGCATACAGCAAACGATGCAAGAATAATTGTCCTACTGAAACCAGGCAGAAACCCAACAGAACCATCCTCATATAGACCAATATCCCTACTAAACCAAGATTTAAAAATCCTAACAAAAACAATAGCTGATAGACTCCAAAAAACCCTCCCGAGAATACTCACCGACAACCAGGTAGGATTCCTTAAAACAAGACACCCAGTCAAAGCCCTCCGAAACATTATAGCAGTATTATATCAATGTAATCTAGAAAAGAGAGAACATGGCATGTTTCTAAGCCTAGACGCAGATAAAGCGTTCGACAGAATCTCCCATACACATCTCCGTAGACTTCTGAAATTTCAGCACTTTGGTATCCACATGCTTAATCTTTTTAAAGCACTATATACATCACCCATGGCACAACTTACAGTAAACGGCCTCAACTCTGACTATTTCCAAATCCAAAGAGGGACGAGACAGGGATGCCCCCTCTCTCCCCTCCTTTTTAATGTGGCCATAGATCCCCTCATCAGACACATCTTACTTCACCCACAATATAAAGGAATCCAAACAGGACAAACCTCCCAAAAACTTGTAGCATTCGCAGACGATATTATGCTGTTCATTAATAACCCTGCCCAAGATATCCCAATATTACTACAAATAATAAATAGATTTGGTACCATAGCGGGATTCCGAATCAATCTAGAAAAATCTGAAGCACTACTTTTGAAAAACACACTCAGAACGGACTGGTCAAAAAATTTCCCTTTTCAAAAGGCAAAACAACACATAAAATTTCTAGGTATTAATATCCCAAAACACCACACAGAAATATATAAACTAAACTTACGACAGATAAGATTTAGTCACTTTTAGCTAACATTAAAATAAATCTAACAAAATAAATGTAAAATAAGGATTTCATATTTATTTATAATGTTCCTATTTATTTTAGGGACATGTATGTGCATTTAGCAGAGAGAAAAGGATAATTTATATTGATCATAATATCTATGAGTTATCTAATCTCATATTAAGTATGGCGTATAGTTATGAGCAAATCTGTCTTGTTTTGCTTTGCCAAAAATTTTGCGAATCTTTCAAAAGAAAACTCGCAAAACAGCAATAATGTCACACTCAAAAAAAAAAATTGTGTGTGTCAAAACGTGCATCAAAAAAATTATATGCGCAACTTTTTTTGCCGCGTGTGACAATTTTTTTGGACACGGGAAGCAATTTTTTGTCACACAGCAATTTTTGCGCAAAGAATTTTGTCGTCATCTTGTTTCCGAAGTGGAACACTCAGCAACTGGGCACTTCTGACACTGTCGAGATCATATAGAAGCCCCTTTTACAACCGGAATTTCTTTCTCTGCAACATGGTTTTTGGGGTTGTTTAACAATGGCTTTTGTACAACAAAATGAAAAAGTTACAGTTTTTGTGCAACAAAATGAAAAAGATGCAGTTTTTGTGCAACAAAATTAAAAAGATGCAGTTTTTGCAGTTTTTCCACAACATTTTTTGTTAGTGCTTTATTAATTCAGATCTTATGATAATTGACTGACAATTACGGACATACATTTAGTTGTGGTTTGAAAAAACTATAAAACCACAAAAAAAAATCTTTATTTTAATAAATTCCCCCTTTAATGTGCAATTCTGACACTGCTAAAAAATAAAGCCTTCTTATACATTTTCCTTACGTTGCATACATGGCTACATGTATAACCAATGATTAATGAGTGAATTCAGCTGAGCATTATTTTTACTATACTCTTCATTGATAAATACATCCTGCCTCTTATAGAACTTGAAAGTGCATTTTCTACATATCACATGACATGTTAGTGCATACATATATTTAATTTAGTGGTTTGTGTAGTCCCCTCTGACCTTTTATTTGAAAGGAACTTCAAATCAATCATGTATTCATGTATATTATACACAGAAAGAATAGAAAATATGCATTCTGCCCATCTCCATTGTCACATTAGATATGATCCCATTAATTAGATCTGGACCTGCATACATTTGAGACTTCACTATTTTTCAGGCCAAAAGGAATTGGTCCCAGTGAGTGTGCTCTACATCCACATTTAGAATCATCTAATAAACAGTAGTAAAAACTGCAGGTCACTAGAGACAGTACAATAGTGTACTCTCAGTTCCGTATAGTATATGTCAGTATAATGCTAGGGATAATTCCGACTCCATTGGCTATTGCTAGATAGCTGACATAGTTATACTGACTTACTTGCAGAAAAATACAGTTCTTTGTAAACTCATACAATGTATACAGTTAAAAACATTTTCCAGGCACAATTTTATTACTACAATAGAAGACTTTTTTTTTGTTCCTGAAGGAAAATAAAATAGAGGATGAGTAGTGCCTGGTTGTGCATGTAGAACAGATTATATAAGTAAAATCAGCTGGCATTGCTACTGAGCTCTGGAACTTTTCTGTAAATATACACTTTTATTTTATTTGTTTCCCTTGTTTTTACTTGAAATGACTTGCCATCTTGCTCACCCACCTCACGGCAAGTAATAGACTATGGAAGACGAGAAGTGGTAAAATGGGCTTTGCACAGTGACAATAACGGCAAAGGAACAGAAATGCTGCTGTATATGTTAAGACTAGAACTTTATTGGTTTGTCTGTACCTGTACAACCTTTTTAATAAATGTGTCATGTTATTAAAATTGATGCTTTTTGGTCACAAGTCCCTTTTGTTTTTCATTTGATCACATTTCTAGTTTAGGAGTCAGCCAATGGGATGCTAAATATCAGCATGGATTTGGTTCAAATAAAACGTGTCTGACAAAACAGTATTTATACTGGGAAATGCAGGCTTTAGAGCAAACAAGATTAAGGGTCAGATTTATCAATGGTTGTATTATTTCTTATATATTCTTTCTAATAATCCCATTTTTTAAATTAACAAATACAGGAATTGTTTGCTTTTTATTATGCACCAAAACTGTATAAATGTAAAAATATTCCATTCCATAAATCATAATTAAAGTGTCAACATATATACTGTACCGATGAGAAGAATAAATAAACCTAGGGATCCCTTATCTGGAAACCTGTTATCCAAAAAGCTCCAAATTATGGAAAGATCATCTCTAGAGATGTAGCGAACTGTTCGCCGGCGAACTAATTCACGCGAACATCGGGTGTTCGCGAACGCGCAAGTTCGCAAACTTTCCGCGTATGTTCGCAATTTGGGTTCGCCGCGTTTTTTTTCGCTGCGTTTTTTCTCTGCGTTTTTTCTCAGCCTAAAAAACGCCGCACAACCACACATGGCATTTTTCAGCCTAGTACTGGTGTAAGCAAATCCCGTTTCCATGGTGCCAATAGCGCGAAATAGCAAAAAACGCCACAGATTTGCTAGGTCTGCCCGTTTTTACGCAACGCTTTTTCAACAAAGTATTTTTTAGAGAAATTTTTGCTTGATCCCCCTCCTGCATGTCACTGTCCAGGTCGTGGCACCCTTTAAACAAATTTAAAATCAGTTTTCTGGCCAGAAATGGCTTTTCTAGGTTTTAAAGTTCGCCTTCCCTTTGAAGTCTATGGGGTTCGCAAAGTTCGCGAATATTCGCGCTTTTTGGCGTAAGTTCGCGAACGTGTTCACAAACTTTTTTTTTTAGGTTCGCTACCTCCCTAATCATCTCCCATAGACTACATTTTACTCAACTTAGAAATGATTTACTTTTTCACAGTAATAATAAAACAGTACTTTCTACTTGATGGAATATGCTGCATGAATCTATATTGATGCCTAAACTATTCTATTGGGTTTATTTAAACAGACCTCAGCAGTAGGTAGGTAATTATTTTTTAAGATTTTTTTTTTATACTCAAATGGAAGGAAGTAAATACTTGGGGGCCTATTTATTAAAGTATGACAGGTACGAATACAAAAAATTTGTATTTGATTGTACTGTGCATATTTTCTGTGACTTTTTCGTACTTTGCGACAAAATTTGTGCGACAAAATCGTATTGTCGCGCTGAGTACGAACGTTTCGGATTCATTCAAGCTTCGTTATCGTGACTTTCCTTGGACCAGGTTGGAGCTGCAGAGTGCCATTGAGCCCTATGGGAGACTTTCCTTGGGCCGGATTGGAGCTGCAGAGTGCCATTGAGCCCTATGGGAGACTTTCCTTGGGCCGGGTTGGAGCTGCAGAGTGCCATTGAGCCCTATGGGAGACTTTCCTTGGGCCGGGTTGGAGCTGCAGAGTGCCATTGAGCCCTATGGGAGACTTTCCTTGGGCCGGGTTGGAGCTGCAGAGTGCCATTGAGCCCTATGGGAGACTTTCCTTGGGCCGGGTTGGAGCTGCAGAGTGCCATTGAGCCCTATGGGAGACTTTCCTTGGGCCGGGTTGGAGCTGCAGAGTGCCATTGAGCCCTATGGGAGACTTTCCTTGGGCCGGGTTGGAGCTGCAGAGTGCCATTGAGCCCTATGGGAGGCTTTCCTTGGGCCGGGTTGGAGCTGCAGAGTGCCATTGAGCCCTATGGGAGACTTTCCTTGGGCCGGGTTGGAGCTGCAGAGTACCATTGAGCCCTATGGGAGACTTTCCTTGGGCCAGGTTGGAGCTGCAGAGTGCCATTGAGCCCTATGGGAGACTTTCCTTGGGCCGGGTTGGAGCTGCAGAGTACCATTGAGCCCTATGGGAGACTTTCCTTGGGCCGGGTTGGAGCTGCAGAGTGCCATTGAGCCCTATGGGAGACTTTCCTTGGGCCGGGTTGGAGCTGCAGAGTGCCATTGAGCCCTATGGGAGACTTTCCTTGGGCCAGGTTGGAGCTGCAGAGTGCCATTGAGCCCTATGGGAGACTTTCCTTGGGCCAGGTTGGAGCTGCAGAGTGCCATTGAGCCCTATGGGAGACTTTCCTTGGGCCAGGTTGAAGCTGCAGAGTGCCATTGAGTCCTATGGGAGACTTTCCTTGGGCCAGGTTGGAGCTGCAGAGTGCCATTGAGCCCTATGGGAGACTTTCCTTGGGCCAGGTTGGAGCTGCAGAGTGCCATTGAGCCCTATGGGAGACTTTCCTTGGACCAGGTTGGAGCTGCAGAGTGCCATTGAGTAGTGATGAGCGAATCTGTCCCGTTTTGCTTCGCCTAAAAATTTGCGAAATGGCAAAAAACTCACGAAACGTGTTTGTCACGCGATTTTTTGTCGCCTGCGTTTTTTTACATCTTTTTTACATTTTTAACATGCCTATTTTGACGCAACCGAGACTTTTTTGATGTGCGACAAATTTTTCCACCGGATTTTCTCAGAAGTTTGGCGAAACAATTCGCCAATGATGAAATGCGGAAATTCACTGCAAATCTATGCCTGAAGAAAAAATTTGCTCATCACTACCATTGAGTCCTATGGGAGGCTTGAAAAATATTGCACAGATGGATCAAAGTCAGAAAGGTTTTCCCGCTGTTTACGATCATTGGGATACGAACATTTTGTGACTTTCAGATCGCCAATACGATATTATTGTAACTAATACGATTTTTCGTAGGCATTTTCGTGATATTTGCGATCATCAGAAAATTACGTTTTTAATCCGAATATTTCCCTATTTGGGATTCAAACTCGTACTTGCAGGGATTATCTAAAAAAGAAACTATATTTGGACCTTGGCTAATGTAATTTGAATATTGTAGGCTATTTTAGATTTGTGGAAATTTTCATCCATGAAACATTACAATAAGAGATTGTATAATACTATGCAAGTTAAAAGTGTAAAATTTACTGCAGTTTACCATCACCGTAGTATTGGCTATGCCTGGTGAAGGTGTGCAGTGTAGAAGAAACATCTGAATTGAAGATTGTATCAGCGACCATTGGAAAATAATAAGGTTCTGAGTGGGACAATTTTGATACACCTTGTACTATTCCTGGTATTCCCAATGGGTGATGTTTGCACATCAGAAGAATTGCATGAGACAATGCTAAGTTCATGTCTGTGTATAATGAGCTTATTGATAAATTCATTGCTGAAGGTGTATGGCAGCAGTAAAATTGGGAATGCGAGAGAGATTACATTTTAGAAATCACATGGGACGTCTTTCTAATGAAATCTCACATGGTTACAAAACATGAAAGGAAACCATTTGTCTCACAAGTTCACTTAGCAAAAAAATACCAAAGATTGTCTTTAAGTGGAAATACATGGATACTGCCTTATCAGACCAACACAGCATTATTAGCAAATATATAAAAACTAATATCTTCTAATGATATGTCTACTTAGGGTAATGCATGGCCTCTCAGTGAATCTGCTACTTGTTGTTCATCTTGATCTTGATAACTCTGGCTACATCATACCTTCTCTTCTTGAATAAGAGCATAATATTGCATGCCAGGTTGTTGAGATATTCTCAAAAAGAAAATGATATTCTATAGAGAAACAACGATCATTTAGCAATAAAGAGGTTTAATTATACAGTACATCCCCCTTAATTCCTTTCTACCTGTAATGCTGAATCTATTGTGTCAGACATCTCACCTAATGAAACAAATTTCTCGTTGTTTTAGGATTGGCATGGGCCAGTGATGTCAGGACAATGCATGAGCAGCAACATCATCATTTAGGCAAAGCTTTTACAC